>NC_137695.1:160391347-160827713 GCF_964034855.1 Anser brachyrhynchus | reverse complement strand
TTCGTGCTGCAGGACCCCCCGCTATGCCGCCCCCCCGTTGCTGCTGGGCTCTGCTGCTCCTCTGCGCCCCCGCTGCTGGGGGGCTGCTGGGTTTCGGCACCCCTCCCCAAGAGGGGGGGGCCCCCCCCCAAGGACCGCCGAGCCCCCCCGGCGTCCCCTTCCAGATGGCGACGGGCGACGAGCGCTTCCAGGCCGAGGGGGTGCAGTGGGAGCTGTCGCCCCTGGACTCCTGCCACCGCCAGGTGCGGCCATGGGGGTCCCCTTGGTTGGGATATGGGGGGGACCCTGGGGCACCCCCCACCTTGGGGAGCCACCCTGGGGTGCCCTGGGGTAAAACAATCCCGTTTATCCTCATTTTGGGGTAAAACAGTCCCATTTATCCCATTCCCCGTGATGCCATATTTCTGCTCCTCACTCCTCCATCCTTGCGCGCTGCTGAAGTTCCCCCCCCCCCCCCCCCCACCCCCCCAAAAAAAAAAATTGCGCTCGGGGCTGGCTCCTGGAGCCCGCGCTGCTCCTCGTAGCATCCCCTCTCGCTCCTCCGAGCGCTTTCGGAGGGGGATTTGGCTCCGGGGGGCTCATTATGGGGATGAAACGACGGGGTTACGCGCGGCGGGGGTGATGCTGACGCCCCCCGCGGTGCCGCCACCCCCCACAGCCGCTGGCGAGCTGCACGGCCGCCATGGACCCCGACACCCGGAGCGCCTACCGCGTCATCTCGAACCGCGTCTGTGCCGTCTGCAACACCGCCCGGCACCTGGAATTCCGCCATTGCGCCGTGGCCGCCGCCGCCTTCGACCGGCTCGACGCCACGCGGGCGCTCAAGGTGCGCGGTGGCGGGGTTGGGCGGCGCGGGGCGGGCGGCCGCGGGGCCGCCGCGTCACCCCCCCTTCGTGTCCTCCCCGCGGGCAGGAGGGGCGCGAGGAGCTGCGGGAGCGGACGGCCGAGGGGTTGCGGCGGGCGCTGAGCGGGCGGAGGGCGCTGGAAGAGCAGCAGGAGCGCCTCGCGGGGCAGCAGGGCAGGCTGGAGGCTTCCATCCGCCGCGCCGTGCGGCAGCGGGCGCTGGAGGAGCGGCTCGCCGACGGCGGGCGGCGCCGGGCGGCCCGGCTCGTGGAGGGCGTCGCACGCAGCGTGGGTAAGAGCTGTCGGCCGGGTGGGCCGACGCGTCCCCGTCGCGCCCCGTGGGCCCGACGCGGCTTCTGGCGCAGGGAACGTCAGCGGGAGCCTGGCGGCGCAGGACGAGGGGCTGCGGGACGGGGAACGAGCCATCCTGGCCGACCTCCGCCGCGCGCAGGAAAGAGCTCGGGACGTCTCCGCCCAGCTAGGTGGGAGCACGGCGACCCCGCGTCCCGGGTGCTTATCCCTTTTGGGATGCCCCCGTCATCCACGGGGTCGTCCCCTCAGCCTGTGGGCAGGGGCGCTCACCCCGTCCCCGTGTCCTCGGCGCGTAGAGAGCCACCTGGCCTCGCTGCTGGCCCAGCGGAGCCGCGCGGCGCGGTACTTGGAGGAGGTGGCGGGGACGCTGCAGCGCCTCAACCGGAGCCTGGGCCTGGTGCTGGCGGCCGCCGAGGGCGTGCGGAGCGTGCAGAGCGGCGTGGAGGGCCACCTGCGGCGCTTCCGCGCCGCCCTCGCTTGGGCCGGTGAGCCGGGGGAGCGAGGGGGGCGCGGGGGGGTGCTGGGTGGCTCGGGCTGGGTGCCGACGCCGGGCCCTGCTCCTCCATCCCGCAGGGCTGAGCCCCGGCGCCGTCCCCACCTGCGTCCTGCACGGCTCCTCCTTCCTGCTGCTGGCCCTGCTGCTGGCCTTCCTGCAGGCCCCCGCGCCGCCCCGCGCCCTCCTCATCCTCTTCCTCCTCCTCCTCCTCCTCGTCGGCTCCAGCGCCCTCGGCGAGCTCCGTGGTGCTGGACCCATCGACTTCCCGGCCCTCGCCGCTCTCCTGGGCCTGGCTGTGGCAGGTGGGGATGGATTTTTGGGGAACGGGTGTGGGGGGACGTGGGCTGAGCACGCGGCGGGGTTGAGCCACCCTAGGGTGCTGCAGCCCGTGTGGGGATGGGCTGGGGGCCCTCTGCCCTCTCCCACCCTCTTGTTTCCCTGCAGGGCACTGGGTGCTGGCGGCTGCCCGCCGCATCGCTCGGCTGCTGCTCCACCAGGCTGAGCCTCGCCATCACCTCACCTCCACCCCGGAAAGGTGCGGGGCAGGGGGACGGGCACGGCACCCTTGGGTGCCGCTCGGATCCAGCTGGGCTCTCCTCTCCTTCCTAAAGGAGCAGAGGTCCTGGGGGGGGTGGGCTGTGGGTACCCAGGGGCGCAGGATGCGTGCTGGTGGGCTTCCATGTGACATTGGGCGCCTTGTCCCAGTGGGTGGTGGTGGGTGGCTGGAGAAGGGTCCCCCATCGTGAGCGGGGGCTGAGGAACGAGCCGCAGAGATGACGGCGCTCGGGCTTTCCCCCTTCCTTCCCAGGGGCTGCAAAATGGGGCTGTTGCGGGAGGAGCTGGACGGGATGGAGCTGAGCTGCCTGCAAGGTGAGAGCTGGGGGGGGGCTGCAGGAGCCCCGCGGGGTGTCCTATCCAACCCTGGTGGTACCTGTGCCACCGTAGGGTGACCCCATCCGCCACCCTGCGACAGCGGTGCCGGGAGCGCGTCACCCCCCCGACGCCGTGCCTTGCAGAGCCCTCGTGCCTGGAGCAGCTCCCGGTGACGGTCGGGGACCCCCACGCAGGGAGGACATCGCTGGCCCCCGGCAGCTGGAGGACAAAGCGGAGCTTGGCCGCTTCGCCCGCGCACCCCGTCCCCAGGAGGTCCTCGTGCGGGGTAAGCCTGAGCCAGGGGTAGGTGTGGGATATGGGTCCTGCTCCTTGGGGGGCCTGCTGGGTCTCCCGTTAGGGCCGGGATCTTCTAAGGATGGGGGGAGGTCCTTGTTTTCATGACCCTGGACGCCCCCTGGGCTGCTGGGAGAGGTCCTGGTCCTGGTCCTGCAGCACTTGCCTAGGGAGCACTTTTGGGTGGAGGGGGGGCATCCTGCAGACCAAGGTGCCCATCCTGCCCGCTACCGCCTGGACCCCAGGGGAAATGGGACATCTCCTGCAGCACAAACGGGGATCATCACCGGGGATCATCTCTGTGCCCTACCAAACCTCTTCTTCCCCGGCCAGGTGACGCCGGAACCAGGTCTCGGAGCTGGGCAGCGCTGGGAGCCCAAACCCTACAGCCCGTGCCGGTCCCTGGCCAGCAGCAACGCGTGAGTACTGCCTGCAGGGGACATCTCTCGACTCCAGGGACGCTTTGGGGCCGGTGTCACCACCCAACCTGATGGCTGGGTGCCCCTCGGGGCCGTGGTGCTGATGGCTGTCTCCCCCCTTAGGTCCTCGCTGTCCCCGCAGTCCCCGTGCCAGGCGCTCACCAGGGCTGGGCAGCGGTGTCGGAAGCGAGCTGCCCGTGGGCAGGACTTCTGCCACCTCCACGCCGATGGGTCCCCACGCCTCTGACCCCTTTTTTTTTCCCCTCCCCGCGGGGAGGTTTTTAACCCAGTTTTGGCTCTTCCTGATGCGGGTGGAGAACACAGAGCTGCGCTCAGCACCCTGTGGGTGCCCTCGGGTGGGTATGGGGCTGCCGGGCTCGCCCCGGCGCGTGCCTTCCTGCTCCCACTCGAGCCCCGTGGGGTGGACGCTCCTCGTCCCACCAGTTTTATGCCATTCGCACACGTTTTAATAAATGCTAGCTTTTATTTATAGCTGGAGCCTTCCCCATTCTGGTTCCTTCCCCCCCCCCCAGGAGATGCTGGGAGCTGTGGGGCCGTTCCCACCCCGTTGCGCTTGTCCCACGCGCAGCAGCACCACCACCCACTCCTGTGCTGCAGGAACAGCCCTGATCGGCTTCTCTTTATTACAGCCTAATTACGCGTAATTAGCAGCGTAGCCTGTTACAGCCCAGCAGGAGCTGCCAGCCTCTGCCCCCCGGGGGAGGAACGTGGCCAACGGGGGCTGCTACTGCCCCATTTGGGGTCCCCCAGCGCTTTTGGGGTCCCCAGTCCTTCCCCCTACCTGAGCGCGGGGTCTTTTCCTTAGGCTTTTCTACGTAAGATGCTACATGATTTTTTTTTTTTCATTCTTCCCCCTCCCTGTCCCCGCTCACCCTCAAGCGTAACCAGGACCCTGGTCCCCCTCCGGCTTTGGAAATGTCACCGTCACCCCCCCCAAGCCCCGTCCCCTGCCCCAGCAGAGGACAACCCTGAGTCGAAGAGGATGCGCGCGTGCGGGCGCTGCTCCCTCACTTCCTAGCGCTGGCGTAGTTGGCGCGGAACCAGGCGCAGGTCTCCTGCACGGCTGGGGAAGGAGAGGAGGGGGCTGTCAGTAGGGTTTTTTTGTTTTTTTTTTTTGATGGGGGACGCAATGGGGTGGCCATACCCCTTTCCCTGGGCACCCTGCAAGGCAACGCCGGGGCTGCGCGTGCCCCCTTCTCACCTTGTCTGAAGGGGGTGAACTGGAAGCCGGGGAGGTAGCGCCGGAGCTTGGCGTTGCTGGCTGTCTTCTTGAACTGCCCGTCCGCCTTGGTGGTGTCAAACTGGCACGGGGGCGATTAAGGGAAAAGAAATGGGAGAACTCGGAGGCTACAGGGATGCTCTGGGCACTGCTTTGCCCCGGTATCTGCGTTGTGGGGGGCTCCACTGTGACCCCACAGTCCCCGGTGGGATGTGGGGTGCCCCCGTTTGCTGAATCCTAAAGGATACGATGAGCTCTCCCCTGAAGTCCATGGCCTCCACGATCGCATCCGCCGCCTCCTTGATGGAGACTTCATCTTCTTCGCCCACTGTGGGGAACGGGGATGAGCTGAGGCCGTTTCCCCCCCTTCCTTCCCCTCTTGGAAAGGAAAGGACAGGAAAGCTGCTTCTCACCTGACAAGATGATGGGCTCCACCTCCTCGTATTCCCGCAGGACCCAAAGGAAGAGCCGGGCCAGATCCTGAAGAGAGGAGCAGATGGTTTTTAGGGGGGGTGGCTGCTCCCCCAGCCCTCCCGCGGCCTCCCCAGCCCCAGGACAACCCGGGAGGGCTCAGCCTGTGTTGAGATCCAGGTGCTCCCCCAGGGCCCCACGTACCAGGGAGTAGATGAACTGCCTCCGGGGCTTGCCGGTGCCCCAGACGGTCAGAGCAGAGCCGGTCTCTGTAGGAGAAGGGAGAGCATCAGACCTGTACTCCAATAAAAAAAAAAAACCCAACCCATAAAATGCCCCGCCACGCTCACGTTTGGCCAGGTACACCTTGTGGATGAGCCCCGGCAGCACGTGGCCGTCCTCGATGTTGAAGTTGTCGTGCGGCCCGAAGATGTTGGTGGGGATGACGGCGGTGAAGCGGCAGCCGTGCTGCTCGAAATAGCCCCTGGGCGAGAGCAGGGGGTGAGGGGGTCTCGGGGCCGTCCCCACAAAGCAATCCTTGGGTTTTCCCAGCGTGTCCCCTGGCTTGCACGGCAACTGCCCCCGGCATCTCCGGCTGCCGAGCTCAGGGATCTCCCCAGCCCCGTTAGGCAGCCCTGGAGGTTTCCCCTGCCCTGATATTTATGGGATGCTCACAGCCCTCTGGCACCGGGACGGCTCTCCTGTGGCCCCGCACCTATTCTGGACGTCGATCATCCTCTTGGCGTAGGAGTAGCCGAAGTTGGAGCTGTGGGGTGGCCCGTTGTGAATCTGGGGACAGGAGAGCAGAGAGAGAGCCGGTGGGAATTCAGCAGCGGCCACCCCCTGCCTCACCCCACGGGAGCTGCGCGTCCTGGGGTCGGAAACTCGCTGCAGTATTTTGGATGTGGGGAGCTGGTGTGGGTTTTTGACCCCGCCGCACACCTCGCAGAGGCCAAAAGTGCTGCAAGGTGAGGTTTTGCCCACGGATGGGCTGGATAAAAAGGGGTGGTGATGGGCGAGGCCGTGCCACGACCTGGCTGCGTCCCCGTGCGCAGGGGGACGGGGACGCTCACCATGGTCTCGTCGATGGGGTACGTCGTCTTGTCCGGGAAGATGCAGGTGGAGAGGCAGGAGACGACTTTCTGCACCCCGCACTCGTAGGCCGAGTGCAGGACGTTGTCGTTGATGTGGACGTTTCTCCTCTGGGGACGGAGAGAGAGATTTGTCAGCGGCATCCTCGGCAGGCGGAGCCGGAGGGGGAACCCCAAAACCCCGCACCCTGTAGGGTGCGTTAATGACTACAGCAACCAGAGCAGATGTTTCGGCCCCAGGACGGAATAAGCCGTGCCTCGGGGTTGGGCAGGGCGTTGCGGGACCCCAACGCTGCCTGCTCACCGGGTGCTCACCCAGAAATCCAGGTTGCAGCGGATGTTTTTGAAGAGGCCCCCGACCATGGCAGCCAGGTGGACGACGTGGGTGGGTTTGTGCTTCTCGAAGAGGGCTTTGGTCTCTGCGGCGCTCCTGGTGGGGGGGGGGGGGGAATCATGGGGTTCAGCGGGATGTGGGACAAAAGGAGCACCCCGGGGGTCACCAGGACTCACGTTAAGTCGGCGTCTTTGGAGGACGCGAAGACCCACTCCTCGTCCGGCCGCCCCTCTCCATCAGCCACCACCTTCTGGATGGCTCTGCCCACCAAGCCCGTGCCACCCGTCACCAGGATGCGCTTGGACTTCGGCCCCGCCGCCTCCGTCATGGCCCCGGCCCTGTGCCACGGGGGAGAGGGACGGGGGGACGGGGGGGTGGGGGGTTAAGGCAGGGCCACCTTGGGGGGGGTGGGGGTCACCATTTGGGACCGCCGAGGTGGCACCGGCACCAGCGCAGCCGGACGAGCCCCGGTGGGATTATTTCTTCTGCCTTCGAGCTGCTTCTGCCGGCCAAGCAAGGAAGGAAAACGAAAGCGGCGTGCCTGGCGGTGACGCCCCCGGGGGGGGGGGGGCGGCGGTGGGGGGTTAAGGCAGGGCCACCTTGGGGGGGGTGGGGGTCACCATTTGGGACCGCCGAGGTGGCACCGGCACCAGCGCAGCCGGACGAGCCCCGGTGGGATTATTTCTTCTGCCTTCGAGCTGCTTCTGCCGGCCAAGCAAGGAAGGAAAACGAAAGCGGCGGGCCTGGCGGTGACGCCCCCGGGGGGGGGGGGGGGGGGGCAGAAACTCGTCAGCTGCGGTCGCTAATTAATCATGGGAACCGGGCGGTGGCCCGAGGGCTCGCGTGCAGGTGGCCGTGGGACGCGACCGTACGGTGCCACGCGGCACCCGCACGCCACGGCCTCCCGGAAACGTTTGCGGGGCCGTAGGCGAGGCTGAGCCCACATCCGTGACCCCCCCCCCACCCCTCGCACCCCGAAGCGTGGGGATGTGACCCCCCCCCCCCCACCGCACCCCCAAATCCCAGGTCTGCGCCCCCACACCTCCCTGTGCGCCCCAAATCCCAGAGCTGCGCCCTCCCGCGCCCCGAATCACCCTGCCCCCCCAATCCTAGTGCTGGCCCCCCCACCACCCCCAAATCCCATGCAGCCCCCCCCCCCCAGCAGCTCCCCCATACTGGGTCCGGGGCTCCAGCTGTGGGGTACCCCCGGATCCCCCCCCCAACCCCAGGGGTGCCCCCACTCCTCTGGCACCACCCGACCCCCTGGGGGGGAAGGGGGGTGCCCTCTCCTCCCAACCCCCCACGAACATGTGGGGGGGGTCCCCCAACTGCTCCCCCTCGCTATTTTAGGGGATCCCAACCCGTGTTGGGGGGGACCCCCCCATCTCCCCCCCCCCGGCACGGGGAGGGGGCTCCACTCCCCAAGCCCACCCGGGGGGGGGGGGGGCTGCTCCCCAACCCCGGGTACCCCCACCTCGGGGTGGGGGGGTAGGGGGGGGAGCCCCCCCCGTTATAGGGGTCCCCACCTGGCTCGGCTCGGCTCGGCTCGGCCCGGCCGCGCTTCCTCGGCCGTCACCGGGCGCCGCCGCTCGGCTCCTCGGGAAATGGAGTCCGCGGCGGGGGGGGGCGGGCACCGGGGGTGGGGTTGGGTTGGGGACCGACATCGGTGTCCCTCGGCTGCCCGGGAGGGGACAGCTCGGGGAGCGGCGTCGCGGCTCCTTGCTTGTCTGAGAGCCTTGCACACGCACGCGTGCAAATGCACGCGCGGGCACGCCGTGACCCCACCGCTGGGTGCACGCACAGAGGTGACCCCGCACAGCCGTGACCCCGCTGGGTGCACGCGGGCGTGCAAGCACACGCGCCAGCTCACACGCGTGTGCACGCCCACCTACACACATGTGTGCATGCCCACCTACGCACACACGTGCACGCTTACATGCAGTGACACCACCGCTGGGTGCACGCACAGAGGTGACCCCGCACAGCCGTGACCCCGCTGGGTGCACGCGGGCGTGCAAGCACACGCGCCAGCTCACACGCGTGTGCACGCCCACCTACACATGCGAGTGCACGCTTGCACACCGTGACCCCACCTCTGGGTGCACGCACAGAGGTGACTCCGCACAGCCGTGACCCTGCTGGATGCAAGCGGGCGTGCAAGCACACGCACCAGCTCACACGCGTGTGCCCACCCGCGCGCGCGTGCCCGCTCCCGAAGCGCACGGGGCGGCGCTGCCCGGGGGACCCCGCAAGCTGACGCGGGGTGCCCTGACCCCCCCCACCCCCCAAGGGCACCCGGCTGAAGGTTTTGGGGTAACCTCGCCCCCCCCCCCCTCCCCCCCAGGTCTCGCCTCCAGGACCCCAGTGGTTTCCTAGGAAAGAGCCCCAAATCTGCTCCTCTGCTTGCCCTGAAGCTCTCGCCGCTCCGATTGCACCCCGGGGAGGGTGCCCCGGCTTGGAGCTGGCACCCGAGCTGGGGGTGCTGTGCAAAGCCCCCCCCCCACCCAGGAGGTTGGGATCCAGTGGGAGCGTCGTTTTTTGGGGGGGGGCACGAGCAGCGCCCCGCGTCCTCGTCCTGGGCTTGCTTCCCACCGGGCAGCGGCGCGGGGGACAGGGGTGCGCAGCCTCCGTCCCCTCCGCCCCAAAGCGAGGGCTCGGCCAGCTCTTAAAAAAAGGGTTTCGGTGAGCAGAGGCTTTAAGCACCTCGAATGCGCTGAAGCGGAGATTAAAACCCAGCAGGGCTTTCTGGTGGGCCGGGGGGGGGGGAAGGTTTTAAAGCCCCTCCAAGCTGGCTCGTCCTTCGGGATTTCGGCTCAGCGAAGGCAGGGCCCCGCGCTGCCCTCGATTAAAACGTTGAGGAATGGGACTAAGGGACACCCAGCCGGGATTTCCCACTTCTCTTCCGAAGACGTGGTCCCCTTGTAGGAGGTGTAATAAGATGTCTCAGCTTTTTACTCCTTTCCCCCCTCCTCCTTTCTACTGGGTGAGCCCTGGAAGAGGAACACGTCTTTTTTCCTTTGGGGAAGCCTGAGGAAAAGCAGTTTCCTTGGGGACCCCCTTCCTGGGGCTCTTTTTTCTCTTTTATTTTTTTTCTTTTTTTTTCCTTTTTTTTCTTTTTTTTTCTTTTTTTTTCTTTTTTTTTCTTTTTTTTTCTTTTTTTTTCTTTTTTTTTTTCTTTTTTTCCCCAGCACACCAAAGGACGTCACCTTGTCCTGGTTGTGCTGTGTTGCCTGGAAGCATCCGGCCCTCCTCTCCTAGCCGGGTGAGCCCCGGCCCGACCCCACGGCCACAGGGTCCCGCCTGCCCAAAAAGGGTCGCAGGAAAGGGACGCGGCGGTGGCCGTAGGACAAACCTGGGGGTCTGGTGGCTCCGCAGACAGGCATTGCTGGGGAAAGGGGTCCCACCGCTTGTCCCCGAGCAGCGGTGACACTTCACGGAGGGGGACGTTTGGGGATTAGCCCCTCGCCTTGCTCAGAGCAGCCCCCCCAGCCCTCCCAGGGCTTTCCCAACTCCAACACCCCCCTCCTGGGAGCCACTCCAGCCCTGCTGCTCTTTCCCCCCGGGAAATGCACCGCCAGGTTTCACGCCTGGAGCCCGTGAAGAGGCACTGAGGGGTGAAGCTGCCTCGCCGGGCAAGGTAGTGCCTCGTTTGCCCTGCAAACCTCTTTCATCCTCCACCAGACGCCAAGAAGAAACCTCACTCCGATGTTTTCTGCGCGGCCCCCTCCACCTGCCCCAGCCCAAGGCGGGCGGATGAATCGCAGCCGCCCCACATCCAGCTGCAGCCACGCTTCCAGCTCGCCGCAGCCGGTGGCTTTGTGGTAAAATGAGCCGAGCCAGGGAAATGCAAAAAAGGCCGAGGAAGGTTCTCCAGGTGCTTGTGGGAGGAGAACGGCTTCCTGCTGTGCCCCGGGGCCTTCGGAGGGTAATCACGGGTAACTCCTGCTCCTGCCAAGGCATCGCCACGTGCAGCTGGAGCTGCAGTCCGGCGCCTGGACCGCTGAGCCGCCCGCCGCACCGCCGCCTTCCTGGGCGACCGCGGCGCTGGATTTAAGCATGGCAGTGCTGGAAGCAATGTCAGGGCAGCGAGGGAAGATCACAGGGGGAGGTGTGAACGTGCACTGACCGCACGGGATGGGGCAGGCTCTCTTGCTTCTGAAACCCGGGCTTTTGGTACAATCTAGCAAGGTCTGTCGAGTGCGAAAGCGTGGGGAAGAGCCCGTAGCTCAAGCAGAGAGGTCTCGTGGGCGGCACAAACCAGAGACCTCGCAGCGGCCAGGGTGAACCTTGGGTAGCTTTGTCGGGTCCAGCAGCAGCTGGAGAGCCACTGCCTTTGCCTGCTACCTCATTTCTGTAATGAAGCTTCCTTGTGGGTGACCTATTTCTCTCCAGCTGGTCTGGTTTCGGCTCCAGCCCTTCTCTGCCCTCCCCGTTCCTCCCAGGGAAGCGGGGCAGACGGAGGCAAGCTGCCCAGATGCTGCCCACCCCGGTGTGGAAGCCAGCTCGCAGCGATGATTCAAGGAACAACGGCCACGGCTTTTCCCAGACCCAACCCTCCCCCCCCTCCCCGTCCTTGCCCTTGCTAATGATGGGAGGTTTCTCTGCATATGAAATACGAACCAATCGCAATTCAAATGAAGCATTTCTGGACTCGGGCTGGGAGAAGGTATAAATCCGGCTCCTCGCAGACTCCTGGCTTGCGGGGAGCAGCTGCTGCGCACTAACGCCCTCGCCACCGCTTCGCGTTTGGCCCTGCCGAGTCCGGTCCTCCCGAAGGAGGCGAGGGAAAGACCCCGCGTGGCTGCAGGCTGTGACCACTCTGCGACGAGGTTTGGGGCGGCTGAGAGTCACGACGCGAGCCAGACGCCGGGAGAGGTGCCACCCACTCCACCTGTAGCTCAGGAGGGTGAAGGTGGACCTGCTCCAGCAGGTTCCTCCTGTCCCGTGCCTGGCTTGGGGTCTCCTAAGGATGAGGTGCAGCGAGCACCCAGGCTGGGCAGGGAGCAGCCAAGGCGACCTCGCCTCTGGCTTCCCTGGAGGCCGCTGAGAGATGGGAGGGAAGCATGCGCTGGTCCATCCGTGCTGCCAGGAGGTGGGGGGATCTGCGTGGAGGACAATGTGGCTGTGAGCCTCCTCCCGAGCGCTCCCTGAACCCGCCTGAGCTGACTGTGCCCAAAACGAGCAGCTCTGGAGCAAGTTTGGGCTCAGACAGCCTCTGAAGCATGAGGCAGACATCCCGCTGGGCCTGGCTGCTCAGGCATGTCGCAGGGCTGCAGAGAGACGAGATCTGCACCCGTTCCAGTCCAGGGGTTGACGTCGAGCTGGCAGAACTCCAAGGTGAACAACTCTCTCTCGTAAGAGCAGGTATTGAGATTTATTTTTTTTTTCCCTTGTATTGAATAGAGATTACTAGAAGACGAACTGAAATAAACCCCTCAAGGCCAACGAGGCACGTCTCCAGGGGAGATGAGCTATCTGCACTAAATCACTGCATGAAAATGCCAAGCAGATCCAAGCCCATTCCTCCTCTCTTCGCCTGGCTCCGAGGCAGGTGACGCTTGGTTTCGATTTCAGGGAAGGCCTTTGTTCCCAGGCAAAAGCTTCGTCTTTGAAATGAGGCCGACTGCAGCTGTGTGCCGAACTCTCCAGCGCTCTGGACTCCAGCTGCTGTGGAGAGGTTCTCTAAATTTGCTTTTGATGAATATTTCAGTGCTGCCAATAGCCCTGGAGACTGCAAGTCTCACCCCACAGCTCACCTGTTTTGCAGGAGCCTTCCTGCACAGCAGGAATTACAGAGAGCAAAAACCAAAAAAAAAAAAAGAAAAAGAAAAAAGAAACGAGAAGAAAAAGTGAACGGCATCGGTGATGGGCAGCTAGGGGGAGGATGGGGGGTGGAGGTGGTAGTACTCAGAGGTAAATGTCTGAGTACCCAGCATGGGGAGGTGGCACAAGGGAAAGTGCCTTCACCCCACTAGCTCTTGCCTATGCAGCCCCACAGGAGTCTCATCTCCACAGCAGAGCAGGGTCTTGCTCCTGCGCCTGGTCCCCAGTATCCCAAGGATGCCTTGGGGACCCCTCAGTGGGAAGGATGGTGACTGGGAGCTTCCTGCATGGGTGCCCTGGGGACGCTGGGGCAGAAGGATGGTGACTTGTGTGAGAAAAAAAAACTCAGTAATTTTCTCAGACAGGGTCTTCCGTGAAGCTATTTTATTCGCGGTTGCAATGGTGGGCATCCTGCAAGCAGGACTACACAGGAAAAGTATATCATAACCTTACAGTCCCTGTTACCCAACGCTCGATTCCTCCCCTGGTTCCTCACTGGCTGAGCACTACAGGTTCACAAACTACTTGACGCTTATTACTATACGATATATGGCCAATTTTATTTGACCAAGCGTTAATTTCTCCTTTTCCTTTTTTTTTTTTTTTCTTCTTCTCTCATGACCGGAGGGCCCGTGATTTTTGGTTTTACTGATTTCACACTGCTCGTCCTGTTTTTCTTAGCTATCCTCCTTGTTTTGGGACATTGGGACCTTCCCCTTATCTGCTTAACACACTCCCCACTGCTGTGCCACTGTCATGCCTGCACAATCACTTTCGACTACGCAAGGTTAGTGGAATTTTCCACTGCAAAAAGACATTCTACTGCAAAAACACCACTTTGTTTCTCACACTTGGGGTCCCCTGCACAAGTTGGCCCAGGGACCTTGCAGGAGGCAGGTTGGTGGCCTGAGGATCCTCTGCACTGCAGGACTATGCAACAAAGAGGGAGATGGTCACCCGGGCAACCCCCCAAAACATCATTTGGTGACCCTGTAGCGAGGAGTGACCAAGGCCTGGGGACTCCCATGTAGGCAGAATGGGGACCACGCAGTGGGGTGGATGGTGGAACAAGGACCCTATGCTTGGTCAGCTGAGGACTCCATGGCAAGGGGGTGGAGACATGGGCACCCTGCATGGCTTTAGCAGGGTCCTCACAGCAAGGGGGACCACGAGAAGATGACCTTGGTTCCCCACATGGAGGGGACACGGTGTCGTGGAGACTCCTAGGCAGTTGGACACCAAAGGGAGACCATGACAGGGGAATCATGACAGGACCATGAACAGGTCTCCCTGGCATCTTGCAGCACAGCCAAAATGAACAGTGTGTGTTGAGGTATTGACTGCAGCTTTTGGGGTGTTATCTAAATGGGGCAATTTGCCTTTCTTTAACCCTTCTGAGCTCCCTAATACCTGTACATGCAGCATTTTGTCTGTTTTTCAGCAGTATTTCTAGTCGTTTGTTTCCTCACTTGCCCCACTGCAGCCCAGCAGTTGTTTGGCAGACAGTTTGGTGAAGATTATGTCCTTATTTTACGCATATTTTAAGCATATTTTAAGCATATTTAACTGAACTTCCCCTGCGGCACATGGAGAGGCCCCTGATGGAGCAGGCTGTCCCCGTGCAGCCCGTGGGAGACCCATGTCGGAGCAGTTTGCTCATGAGTGATGGACCCGGGGGTATGGACCCATATTTGGAGCAGTTCTTGAAGAGCTGCTGCCTGTGGGAAGCCCATGCAGCATCTGTTCAGGAAGGAGGGCAACACAGGGGAGGGACCTCACTTTGGAGCAGAAGAAGAGAGGGACCCAGAAGGAGTGGCAGAGATGAAGTGCTACAGACTGATCGCAGCCCCCATTCCTCCATTCCCCTTGGTCGCTCAGCTGGGAGGAGGTGGAACAGGGTGGATGGGTGAGAGGTGTTTTTAGTTTGTTTTCGTTGTCTCTCACTTCTCTAGTTTGTTAACAATAGGTAATACATTTCTCTAATCTCCCTATGCTGAGTCTGTTTTGCCTGTGACGGTAATTGCTGAGTGATCTCCCTGCCCTTATCTCAACACTTGAACGCTTTTCATCATGTTCTCACCCCCTTTCCCTTTGAGGAGAGGGAGTGAGAGAGCAGTTTTGGTGGAGCTCAGCTGCCCACCAGAGTAAAACCACCACAACAGAGGAATAATTTTTGGGTCCTCATCCTTGGAGATACTGAGAACCCAACTGCATGTGGTCAGAACAGCCTTAGTGTACTGCAGGAGTCCACTCATCTCCTGCGCTTGATACTGATTGCCACTTGAGCCCTGCTTTTTGTTCTTTTTGTCGGGTGAAGTTGGAAGAGCGTTGGGAGAAGAAAGGAAGAGGAGGCATCTGAGGATATGGGATGCAGGCGGATTTTATTGAGGAAAACATGAAAAAGAGGGAGCGTCAAGTGGAAGGTGCACATTCGGAGGTGCCTGGAGGGCAACCACCAGCCTATGTCCCTTGCGTAGAGCAGATTTTCCCAGAGCCCCAAGGTCTCGCTACCAGGTGGTGGGAGCAGCCCCAGAAGGTCTCTGGAGGGATTGTGCCAGTGAGCAAGGCATTGCAGCAGAGAGTAGCAGCCGTAGAAGGTGGTGCTATGGAAAGGAGAAAGAGGAAGAAAGAAGGAGGTATGTTGGCCATGTGTCCTGACAGCATGGGCTGGCCCCTTCCTTGCTTGCTTGCTTTGTTGTGCCATGGAATGATGAGCCGCGGCTGGCGAGCCCGGGTGCCATGAAGAGCGCAGAGGTGCGTCCTCAGTGCGAGAGCTGTTTTGCACGGTGTTGGAGGCTTCTGTCAGGGGTGTTGGCGTGGGTCCTTAGCAGGGGTAGCAGGCTCTTCCGCCGTTGATGCAGCCCAGGCCTCCAAAGCCAAAGCCTCCAAGGCCAAAGCCTCCGAATCCCCCGGAGGAGATGGGCACTCCCTGGGCGCTGAGGTTGCTGCCCACGGCAGCTGATGCGGAGGATCCAACGGCGGTGTTCTGGGGGAAGGAGCTGAGGATGGGTCCTGGCAGGGTGACCAGCACGGCAGGAGGCTGGATGACGACGCGGGAATCCTCGCACTGCCTGACACAGGGCTCGTTGCAGCTGTTAGCCAGCGGGGTGGGTCCGCAGGGGCGGCAGATGTCGTAGCAGGACATGTCTGTGGTGTGGAGGGTCCCTGGAAGAGAGGGTGTTGGGAAGGTGGAGGGTGTTGGGGGCGTGAGGAGAGATGCTGGGGGAGGCCAAGGGAGTGGGGAGGTCCAGGGTGGGCTTGTTGGGGAGCATGGCGGTGAAGAGGCAGAAGGGCTGCTGAGGCTGGGGGCAGAGGACCTGTGGAGAAATGGGCCTGGTGGGGCGGGCGAAGGAGGGGAGCGGGGCTCAGGCTCACCTTGTTGGGCGCAGGGGAGAAGGCGTCGGGAGGTTTGTGTGAGGGTGCGAGGCACAGGGCCGGCTTTTATGCTGGTCCCTGAGTGCCCGCGGGGCGAGAGAGCCTTTGCGCATGACAGCATTTGGCAAGAGCTGCTCTTACATGCCAAAGCCTGGCAAGTAATGAGGTGAGGTGTGTTGTCCTTCCCACAACTCTACCTGTACATTTCCTCCTGTTGATGATGTGTCCATTGAAACTAGTTGCTCCTTTGGAGTGAAAAAAATTAGAGGCACAAATATGTATTGTCTCAAATGTTTACTGTCTGCCCAATAAGTGCCTTGTGTTTAGAAAGGAGTGGTATAACTCACTTCTAGTCCTCAGGAACCGCTCACAAATCCTGTGATAATTTGACAGGTAATTGAGAATTGCCTCACAAAGATGTGAGGGAGCTCCGTCAGCATTCACGTGTGCAACCTTTTTGGTTTCCACCTGAGCTGAGGAAGTATTCTATCCCTGCTAAAGACGCATGTCAACAAGAATACTGCGGGACAATCACATTCCTCGACCAGCAAGCAGTGCTGTGTTTGATGTATCCCAGGACATGGTTTGCTCTTTTGGCTGCAAGGGCACACTGTCGACTCATACTCATCTTACTGTCAACTAGGAGCCCCGGATCCCTTTCCGCAGGGCAGCTCTCCAGCATCTCATCCCCCATTCTGTACATATAGCCAGGGTGCCCTCTACCAGCTGCCAGATCTGGCACTTAGTCTTCTTAAACTTCATGTGACTGGTGATTGCACAGCCCTGTGGTCTGTCAAGATCTCTCTGCACAGCCTCTCCACCCTTGAGGGAGACAACAGCAACTCCTTATTTCCTATCATATGCAAACTTACTTAGTATGCATTTGAGTCCTGTATCCAGATCATTTACAAAAACATCAAAGAGAACTGGGTCCAAAATGAAGCCCTGGTGAACCCTCACTAGTGACTAGTGACCCCGCAGGTCTGATGTAACCCCTTTTACTACAACCCTTTGAACTTGACCAGTCAGACAACAGTCCACCAACTGTGTTGTGTATTTATCTACCTGCGTGCCAGACATTTTGTCCAGGAGGCTGTTGTGAGAAACAGTATCAAAAGGTTTGCTGAAATCCAAAGAAACAGCACGTATTGCCTTCCTTTGGTCAATTAGATGGGTAACCTTGTCATAAAAGGAAGTGGCTGCACCTCATGCCCAGCGCATCCAGGAAGCCCCTCCTCACAACACAGCCGCAATCACACCACATGAGAGCAGCACCATGACCTCACTGAAAACACCGCTGCTCTCCTATGCTTGGGTCACGTCTTCTGCTCGCCCTGACATGCACCTTCAAGAAAAATCCTTTGGCCTCTAATAATTACTTTCACGTAAAAGGTGCCGCCATTGCCAAATGGACATGTCCTCAAGAGGAGGACATTAAAATTGAGTGTTGCAGGATCAAAAACACGCCCCACCTCATTACTTGCCAGGCTTTGGCATGCAAGAGCAGCTCACGCCAAATGCTGTCACGTGCAAAGGCTCTCTTGCCCTGTGGGGCACTCAAGGACCAGCATAAAAGCCGGCCCTGTGCCTCGCACCCTCACACAATCCTCCTGACGCCTTCTCCTCTGAGCCCAACAAGGTGAGCCTGAGCCCTGCTCCCTTCCTTCGCCCGCCCCACCAGGCCTATCTCTCCACACGCCCTTTCCCCCTTAGCCTCAGCAGCCCTTCTTCCTCCCCACCGCCATGCTCCCCACAACCCCAGGCCTCCCCAGTCCCTTGGCCTCCCCCAGCACTGCTTCTCATGCCCCCAACACCCTCCGCGTTCCCAACACCCTCTCTTCCAGGGACCCTCCGCACCACAGACATGTCCTGCTACGACATCTGCCGCCCCTGCGGACCCACCCCGCTGGCTAACAGCTGCAACGAGCCCTGTGTCAGGCAGTGCGAGGATTCCCGCGTCGTCATCCAGCCTCCTGCCGTGCTGGTCACCCTGCCAGGACCCATCCTCAGCTCCTTCCCCCAGAACACCGCCGTTGGATCCTCCGCATCAGCTGCCGTGGGCAGCAACCTCAGCGCCCAGGGAGTGCCCATCTCCTCCGGGGGATTCGGAGGCTTTGGCCTTGGAGGCTTTGGCTTTGGAGGCCTGGGCTGCATCAACGGCGGAAGAGCCTGCTACCCCTGCTAAGGACCCACGCCAACACCCCTGACAGAAGCCTCCAACACCGTGCAACACAGCTCTCGCACTGAGGACGCACCTCTGCGCTCTTCATGGCACGCAGGCTCGCCAGCCGCGGCTCATCATTCCATGGCACAACAAAGCAAGCAAGCAAGGAAGGGGCCAGCCCATGCTGTCAGGACACATGGCCAACATACCTCCTTCTTTCTTCCTCTTTCTCCTTTCCATAGCACCACCTTCTACAGCCGCTACTCTCTGCTGCTATGACTGGTTCATAAGCCAAATGCCACCATGGATTGACCCCATCCCTGCTACTCTCCTCAAAAGGACAGGAAGTTGTCAGTGCCCTGGAGAAATGTGCTGTAGACAAGGGACAGCAGCTGGTGGTCACTCTAATAGCACCTCAAACCCTGGCGCTTTTATTGGTGCTCCTTCCTTTTATTTTTTTCCTCTCAATAAAATCTACCTGCATCCCATCCTGACATTCGTCGTCTTCTTTTTTTCAACCCAACGCTCTTTCCACTTCACGTGCTACTAAAGCTTTGCTCAAGAGGCCATCAGGTGGGGTTGTAAAGGGCCACTGAGCCTCCCCTCTCAAGGATGTCATCACCAACAACACAGGTGGGCACCAGCTGGTTTTCCAGCCCATCATCCAGTACCTACAGATGACCAAACTGAGGCTTGGGCACATGTCGTGGAATTAGATTTTACACTGCTTTAATATAGCAGCAATTTAGGATTTATTTTATACTTTTGAGGTACAGATGGTATGATTTTTAACAGCTCTTAATCAACCTTTGATCAGCAGAGAATTTAACAGAATTATCTTAATGGGATTTGCTACAATAGAAACAGTGACTTAAAGGCTCAAGAATGGCAAGGTTCAGCTGAGACTCACTGCAGGGTTCTTGGGGGTGTTTAAATTCAGTCATGCGCTTCCAAAATACCCCCCAAGAGTGAATTACTCACCCTAATTCCTTGTTGGTGTTTGTCTGCATCTGAGGTTGTTCCTCAAGGAGTCAGCCCTGAGATGCACTTTCCCTCAGGGGTATGCTATGAGGCATCCCAGCTCAGGGAGAGATTGAGTTTGCAACCCCTGGAGAGCTCATGGAGTTCTTTGCTTAGGACTACTATTTATAGGACCACAAGATGATTGACTGTAATTTTCCATCCTGGCTACGGTTCAGATAAGGCAAGTTCGGTATTCTAGAATGTACAGTGCTGGTACTCTCCAGAGCCCAGGCTGCAGGGTCTGAGAGAAGATCAGGGAGTGCCTGACTGTATTCACCCTTTATACCTGTTGCCTATTGACAATGGAGGACTGATGTAACATTAGTTAATCCTAAACCATAGCTGAGTTGGGGAAAAATATACTCCACCACATTTTTCTCTGGCTGCTATATTTATAAGATAAAGTGATTGACACGTAGTCAAACTGTTTTTCGACTCTGATGTCAAGGAAGAGTACCTTCCTTGGACTCTTGCCAATCAAGGAAGGCCTATTCTGGTTCATAAGCCTCTGCCACACTTACGTCAAGCGCAGGAGAACAGTGGACTCCCACAGTACACTAAGGCTGTTCTGACCATGTGCAGTTGGGTTCTCAGTATCTCCAAGGATGGGGACCCAAAAATTAATCCTCTGTTGTGGTGGTTTTACTCAGGTGGGCAGCTGAGCTCCACCACAACTGCTTTCTCACTCCCTCTCTTTCCCTGCTCCAAAGTGGGGTCCCTCCCATGGGATGCAGTCCTTCCTGAACTGATCCTGCATGGGCTGCGCACAGGCAGCAACTCTTCAAGAACTGCTCCGATATGTGTCCATATCATGGAGTCCATCGATCACAAGCAAACTGTTCCAACATGGGTGCCACATGGGTATCAGCTCCTGCCAGATCACCTGCTCCTGCGTGGGCCCCGCTCCAGCCTGGTGTTTTTCCGAGAGGGGTTCTACAGAGGTCTCTCACAGAGGCACAAACAAGATCACTTATTGGCTCGGCTCTGGGCAGCAGCAGTGAGTCCCTTTGGATGTGGATGAAACTGGCCCTTATCTAGCATGGGGCAGCTTCTGGATTCTTCTCACAGAAGCCACCCCTGCAGCACCCTGCTACCAAAACTTTGCCACATACCCACTACATATAGGTAACCTGTTCCTATGTTTGTCCACCCTCACAGGGGAAAAGTTTTCCTTCTCTTCCAAGGCAATTTCGTCTTTGGGTCCCTCACTACAAGAAAGACATCGAAGCCCTGGAACGTGTCCAGAGAGGGGCAACAAAACTGGTGAGGGGTCTGGAGCACAAGTCTTGTGAGGAATGGCTGAGGGAGCTGACATTGTTTAGTCTGGAGAAGAGGAGGCTCAGGGGAGATCTCATTGCACTCCACAACTTTCTGAAGGAAAGCTGTGATGAGGAGGGTGTCAGTCCTAATGATAGGACTTGAGGAAATGGCCACAAGTTGCACCTGGGGAGATTTAGATTAGATATCAGGAAAAACTTTTTCTCTCAAAGAGTTGTCAGGCACTGGAATGGCCTGTCCGGGGAGGTAGTGGAGTCACCATCTCTGGCAGTGTTTAAGAAGCGCCTGGACGAGGTGCAACGAGGTATGATTTAATAGCTTAGTGGGTAGCGGTGGTGATAGGAGAATGGTTGGACTAGGTGATCCTGTAGGTCCTTTCCAATCTTGTGTTTCTATGATTCTACAATTCTATGATCTCTTCTCTGTGGCTTCCACTCACATTTGTCCTGGCAGCAGGCAGTAACTGAAAGTAGTCTGGTTCCCTTGTCTTCATTCCCGCCCATCTGGAATTTAGAACAAGGAGGAGATTCAGCCTGAGCAGCCTTCTCTGCGGGTTGAAAACGCCCAGCTCTCTCACCTTCTCCTCATATTGAAGAGGCTCCAGGCCCTTCAGCATCTTGGTAGCCCTGCACTGGAATTGCTCCAGCATGTCCGCTTCCATCTTCCACTGGGGCGCCTCAAACTGGACAAAGGACTCCACAAGGGGCCTCACCGGCGATGAAGAGAGATGACGGTGCACCTTCCTCAATTTGCTGGCAGCGCTCTTCCCCATGCCCTCCTGGAGCCTGGTGGCCTCTTTTGCCGCAAGGCTGCATCACTGACCCAAGGTTCTGCTCGGCAAAGCTGCCTGCCACTATAAGTCCAGTTACCTTCAATGTATATTGAATTATCACGGTCACGGATGCAGAGTTAGTGCAATCAGCACTATAAGCACGGTCGCATTAATCATGGTCACAGATTCATAAATAGCACAATACACTTTCAGTCTAGTAAATGACTGGTGAAGTTTATTGAAGCAACAGGAGTACAAGTTCTTTTGGATTGCCAGAGATAAATACATTGTCTACAAAGCATGTGCAATTACCAATTTTGTGACAAACACAACCAACTACACCTGTGCTAACTTATGAAAGAACTCTATGGACAATGTTAGGTTTCCTGGCGAAGCTCTCAGTATAAGCGAGAGTTTGAATCTCACCCAATAGGCAATCTCCCCACTATGGGGGGAAAGACAGGTTCGGTGCATCAACTGATCCCAGTCTATTTTTCTACAATTTTTTTACTTTTAGGTGGCATGTCAGTGACTCTAGTCATACTGTCTTTGTTGTGATTGGTGTATTTTTTTGAACCTTTTTTTAAAGGTATGGGCTCAGAAAAGCAGAGCACATGCTCACTGAAGGGTACTCACACCTTGGAGGTGGGTACCCTGTGGGATGGAGGTGTGTTTGGAATTATAATGAGATTATAAGGTTGCCAAAAGGCCATAATTTAGTTATCAGTTGGAGTCAGGGCTGCCCATAAGGTCTGTCAGTTCCACAATACCATCCGGTTCCCGATCCCTGAAGGGACATCACAGAGTCTGGCCACAGTGTCTTTGCTCTACCCTACTCTCCATACTATGTCTCTTAGAGTCAGCACACCAAGATTACCTGGTGTTACAAATACCTAAGATTGCAGGCTCTGTTGCCAAAGCAAAACCATGTAAGTACATCACTGCATATCATCCATATCTGAGCCTTGAAGTTTCCTCAACAATGAAACTTCTCTAAAGAGGTGGACAACTGTTTAGCCTCACTGAGTCAACTGCAGCAATTATTCTAAAATGTCAAATACATGTCTATCCGATTTAGTAACAAGGATCTATGTAAGAGCGTTGTCCAAACGCTTCTTGAACACCACCAGGCATGGGCCCTGATGGCCACTTGAGCCCTGCTTTTTATTCTTTTTGTCGGGTGAAGTTGGAAGAGCGTAGGGAGAAGAAAGGAAGAGGAGGCATCTGAGGATGTGGGATGCAGGCAGATTTTATTGAGGAAAACATGAAAAAGAGGGAGCGTCAAGTGGAAGGCGCACATTCTGAGGTGCCTGGAGGGCAACAACCAGCCTATGTCCCTTGCGTAGAGCAGATTTTCCCAGAGCCCCAAGGTCTCGCTACCAGGTGGTGGGAGCAGCCCCAGAAGGTCTCTGGAGGGATTGTGCTAGTGAGCAAGGCATTGCAGCAGAGAGTAGCAGCCGTAGAAGGTGGTGCTATGGAAAGGAGAAAGAGGAAGAAAGAAGGAGGTATGTTGGCCATGTGTCCTGACAACATGGGCTGGCCCCTTCCTTGCTTGCTTGCTTTGTTGTGCCATGGAATGATGAGTCGCGGCTGGCGAGCCCGGGCGCCATGAAGAGCACAGAGGTGCGTCCTCAGTGCGAGAGCTGTGTTGCACGGTGTTGGAGGCTTCTGTCAGGGGTGTTGGCGTGGGTCCTTAGCAGGGGTAGCAGGCTCTTCCGCCGTTGATGCAGCCCAGGCCTCCAAAGCCAAAGCCTCCAAGGCCAAAGCCTCCGAATCCCCCGGAGGAGATGGGCACTCCCTGGGCGCTGAGGTTGCTGCCCACGGCAGCTGATGCGGAGGATCCAACGGCGGTGTTCTGGGGAAAGGAGCTGAGGATGGGTCCTGGCAGGGTGACCAGCACGGCAGGAGGCTGGATGACGACGCGGGAATCCTCGCACTGCCTGACACAGGGCTCGTTGCAGCTGTTAGCCAGCGGGGTGGGTCCGCAGGGGCGGCAGATGTCGTAGCAGGACATGTCTGTGGTGTGGAGGGTCCCTGGAAGAGAGGGTGTTGGGAATGTGGAGGGTGTTGGGGAGGCGGAGGGTGTTGGGGTGTGAGGAGTGGTGCTGGGGGAGGCCAAGGGTGTGGGGAGGCCTGGGGTTGTGGGGAGCATGGCGGTGGGGAGGAAGAAGGGCTGCTGAGGCTAAGGGGGAAAGGGCGTGTGGAAAGATAGGCCTGGTGGGGCAGGCGAAGGAGGGGAGCGGGGTTCAGACTCACCTTGTTGGGCGCAGGGGAGAAGGCGTCGGGAGGATTGTGTGAGGGTGCGAGTCGCAGGGCGGGCTTTTATGCTGGTCCCTGAGTGTCCACGGGGCAAGAGAGCCTTTGCGCATGACCGCATTTGGTGTGAGCTGCTCTTACATGCTAAAGCCTGGCAAGTAATGAGGTGGGGCATGTTCTCCTTCCCACAACGCTCTCGTGTGCTTTTCTCCTGTTGAGGATGTGTCTCTGTGGCCTTGGCGGCAGCTTTTAAGTGAGAGCGGCTCTTTGGATGGATTTGCATGGAGAGTGCGTTTGAGGACAGTCGGCAGACGCGGCCAAAGCATGAGAGAGGTGGGGTGTCACGAAGTGAGGTCATGGCGTGTCACTCGTGCGGTGTGGTTTGCGGCTGCATTGTTGTGAGGAGGGGGCCCTATTTGCTGGCGTCGCCATAATGCGGGCTGGTGTGGGCTTCCCAGATGTGCTGGGCGCGAGGCGCTGGCACTGGCATTGCACTCGTTCCCTCCCTGCCTTCCTGCCCACTCCCTACGCCTGTGTTTATTCCTCATCTTTCCCATTGGGAGTGCTGCATTGGTCGGTGGCTTGGTGGCGTTTGTGCTTGGAAGGTCCTGGGTGGGAGAAGGGAGGCTGCGTGCTTTCTTCTTGCGGCAGCTTGGCGGGTGGTAGTTTGATTAGGCGGAGGAGAGCTGTCTACGACAGCAGGACGTTGTCCTTTCAGGCCCTGTTGAGAGCTTGCAAGCCCTGAGCTGAGGGGGAGTGGTTTGGCAGGGAGAGTTAGGCAGAGCTTTTGGGGTCTTATTCAGCACTGAGCGCCCAAGGGTGAGGCCCTTTCCCTGCCTAGGCTTTGATGGTCAGATGCAGGGTTTGGTCACTGCAGCAGGGAGTTGGAGGCATGCATGGTACTTGGGGCAGCAGTCGTGAGCCCCTCCTGGCTGGGTGGTCCCGGGCATGGCTGACGAGTGGCAAGGCCTGTCCCCGTTGGGCTGAGGTGGTTTTGGTTTGCTGCTGAGGTGAGTAGCGCTTGTTGCTGAGGAAGATGAATCAAGGTAGGAAGGGGGGCTGTGCAACTGGGTGTGCCTTGTTCCGTGAGGCCTGCTGGGTTGCAGCCACAAATGCTGAGGGAGCTGTGTGGTGTCCTTGCGAGGCCACTACTAATTATCTTTGAAAGGTCCTGGTGAGTGGGAGAGGCTCCTGAAGACTGGAAGAGACTCGCCGGCTCCTGTGTTCAAGAAGGTGAAGAAGGAAGGGGTGGGAAACCAGAGGCTGGTAGGCCTGACATCAGTCGCTGCGAAGATTCTAAAGGAAATCCTCCCGGAAAGCGCTGTCGAGCAGACGAAGAACCAGAATATGATGGGGAGTAGTCAGCATGGATTTAGAGAGGGAAAGTCACGCGTGAGCCTCCTCAGCGTCTTCTAAATTTTGGTGACCAGCTTGGTGGATGAGGGGAGAGCAGTGGCTGCTGCTCAACTTTAGTAAAGCCTTTAGTAAGGGCTTTCTTTGACACTTGCTCCCCTGACAAGCTCCTAGAGAAGCGGACAAAGTATGGGTTAGATAAAGGGACAGTGCGGTGGGCTGCAAAGCGGCCGATTGCTTGGGTGCAGAGGCTTGTGCTAAGTGGCACAGAGCGGTGTTGGAGGCAAGGCCGTAGCGGTGTAGGCTAGGGCTTGGCAGTGAGGCCACCAATGTTCAATATCGCAGAATCCCAGAATGAGACAACTGAAGGTGTTGGAAGGGACCTCGAAAGATCATCAGGTCCAACCCCCCTGCCAAAGCAGGTTCCTTAGAGCAGGCTGCCCAGGTAGGCGTCCAGACAGGCCTTGAATATCTCCAGAGAAGGAGAGTGCACAACCTCCCTGGGCAGCTCCGTCACCCTCACTGTGAAGAAGTTCTTTCTCATGTTGGTGCGGAACTTCCTGTGCTCTATCTTGTGGCCATCATATCCTCATTAGTGAGGTGGGTGATGGGACGGAGTGACCCCGCAGGAATTCTGCAGATGACCCGAGACGGGGAGGAGCGTCTGATGCACGTGATGAACGTGGCACCATTCAGAATGATGTGCAGAGGCTGGAGAACTGGGCAGAGACCAACATCATGAAGTTGCCGAAGGGGCAAAGCAAATTCCTGCCTCTGGGGAGGACTAACGCCGGGGAGCAGGACATGGTGTTGTCCGACAGAGTGGCAGGCAGCTTTGCCAAGCAGGACCTTGTGTTGCTGTTGGAGAGCAAGCTGACGATGAGTCAGCAATGCAGCCTTGCGGCAAAAGAGGCCACCAGGCTCCAGGAGGGCATGGGGAAGAGCGTTGCCAGCACGATGAGAAAGGCGCTCCGTCATCTCTCTTCATCGCCGGTGAGGCCCCTTGTGGAGTCCTTTGTCCGGTTTGAGGCGTCCCAGTGGAAGATGGAAGCGGACATGCTGGAGCAATTCCAGTGCAGGGCTACCAAGATGCTGAAGGGCCTGGAGCCTCTTCAATATGAGGAGAAGGTGAGAGAGCTGGGCGTTTTCAACCCGCAGAGAAGGCTGCTCAGGCTGAATCTCCTCCTTGTTCTAAATCCCGGATGGGCGGGAATGAAGACAAGGGAACCAGACTATTTTCAGTTACTGCCTGCTGCCAGGACAAAGGTGAGTGGACGCCACAGAGAAGAGATGCAATTGTCTTGGAAGAGAAGGAAAGCCTTTTCCCCTGTGAGGGTGGTCAAGCAGTGGACCTCTAGCAGAGGTTTTGGTTTCCATGCTTGGAGATCTGAGAAGCCCAACTGCACATGGTCCTGGACAGCCTGCTGTAGCTGACTCTGCTTGAGCAGGGTGCTTGCAGCACATGGTCTCCAGAGGTTACTTCCAAACTGAAGGGATTCTGTGACTGCATCTGTTGTCAATGCGGGAGAATGCTGCTGGGTGAGAAAGCAGTCAAGTGTGTGCTGCTGACACGGAGAGATTGTTTCAGAGGGCATGTGCAGAAGAGCCTTAGCGTGGCCAAGCCTTTGTTTGGTCAAGTGCAGGTCTTGCGTTATGTGCTGGAAGGTGTGGTGGCCCTTTTCGACGTGCCCCGATGACCTCTTGATCTTTGGCTTTGTACTGAGGGAAGTGGGAAGGGCGCTGGGAAAGAAGGGAAGAGGAGGAGCGTCAGGCTGGCATGCTTGAGAACTTTATTGAGGAAAGCGCATGGAAAGGAAGGAGCAGCAAGTGGCACATCCCCGGGGGGTCTTGGATGCACGTAGGGTGACCAACAACGTCATCGTTGTGCGCGGTAAATTTTCTCGGAGCACGGAAATCTTCCAGCCCTGTGATGGGAGCATCAGAGAGGGAGTTGATCCCTGGTGGCGTTTGGCTTGTGAGCACGTCATAGCGCCAGAGAGAACTAGACATACGAGACAGTGCAAGTCAAGGAAAGAAGTGGCAGAATGGTAGAATGTAAGTCGGCCATGTTTCCAAACATCACGGAATAGCCCACTTCCTTGCTTCTCTGGTTCATGCCTTGAGAGAAATAGCCGTGGTTGTGGAGCTGAAGACCCAGTGGGTCAGCGACGGCACAAAGGTGCATCCTCAATCCACGAGGAGTCTCGCACCATATGTGTGGTGTCTGTGTGACGGACAACTCTGTTAAATCATACTGGCCTCACTAGAGGCCCCAGAGGGACACCACTCCTCCCTGGTCTCCACGTGAGCACCGAGCTGTTGACCGCAACTCTTGGTATGTGACCATGCAGGCAATTCATTGTGTGCTGAGTGGCCCATCATGTCTTTCCATTTTAGTGACAAGGATCTATGTAAGAGCGCTGTCCAAACGCTTCTTGAACACCACCAGGCATGGGCCCTGATGGCCACTTGAGCCCTGCTTTTTGTTCTTTTTGTCGGGTGAAGCTGGAAGAGCATTGGGAGAAGAAAGGAAGAGGAGGCATCTGAGGATTGTGGGATGCAGGCGGATTTTATTGAGGAAAACATGAAAAAGAGGGAGCGTCAAGTGGAAGGTGCACATTCGGAGGTGCCTGGAGGGCAACCACCAGCCTATGTCCCTTGCGTAGAGCAGATTTTCCCAGAGCCCCAAGGTCTCGCTACCGTGTGGTGGGAGCAGCCCCAGAAGGTCTCTGGAGGGATTGTGCTAGTGAGCAAGGCATTGCAGCAGAGGGTAGCAGCCGTAGAAGGTGGTGCTATGGAAAGGAGAAAGAGGAAGAAAGAAGGAGGTATGTTGGCCATGTGTCCTGACAGCATGGGCTGGCCCCTTCCTTGCTTGCTTGCTTTGTTGTGCCATGGAATGATGAGCTGCAGCTGGCGAGCCCACGTACCATGAACGGCGCAGAGGTGCGTCCTCTGTGCGAGAACTGTGTTGCACGGTGTTGGAGGCTTCTGTCAGGGGTGTTGGCGTGGGTCCTTAGCAGGGGTAGCAGGCTCTTCCGCCGTTGATGCAGCCCAGGCCTCCGAAGCCAAAGCCTCCAAGGCCAAAGCCTCCGAATCCCCCGGAGGAGATGGGCACTCCCTGGGCACTGAGGTTGCTGCCCACGGCAGCTGATGCGGAGGATCCAACGGCGGTGTTCTGGGGGAAGGAGCTGAGGATGGGTCCTGGCAGGGTGACCAGCACGGCAGGAGGCTGGATGACGACGCGGGAATCCTCGCACTGCCTGACACAGGGCTCGTTGCAGCTGTTAGCCAGCGGGGTGGGTCCGCAGGGGCGGCAGATGTCGTAGCAGGACATGTCTGTGGTGCGGAGGGTCCCTGGAAGAGAGGGTGTTGGGAAGGTGGAGGGTGTTGGGAACGCGGAGGGTGTTGGGGTGTGAGGAGTGGTGCTGGGGTAGGCCAAGAGAGTGGGGAGGCCTGGGGTTGTGGGGAGCATGGCGGTGGGGAGGAAGAAGGACTGCTGAGGCTAAGGGGGAAAGGGTGTGTGGAGAGATAGGTCTGGTGGGGCAGGCAAAGGAGGGGAGCGGGGTTCAGGCTCACCTTGTTGGGCGCAGGGGAGAAGGCGTCAGGAGGATTGTGCGAGGGTGAGAGTCGCAGGGCCGGCTTTTATGCTGGTCCGTGAGTGCCCGCGGGGCGAGAGAGCCTTTGCGCATGACAGTATTTGACGTGAGCTGCTCTTGCATGCCAAAGCCTGGCAAGTAATGACGTGGGGCGTGTTGTCCTTCCCACAACGCTCTCGTGTGCTTTTCTCCTGTTGAGGATGTGTCTCTGTGGCCTTGGCGGCAGCTTTTAAGCAAGAGCGGCTCTTTGGATGGATTTGCATGGAGAGTGCGTTTGAGGACAGTCGGCAGACGCGGCCAAAGCATGAGAGAGGTGGGGTGTCACGAAGTGAGGTCATGGCGTGTCACTCGTGCGGTGCGGTTTGCGGCTTCATTGTTGTGAGGAGGGGGCCCTATTTGCTGGCGTCGCCATAATGCAGGCTGGTGTGGGCTTTCCAGATATGCTGGGAACGAGGCTCTACCACTGGCACCGCACTCACTCCCGCCCTGCCTTCCTGCCCACTCCCTACGCCTGTGTTTATTCCTCATCTTTCCCATTGGGAGTGCTGCATCGGTCGGTGGCTTGGTGGCCTTTGTGCTTGGAAGGTCCTGGGTGGGAGAAGGGAGGCTGCGTGTTTTCTTCTTGCGGCAGCTTGGCGGGTGGTAGTTTGATCAGGCAGAGGAGAGCTGCTTGCGACAGCAGGACGTTGTCCTTTCAGGCCTCGTTGAAAGCTTGAGAGCCCTGAGCTGAGGGGGAGTGGTTTGGCAGGGAGAGTTAGGCAGAGCTTTTGGGGTCTTATTCAGCACTGAGCGCCCAAGGGTGAGGCCCTTTCCCTGCCTAGGCTTTGATGTTCAGACGCAGGGTTTGGACCCTGTAGCGGGGAATTGGAGGCATGCATGGTGCTTGGGGCAGCAGCCGTGAGCCCCTCCTGGCTGGGTGGTCCCGGGCATGGCTGACGAGTGGCAAGGCCTGTCCCCGTTGGGCTGAGGTGGTTTTGGCTTGCTGCTGAGGTGAGTAGCGCATGTTGCTGAGGAAGATGAATCAAGGTAGGAAGGGGGGCTGTGCAACTGGGTGTGCCTTGTTCCGTGAGGCCTGCTGGGTTGCAGCCACAAATGCTGAGGGAACTGTGTGGTGTCCTTGCGAGGCCACTACTAATTATCTTTGAAAGGTCCTGGTGAGTGGGAGAGGCTCCTGAAGACTGGAAGAGACTTGCCGGCTCCTGTGTTCAAGAAGGTGAAGAAGGAAGGGGTGGGAAACCAGAGGCTGGTTGGCCTGACATCAGTCGCTGGGAAGGTTCTAAAGGAAATCCTCCCGGAAAGCGCTGTCGAGCAGACGAAGAACCAGAATATGATGGGGAGTAGTCAGCACGGATTTAGAGAGGGAAAGTCACGCGTGAGCCTCCTCAGCATCTTCTAAATTGAGGTGACCAGCTTGGTGGATGAGGGGAGAGCAGTGGCTGCTGCTCAACTTTAGTAAAGCCTTTAGTAAGGGCTTTCTTTGACACTTGCTCCCGTGACAAGCTCCTAGAGAAGCGGACAAAGTATGGGTTAGATAAAGGGACAGTGAGGTGGGCTGCAAAACGGCCGATTGCTTGGGTGCAGAGGCTTGTGCTAAGTGGCACAGAGCGGTGTTGGAGGCAAGGCCCTAGCGGTGTAGGCTAGGGCTTGGCAGTGAGGCCACCAATGTTCAATATCGCAGAATCCCAGAATGAGACAATTGAAGGTGTTGGAAGGGACCTCGAAAGATCATCAGGTCCAACCCCCCTGCCAAAGCAGGTTCCTTAGAGCAGGCTGCCCAGGTAGGCATCCAGACAGGCCTTGAATATCTCCAGAGAAGGAGAGCGCACAACCTCCCTGGGCAGCTCCGTCACCCTCACTGTGAAGTAGTTCTTTCTCGTGTTGGTGCGGAACTTCCTGTGCTCTATCTTGTGGCCATCATATCCTCATTAGTGAGGTGGGTGATGGGACGGAGTGACCCCGCAGGAATTCTGCAGATGACCCGAGACGGGGAGGAGCGTCTGATGCACGTGATGAACGTGGCACCATTCAGAATGATGTGCAGAGGCTGGAGAACTGGGCAGAGACCAACATCATGAAGTTGCCGAAGGGGCAAAGCAAATTCCTGCCTCTGGGGAGGACTAACGCCGGGGAGCAGGACATGGTGTTGTCCGACAGAGTGGCAGGCAGCTTTGCCAAGCAGGACCTTGTGTTGCTGTTGGAGAGCAAGCTGACGATGAGTCAGCAATGCAGCCTTGCGGCAAAAGAGGCCACCAGGCTCCAGGAGGGCATGGGGAAGAGCGTTGCCAGCACGATGAGAAAGGCGCTCCGTCATCTCTCTTCATCGCCGGTGAGGCCCCTTGTGGAGTCCTTTGTCCGGTTTGAGGCGTCCCAGTGGAAGATGGAAGCGGACATGCTGGAGCAATTCCAGTGCAGGGCTACCAAGATGCTGAAGGGCCTGGAGCCTCTTCAATATGAGGAGAAGGTGAGAGAGCTGGGCGTTTTCAACCCGCAGAGAAGGCTGCTCAGGCTGAATCTCCTCCTTGTTCTAAATCCCGGATGGGCGGGAATGAAGACAAGGGAACCAGACTATTTTCAGTTACTGCCTGCTGCCAGGACAAAGGTGGGTGGACGCCACAGAGAAGAGATGCAGTTGTCTTGGAAGAGAAGGAAAGCCTTTTCCCCTGTGAGGGTGGTCAAGCAGTGGACCTCAAGCAGAGGTTTTGGATTTCCATGCTTGGAGATCTGAGAAACCCAACTGCACATGGTCCTGGACAGCCTGCTGTAGCTGACTCTGCTTGAGCAGGGTGCTTGCAGCACATGGTCTCCAGAGGTTACTTCCAAACTGAAAGGACTCTGTGACTGCATCTGTTGTCAATGCGGGAGAATGCTGCTGGGTGAGAAAGCAGTCGAGTGTGTGCTGCTGACACGGAGAGATTGTTTCAGAGGGCATGTGCAGAAGCGCCTTAGCGTGGCCAAGCCTTTGTTTGGTCAAGTGTAGGTCTTGCGTGACGTGCTGGAAGGTGTGGTGGCCCTTTTCGACGTGCCCCAATGACCTCTTGATCTTTGGCTTTGTACTGAGGGAAGTGGGAAGGGCGCTGGGAAAGAAGGGAAGAGGAGGAGCGTCAGGCTGGCATGCTTGAGAACTTTATTGAGGAAAGCGCATGGAAAGGAAGGAGCAGCAAGTGGCACATCCCTGGGGGGTCTTGGATGCACGTAGGGTGACCAACAACGTCATCGTTGTGCACAGTAAATTTTCTCGGAGCACGGAAATCTTCCAGCCCTGTGATGGGAGCAGCAGAGCGGGAGTCGATCCCTGGTGGCGTTTGGCTTGTGAGCACGTCATAGCGCCAAAGAGAACCAGACATACGAGACAGTGCAAGTCAGGGAAAGAAGTGGGAGAATGGTAGAATGTAAGTCGGCCATGTTTCCAAACATCACGGAATAGCCCACTTCCTTGCTTCTCTGGTTTATGCCTTGAGAGAAATAGCCATGGTTGTGGAGCTGAAGACGCAGTGGGTCAGCGATGGCACAAAGGTGCATCCTCAATCCATGAGGAGTCTCGCACCATATGTGTGGTGTCCGTGTGACGGACAACCCTGTTAAATCATACTGGCCTCGCTAGAGGCCCCAGAGGGACACCACTCCTCCCTGGTCTCCACCTGAGCAAAGAGCTGTTGACCGCAACTCTTGGTATGTGACCGTGCAGGCAATTCATTGTGTGCTGAGTGACCCATCATGTCTTTCCATTTTAGTGACAAGGAGCTATGTAAGAGGGTTGTCCAAACGCTTCTTGAACACCACCAGGCATGGGCCCTGATGGCCACTTGAGCCCTGCTTTTTGTTCTTTTTGTCGGGTGAAGTTGGAAGAGCGTTGGGAGAAGAAAGGAAGAGGAGGCATCTGAGGATGTGGGATGCAGGCAGATTTTATTGAGGAAAACATGAAAAAGAGGGAGCGTCAAGTGGAAGGTGCACATTCGGAGGTGCCTGGAGGGCGACCACCAGCCTATGTCCCTTGCGTAGAGCAGATTTTCCCAGAGCCCCAAGGTCTCGCTACCGTGTGGTGGGAGCAGCCCCAGAAGGTCTCTGGAGGGATTGTGCTAGTGAGCAAGGCATTGCAGCAGAGAGTAGCAGCCGTAGAAGGTGGTGCTATGGAAAGGAGAAAGAGGAAGAAAGAAGGAGGTATGTTGGCCATGTGTCCTGACAGCATGGGCTGGCCCCTTCCTTGCTTGCTTGCTTTGTTGTGCCATGGAATGATGAGCCACAGCTGGCGAGCCCGCATGCCATGAAGAGCGCAGAGGTGCGTCCTCAGTGCGAGAGCTGTGTTGCACGGTGTTGGAGGCTTCTGTCAGGGGTGTTGGCGTGGGTCCTTAGCAGGGGTAGCAGGCTCTTCCGCCGTTGATGCAGCCCAGGCCTCCAAAGCCAAAGCCTCCAAGGCCAAAGCCTCCGAATCCCCCGGAGGAGATGGGCACTCCCTGGGCACTGAGGTTGCTGCCCACGGCAGCTGATGCGGAGGATCCAACGGCGGTGTTCTGGGGGAAGGAGCTGAGGATGGGTCCTGGCAGGGTGACCAGCACGGCAGGAGGCTGGATGACGACGCGGGAATCCTCGCACTGCCTGACACAGGGCTCGTTGCAGCTGTTAGCCAGCGGGGTGGGTCCGCAGGGGCGGCAGATGTCGTAGCAGGACATGTCTGTGGTGCGGAGGGTCCCTGGAAGAGAGGGTGTTGGGAATGTGGAGGGTGTTGGGGAGGCGGAGGGTGTTGGGGTGTGAGGAGTGGTGCTGGGGGAGGCCAAGGGTGTGGGGAGGCCTGGGGTTGTGGGGAGCATGGCGGTGGGGAGGAAGAAGGGCTGCTGAGGCTAAGGCGGAAAGGGCGTGTGGAAAGATAGGCCTGGTGGGGCAGGCGAAGGAAGGGAGCGGGGTTCAGGCTCACCTCGTTGGGCGCAGGGGAGAAGATGTCGGGAGGATTGTGTGAGGGTGCGAGTCGCAGGGCCGGCTTTTATGCTGGTCCGTGAGTGCCCGCGGGGCGAGAGAGCCTTTGCGCATGACAGCATTTGGCGTGAGCTGCTCTTACATGCTAAAGCCTGGCAAGTAATGAGGTGGGGTGTGTTGTCCTTCCCACAACGCTCTCGTGTTCTTTTCTCCTGTTGAGGATGTGTCTCTGCGGCCTTGGCGGCAGCTTTTAAGCGAGAGCGGCTCTTTGGATGGATTTGCATGGAGAGTGCGTTTGAGGACAGTCGGCAGACGCGGCCAAAGCATGAGAGAGGTGGGGTGTCACGAAGTGAGGTCATGGCGTGTCACTCGTGCGGTGCGGTTTGCGGCTTCATTGTTGTGAGGAGGGGGCCCTATTTGCTGGCGTCGCCATAATGCAGGCTGGTGTGGGCTTCCCAGATGTGCTGGGCGCGAGGCGCTGGCACTGGCATTGCACTCGCTCCCTCCCTGCCTTCGTGCCCATTCCCTACGCCTGTGTTTATTCCTCGTCTTTCCCATTGGTTTGCTGCATCGGTCGGTGGCTTGGTGGCGTTTGTGCTTGGAAGGTCCTGGGTGGGAGAAGGGAGGCTGCGTGCTTTCTTCTTGCGGCAGCTTGGCGGGTGGTAGTTTGATTAGGCGGAGGAGAGCTGTCTACGACAGCAGGACGTTGTCCTTTCAGGCCCTGTTGAGAGCTTGCAAGCCCTGAGCTGAGGGGGAGTGGTTTGGCAGGGAGAGTTAGGCAGAGCTTTTGGGGTCTTATTCAGCACTGAGCGCCCAAGGGTGAGGCCCTTTCCCTGCCTAGGCTTTGATGGTCAGATGCAGGGTTTGGTCACTGCAGCAGGGAGTTGGAGGCATGCATGGTACTTGGGGCAGCAGTCGTGAGCCCCTCCTGGCTGGGTGGTCCCGGGCATGGCTGACGAGTGGCAAGGCCTGTCCCCGTTGGGCTGAGGTGGTTTTGGCTTGCTGCTGAGGTGAGTAGCGCTTGTTGCTGAGGAAGATGAATCAAGGTAGGAAGGGGGGCTGTGCAACTGGGTGTGCCTTGTTCCGTGAGGCCTGCTGGGTTGCAGCCACAAATGCTGAGGGAGCTGTGTGGTGTCCTTGCGAGGCCACTACTAATTATCTTTGAAAGGTCCTGGTGAGTGGGAGAGGCTCCTGAAGACTGGAAGAGACTCGCCGGCTCCTGTGTTCAAGAAGGTGAAGAAGGAAGGGGTGGGAAACCAGAGGCTGGTTGGCCTGACATCAGTCGCTGGGAAGGTTCTAAAGGAAATCCTCCCGGAAAGCGCTGTCGAGCAGACGAAGAACCAGAATGTGATGGGGAGTAGTCAGCAGGGATTTAGAGAGGGAAAGTCACGCGTGAGCCTCCTGAGCGTCTTCTAAATTGAGGTGACCAGCTTGGTGGATGAGGGGAGAGCAGTGGCTGCTGCTCAACTTTAGTAAAGCCTTTAGTAAGGGCTTTCTTTGACACTTGCTCCCGTGACAAGCTCCTAGAGAAGCGGACAAAGTATGGGTTAGATAAAGGGACAGTGAGGTGGGCTGAGAAGTGGCTGATTGCTTGGGTGCAGAGGCTTGTGCTAAGTGGCACAGAGCGGTGTTGGAGGCAAGGCCGTAGCGGTGTAGGCTAGGGCTTGGCAGTGAGGCCACCAATGTTCAATATCGCAGAATCCCAGAATGAGACAACTGAAGGTGTTGGAAGGGACCTCGAAAGATCATCAGGTCCAACCCCCCTGCCAAAGCAGGTTCCTTAGAGCAGGCTGCCCAGGTAGGCATCCAGACGGGCCTTGAATATCTCCAGAGAAGGAGAGCGCACAACCTCCCTGGGCAGCTCCGTCACCCTCACTGTGAAGAAGTTCTTTCTCATGTTGGTGCGGAACTTCCTGTGCTCTATCTTGTGGCCATCATATCCTCATTAGTGAGGTGGGTGATGGGACGGAGTGACCCCGCAGGAATTCTGCAGATGACCCGAGACGGGGAGGAGCGTCTGATGCACGTGATGAACGTGGCACCATTCAGAATGATGTGCAGAGGCTGGAGAACTGGGCAGAGAGGAACATCATGAAGTTGCCGAAGGGGCAAAGCAAATTCCTGCCTCTGGGGAGGACTAACGCCGGGGAGCAGGACATGGTGTTGTCCGACAGAGTGGCAGGCAGCTTTGCCAAGCAGGACCTTGTGTTGCTGTTGGAGAGCAAGCTGACGATGAGTCAGCAATGCAGCCTTGCGGCAAAAGAGGCCACCAGGCTCCAGGAGGGCATGGGGAAGAGCGTTGCCAGCACGATGAGAAAGGCGCTCCGTCATCTCTCTTCATCGCCGGTGAGGCCCCTTGTGGAGTCCTTTGTCCAGTTTGAGGCGTCCCAGTGGAAGATGGAAGCGGACATGCTGGAGCAATTCCAGTGCAGGGCTACCAAGATGCTGAAGGGCCTGGAGCCTCTTCAATATGAGGAGAAGGTGAGAGAGCTGGGCGTTTTCAACCCGCAGAGAAGGCTGCTCAGGCTGAATCTCCTCCTTGTTCTAAATCCCGGATGGGCGGGAATGAAGACAAGGGAACCAGACTATTTTCAGTTACTGCCTGCTGCCAGGACACAGGTGAGTGGACGCCACAGAGAAGAGATGCAATTGTCTTGGAAGAGAAGGAAAGCCTTTTCCCCTGTGAGGGTGGTCAAGCAGTGGACCTCAAGCAGAGGTTTTGGATTTCCATGCTTGGAGATCTGAGAAGCCCAACTGCACATGGTCCTGGACAGCCTGCTGTAGCTGACTCTGCTTGAGCAGGGTGCTTGCAGCACATGGTCTCCAGAGGTTACTTCCAAACTGAAAGGACTCTGTGACTGCATCTGTTGTCAATGCGGGAGAATGCTGCTGGGTGAGAAAGCAGTCGAGTGTGTGCTGCTGACACGGAGAGATTGTTTCAGAGGGCATGTGCAGAAGCGCCTTAGCGTGGCCAAGCCTTTGTTTGGTCAAGTGTAGGTCTTGCGTGACGTGCTGGAAGGTGTGGTGGCCCTTTTCGACGTGCCCCGATGACCTCTCGAGTTTTGCCTTTGTACTGAGGGAAGTGGGAAAGGCGCTGGGAGAAGAAGGGAAGAGGAGGAGCGTCAGGCTGGCATGCTTGAGAACTTTATTGAGGAAAGCGCATGGAAATGAAGGAGCAGCAAGTGGCACATCCCTGGGGGGTCTTGGATGCACGTAGGGTGACCAACAACGTCATCGTTGTGCGCGGTAAATTTTCTCGGAGCACGGAAATCTTCCAGCCCTGTGATGGGAGCAGCAGGGAGGGAGTTGATCCCTGGTGGCGTTTGGCTTGTGAGCACGTCATAGTAGCAGAGAGAACCAGACATACGAGACAGTGCAAGTCAAGGAAAGAAATGGGAGAATGGTAGAATGTAAGTCGGCCATGTTTCCAAACATCACGGAATAGCCCACTTCCTTGCTTCTCTGGTTCATGCCTTGAGAGAAATAGCCGTGGTTGTGGAGCTGAAGACCCAATGGGTCAGCGATGGCACAAAGGTGTATCCTCAATCCACGAGGAGTCTCGCACCATATGTGTGGTGTCCGTGTGACAGACAACTCTGTTAAATCATCCTGGCCTCACTAGAGGCCCCAGAGGGACACCACTCCTCCCTGGTCTCCACGTGAGCACCGAGCTGTTGACCGCAACTCTTGGTATGTGACCATGCAGGCAATTCATTGTGTGCTGAGTGGCCCATCATGTCTTTCCATTTTAGTGACAAGGATCTATGTAAGAGCGTTGTCCAAACGCTTCTTGAACACCACCAGGCATGGGCCCTGATGGCCACTTGAGCCCTGCTTTTTGTTCTTTTTGTCGGGTGAAGCTGGAAGAGCGTTGGGAGAAGAAAGGAAGAGGAGGCATCTGAGGATGTGGGATGCAGGCAGATTTTATTGAGGAAAACATGAAAAAGAGGGAGCGTCAAGTGGAAGGTGCACATTCGGAGGTGCCTGGAGGGCGACCACCAGCCTATGTCCCTTGCGTAGAGCAGATTTTCCCAGAGCCCCAAGGTCTTGCTACCGTGTGGTGGGAGCAGCCCCAGAAGGTCTCTGGAGGGATTGTGCTAGTGAGCAAGGCATTGCAGCAGAGAGTAGCAGCCGTAGAAGGTGGTGCTATGGACAGGAGAAAGAGGAAGAAAGAAGGAGGTATGTTGGCCATGTGTCCTGACAGCATGGGCTGGCCCCTTCCTTGCTTGCTTGCTTTGTTGTGCCATGGAATGATGAGCTGCGGCTGGCGAGCCCGCATGTCATGAAGAGCGCAGAGGTGCGTCCTCAGTGCGAGAGCTGTGTTGCACGGTGTTGGAGGCTTCTGTCAGGGGTGTTGGCGTGGGTCCTTAGCAGGGGTAGCAGGCTCTTCCGCCGTTGATGCAGCCCAGGCCTCCAAAGCCAAAGCCTCCAAGGCCAAAGCCTCCGAATCCCCCGGAGGAGATGGGCACTCCCTGGGCGCTGAGGTTGCTGCCCACGGCAGCTGATGCGGAGGATCCAACGGCGGTGTTCTGGGGGAAGGAGCTGAGGATGGGTCCTGGCAGGGTGACCAGCACGGCAGGAGGCTGGATGACGACGCGGGAATCCTCGCACTGCCTGACACAGGGCTCGTTGCAGCTGTTAGCCAGCGGGGTGGGTCCGCAGGGGCGGCAGATGTCGTAGCAGGACATGTCTGTGGTGTGGAGGGTCCCTGGAAGAGAGGGTGTTGGGAATGTGGAGGGTGTTGGGGAGGCGGAGGGTGTTGGGGGCATGAGGAGTGGTGCTGGGGGAGGCCAAGAGAGTGGGGAGGCCTGGGGTTGTGGGGAGCATGGCGGTGGGGAGGGAGAAGGGCTGCTGAGGCTAAGGGGGAAAGGGCGTGTGGAGAGCTAGGCCTGGTGGGGCAGGCGAAGGAGGGGAGCGGGGTTCAGGCTCACCTTGTTGGGCGCAGGGGAGAAGGCGTCGGGAGGATTGTGTGAGGGTACGAGTCGCAGGGCCGGCTTTTATGCTGGTCCGTGAGTGCCCGCGGGGCGAGAGAGCCTTTGCGCATGACAGCATTTGGCGTGAGCTGCTCTTACATTCTAAAGCCTGGCAAGTAATGAGGTGGGGTGTGTTGTCCTTCACACTACGTTCTCGTGTGCTTTTCTCCTGTTTAGGATGTGTCTCTGTGGCCTTGGCGGCAGCTTTTAAGTGAGAGCGGCTCTTTGGATGGATTTGCATGGAGAGTGCGTTTGAGGACAGTCGGCAGACGCGGCCAAAGCATGAGAGAGGTGGGTTGTTATGAAGTGAGGTCATGGCGTGTCACTCGTGCGGTGCGGTTTGCGGCTGCATTGTTGTGAGGAGGGGGCCCTATTTGCTGGCGTCGCCATAATGCAGGCTGGTGTGGGCTTCCCAGATATGCTGGGCGCGAGGCGCTGGCACTGGCATCGCACTCGCCCCCTCCCTGCCTTCGTGCCCATTCCCTACGCCTGTGTTTATTCCTCGTCTTTCCCTTTGGGTTTGCTGCATCGGTCGGTGGCTTGGTGGCCTTTGTGCTTGGAAGGTCCTGGGTGGGAGAAGGGAGGCTGCGTGCTTTCTTCTTGCGGCAGCTTGGCGGGTGGTAGTTTGATTAGGCGGAGGAGAGCTGTCTACGACAGCAGGACGTTGTCCTTTCAGGCCCTGTTGAGAGCTTGCAAGCCCTGAGCTGAGGGGGAGTGGTTTGGCAGGGAGAGTTAGGCAGAGCTTTTGGGGTCTTATTCAGCACTGAGCGCCCAAGGGTGAGGCCCTTTCCCTGCCTAGGCTTTGATGGTCAGATGCAGGGTTTGGTCACTGCAGCAGGGAGTTGGAGGCATGCATGGTACTTGGGGCAGCAGTCGTGAGCCCCTCCTGGCTGGGTGGTCCCGGGCATGGCTGACGAGTGGCAAGGCCTGTCCCCGTTGGGCTGAGGTGGTTTTGGCTTGCTGCTGAGGTGAGTAGCGCTTGTTGCTGAGGAAGATGAATCAAGGTAGGAAGGGGGGCTGTGCAACTGGGTGTGCCTTGTTCCGTGAGGCCTGCTGGGTTGCAGCCACAAATGCTGAGGGAGCTGTGTGGTGTCCTTGCGAGGCCACTACTAATTATCTTTGAAAGGTCCTGGTGAGTGGGAGAGGCTCCTGAAGACTGGAAGAGACTCGCCGGCTCCTGTGTTCAAGAAGGTGAAGAAGGAAGGGGTGGGAAACCAGAGGCTGGTTGGCCTGACATCAGTCGCTGGGAAGGTTCTAAAGGAAATCCTCCCGGAAAGCGCTGTCGAGCAGACGAAGAACCAGAATGTGATGGGGAGTAGTCAGCACGGATTTAGAGAGGGAAAGTCACGCGTGAGCCTCCTGAGCGTCTTCTAAATTGAGGTGACCAGCTTGGTGGATGAGGGGAGAGCAGTGGCTGCTGCTCAACTTTAGTAAGGCCTTTAGTAAGGGCTTTCTTTGACACTTGCTCCCGTGACAAGCTCCTAGAGAAGCGGACAAAGTATGGGTTAGATAAAGGGACAGTGCGGTGGGCTGAGAAGTGGCTGATTGCTTGGGTGCAGAGGCTTGTGCTAAGTGGCACAGAGCGGTGTTGGAGGCAAGGCCCTAGCGGTGTAGGCTAGGGCTTGGCAGTGAGGCCACCAATGTTCAATATCGCAGAATCCCAGAATGAGACAACTGAAGGTGTTGGAAGGGACCTCGAAAGATCATCAGGTCCAACCCCCCTGCCAAAGCAGGTTCCTTAGAGCAGGCTGCCCAGGTAGGCATCCAGACGGGCCTTGAATATCTCCAGAGAAGGAGAGCGCACAACCTCCCTGGGCAGCTCCGTCACCCTCACTGTGAAGAAGTTCTTTCTCATGTTGGTGCGGAACTTCCTGTGCTCTATCTTGTGGCCATCATATCCTCATTAGTGAGGTGGGTGATGGGACGGAGTGACCCCGCAGGAATTCTGCAGATGACCCGAGACGGGGAGGAGCGTCTGATGCACGTGATGAACGTGGCACCATTCAGAATGATGTGCAGAGGCTGGAGAACTGGGCAGAGAGGAACATCATGAAGTTGCCGAAGGGGCAAAGCAAATTCCTGCCTCTGGGGAGGACTAACGCCGGGGAGCAGGACATGGTGTTGTCCGACAGAGTGGCAGGCAGCTTTGCCAAGCAGGACCTTGTGTTGCTGTTGGAGAGCAAGCTGACAATGAGTCAGCAATGCAGCCTTGCGGCAAAAGAGGCCACCAGGCTCCAGAAGGGCATGGGGAAGAGCGTTGCCAGCACGATGAGAAAGGCGCTCCGTCATCTCTCTTCATCGCCGGTGAGGCCCCTTGTGGAGTCCTTTGTCCAGTTTGAGGCGTCCCAGTGGAAGATGGAAGCGGACATGCTGGAGCAATTCCAGTGCAGGGCTACCAAGATGCTGAAGGGCCTGGAGCCTCTTCAATATGAGGAGAAGGTGAGAGAGCTGGGCGTTTTCAACCCGCAGAGAAGGCTGCTCAGGCTGAATCTCCTCCTTGTTCTAAATCCCGGATGGGCGGGAATGAAGACAAGGGAACCAGACTATTTTCAGTTACTGCCTGCTGCCAGGACAAAGGTGAGTGGACACCACAGAGAAGAGATGCAATTGTCTTGGAAGAGAAGGAAAGCCTTTTCCCCTGTGAGGGTGGTCAAGCAGTGGACCTCAAGCAGAGGTTTTGGATTTCCATGCTTGGAGATCTGAGAAGCCCAACTGCACATGGTCCTGGACAGCCTGCTGTAGCTGACTCTGCTTGAGCAGGGTGCTTGCAGCACATGGTCTCCAGAGGTTACTTCCAAACTGAAAGGACTCTGTGACTGCATCTGTTGTCAATGCGGGAGAATGCTGCTGGGTGAGAAAGCAGTCGAGTGTGTGCTGCTGACACGGAGAGATTGTTTCAGAGGGCATGTGCAGAAGCGCCTTAGCGTGGCCAAGCCTTTGTTTGGTCAAGTGTAGGTCTTGCGTGACGTGCTGGAAGGTGTGGTGGCCCTTTTCGACGTGCCCCGATGACCTCTCGAGTTTTGCCTTTGTACTGAGGGAAGTGGGAAAGGCGCTGGGAGAAGAAGGGAAGAGGAGGAGCGTCAGGCTGGCATGCTTGAGAACTTTATTGAGGAAAGCGCATGGAAATGAAGGAGCAGCAAGTGGCACATCCCTGGGGGGTCTTGGATGCACGTAGGGTGACCAACAACGTCATCGTTGTGCGCGGTAAATTTTCTCGGAGCACGGAAATCTTCCAGCCCTGTGATGGGAGCAGCAGGGAGGGAGTTGATCCCTGGTGGCGTTTGGCTTGTGAGCACGTCATAGTAGCAGAGAGAACCAGACATACGAGACAGTGCAAGTCAAGGAAAGAAATGGGAGAATGGTAGAATGTAAGTCGGCCATGTTTCCAAACATCACGGAATAGCCCACTTCCTTGCTTCTCTGGTTCATGCCTTGAGAGAAATAGCCGTGGTTGTGGAGCTGAAGACCCAATGGGTCAGCGATGGCACAAAGGTGTATCCTCAATCCACGAGGAGTCTCGCACCATATGTGTGGTGTCCGTGTGACGGACAACTCTGTTAAATCATCCTGGCCTCACTAGAGGCCCCAGAGGGACACCACTCCTCCCTGGTCTCCACGTGAGCACCGAGCTGTTGACCGCAACTCTTGGTATGTGACCATGCAGGCAATTCATTGTGTGCTGAGTGGCCCATCATGTCTTTCCATTTTAGTGGCAAGGATCTATGTAAGAGCGTTGTCCAAACGCTTCTTGAACACCACCAGGCATGGGCCCTGATGGCCACTTGAGCCCTGCTTTTTGTTCTTTTTGTCGGGTGAAGCTGGAAGAGCGTTGGGAGAAGAAAGGAAGAGGAGGCATCTGAGGATGTGGGATGCAGGCGGATTTTATTGAGGAAAACATGAAAAAGAGGGAGCGTCAAGTGGAAGGTGCACATTCGGAGGTGCCTGGAGGGCGACCACCAGCCTATGTCCCTTGCGTAGAGCAGATTTTCCCAGAGCCCCAAGGTCTTGCTACCGTGTGGTGGGAGCAGCCCCAGAAGGTCTCTGGAGAGATTGTGCTAGTGAGCAAGGCATTGCAGCAGAGAGTAGCAGCCGTAGAAGGTGGTGCTATGGACAGGAGAAAGAGGAAGAAAGAAGGAGGTATGTTGGCCATGTGTCCTGACAGCATGGGCTGGCCCCTTCCTTGCTTGCTTGCTTTGTTGTGCCATGGAATGATGAGCCGCGGCTGGCGAGCCCGGGCGCCATGAAGAGCGCAGAGGTGCGTCCTCAGTGCGAGAGCTGTGTTGCACGGTGTTGGAGGCTTCTGTCAGGGGTGTTGGCGTGGGTCCTTAGCAGGGGTAGCAGGCTCTTCCGCCGTTGATGCAGCCCAGGCCTCCAAAGCCAAAGCCTCCAAGGCCAAAGCCTCCGAATCCCCCGGAGGAGATGGGCACTCCCTGGGCGCTGAGGTTGCTGCCCACGGCAGCTGATGCGGAGGATCCAACGGCGGTGTTCTGGGGGAAGGAGCTGAGGATGGGTCCTGGCAGGGTGACCAGCACGGCAGGAGGCTGGATGACGACGCGGGAATCCTCGCACTGCCTGACACAGGGCTCGTTGCAGCTGTTAGCCAGCGGGGTGGGTCCGCAGGGGCGGCAGATGTCGTAGCAGGACATGTCTGTGGTGTGGAGGGTCCCTGGAAGAGAGGGTGTTGGGAATGTGGAGGGTGTTGGGGAGGCGGAGGGTGTTGGGGGCATGAGGAGTGGTGCTGGGGGAGGCCAAGAGAGTGGGGAGGCCTGGGGTTGTGGGGAGCATGGCGGTGGGGAGGGAGAAGGGCTGCTGAGGCTAAGGGGGAAAGGGCGTGTGGAGAGCTAGGCCTGGGGGGCAGGCGAAGGAGGGGAGCGGGGTTCAGGCTCACCTTGTTGGGCGCAGGGGAGAAGGCGTCGGGAGGATTGTGTGAGGGTACGAGTCGCAGGGCCGGCTTTTATGCTGGTCCGTGAGTGCCCGCGGGGCGAGAGAGCCTTTGCACATGACAGCATTTGGCGTGAGCTGCTCTTACATTCTAAAGCCTGGCAAGTAATGAGGTGGGGTGTGTTGTCCTTCACACTACGTTCTCGTGTGCTTTTCTCCTGTTTAGGATGTGTCTCTGTGGCCTTGGCGGCAGCTTTTAAGTGAGAGCGGCTCTTTGGATGGATTTGCATGGAGAGTGCGTTTGAGGACAGTCGGCAGACGCGGCCAAAGCATGAGAGAGGTGGGTTGTTATGAAGTGAGGTCATGGCGTGTCACTCGTGCGGTGTGGTTTGCGGCTGCATTGTTGTGAGGAGGGGGCCCTATTTGCTGGCGTCGCCATAATGCAGGCTGGTGTGGGCTTCCCAGATGTGCTGGGCGCGAGGCGCTGGCACTGGCATCGCACTCGCCCCCTCCCTGCCTTCGTGCCCATTCCCTACGCCTGTGTTTATTCCTCGTCTTTCCCTTTGGGTTTGCTGCATCGGTCGGTGGCTTGGTGGCCTTTGTGCTTGGAAGGTCCTGGGTGGGAGAAGGGAGGCTGCGTGCTTTCTTCTTGCGGCAGCTTGGCGGGTGGTAGTTTGATTAGGCGGAGGAGAGCTGTCTACAACAGCAGGACGTTGTCCTTTCAGGCCCTGTTGAGAGCTTGCAAGCCCTGAGCTGAGGGGGAGTGGTTTGGCAGGGAGAGTTAGGCAGAGCTTTTGGGGTCTTATTCAGCACTGAGCGCCCAAGGGTGAGGCCCTTTCCCTGCCTAGGCTTTGATGTTCAGACGCAGGGTTTGGACCCTGTAGCGGGGAATTGGAGGCATGCATGGTGCTTGGGGCAGCAGCCGTGAGCCCCTCCTGGCTGGGTGGTCCCGGGCATGGCTGACGAGTGGCAAGGCCTGTCCCCGTTGGGCTGAGGTGGTTTTGGCTTGCTGCTGAGGTGAGTAGCGCTTGTTGCTGAGGAAGACGAATCAAGGTAGGAAGGGGGGCTGTGCAACTGGGTGTGCCTTGTTCCGTGAGGCCTGCTGGGTTGCAGCCACAAATGCTGAGGGAGCTGTGTGGTATCCTTGCGAGGCCACTACTAATTATCTTTGAAAGGTCCTGGTGAGTGGGAGAGGCTCCTGAAGACTGGAAGAGACTCGCCGGCTCCTGTGTTCAAGAAGGTGAAGAAGGAAGGGGTGGGAAACCAGAGGCTGGTAGGCCTGACATCAGTCGCTGGGAAGGTTCTAAAGGAAATCCTCCCGGAAAGCGCTGTCGAGCAGACGAAGAACCAGAACGTGATGGGGAGTAGTCAGCAGGGATTTAGAGAGGGAAAGTCACGCGTGAGCCTCCTGAGCGTCTTCTAAATTGAGGTGACCAGCTTGGTGGATGAGGGGAGAGCAGTGGCTGCTGCTCAACTTTAGTAAGGCCTTTAGTAAGGGCTTTCTTTGACACTTGCTCCCGTGACAAGCTCCTAGAGAAGCGGACAAAGTATGGGTTAGATAAAGGGACAGTGAGGTGGGCTGAGAAGTGGCTGATTGCTTGGGTGCAGAGGCTTGTGCTAAGTGGCACAGAGCGGTGTTGGAGGCAAGGCCCTAGCGGTGTAGGCTAGGGCTTGGCAGTGAGGCCACCAATGTTCAATATCGCAGAATCCCAGAATGAGACAACTGAAGGTGTTGGAAGGGACCTCGAAAGATCATCAGGTCCAACCCCCCTGCCAAAGCAGGTTCCTTAGAGCAGGCTGCCCAGGTAGGCATCCAGACGGGCCTTGAATATCTCCAGAGAAGGAGAGCGCACAACCTCCCTGGGCAGCTCCGTCACCCTCACTGTGAAGAAGTTCTTTCTCATGTTGGTGCGGAACTTCCTGTGCTCTATCTTGTGGCCATCATATCCTCATCAGTGAGGTGGGTGATGGGACGGAGTGACCCCGCAGGAATTCTGCAGATGACCCGAGACGGGGAGGAGCGTCTGATGCACGTGATGAACGTGGCACCATTCAGAATGATGTGCAGAGGCTGGAGAACTGGGCAGAGAGGAACATCACGAAGTTGCCGAAGGGGCAAAGCAAATTCCTGCCTCTGGGGAGGACTAACGCCGGGGAGCAGGACATGGTGTTGTCCGACAGAGTGGCAGGCAGCTTTGCCAAGCAGGACCTTGTGTTGCTGTTGGAGAGCAAGCTGACGATGAGTCAGCAATGCAGCCTTGCGGCAAAAGAGGCCACCAGGCTCCAGGAGGGCATGGGGAAGAGCGTTGCCAGCACGATGAGAAAGGCGCTTCGTCATCTCTCTTCATCGCCGGTGAGGCCCCTTGTGGAGTCCTTTGTCCAGTTTGAGGCGTCCCAGTGGAAGATGGAAGCGGACATGCTGGAGCAATTCCAGTGCAGGGCTACCAAGATGCTGAAGGGCCTGGAGCCTCTTCAATATGAGGAGAAGGTGAGAGAGCTGGGCGTTTTCAACCCGCAGAGAAGGCTGCTCAGGCTGAATCTCCTCCTTGTTCTAAATCCCGGATGGGCGGGAATGAAGACAAGGGAACCAGACTATTTTCAGTTACTGCCTGCTGCCAGGACACAGGTGAGTGGACGCCACAGAGAAGAGATGCAATTGTCTTGGAAGAGAAGGAAAGCCTTTTCCCCTGTGAGGGTGGTCAAGCAGTGGACCTCAAGCAGAGGTTTTGGATTTCCATGCTTGGAGATCTGAGAAGCCCAACTGCACATGGTCCTGGACAGCCTGCTGTAGCTGACTCTGCTTGAGCAGGGTGCTTGCAGCACATGGTCTCCAGAGGTTACTTCCAAACTGAAAGGACTCTGTGACTGCATCTGTTGTCAATGCGGGAGAATGCTGCTGGGTGAGAAAGCAGTCGAGTGTGTGCTGCTGACACGGAGAGATTGTTTCAGAGGGCATGTGCAGAAGCGCCTTAGCGTGGCCAAGCCTTTGTTTGGTCAAGTGTAGGTCTCGCGTGACGTGCTGGAAGGTGTGGTGGCCCTTTTCGACGTGCCCCAATGACCTCTTGATCTTTGGCTTTGTACTGAGGGAAGTGGGAAGGGCGCTGGGAAAGAAGGGAAGAGGAGGAGCGTCAGGCTGGCATGCTTGAGAACTTTATTGAGGAAAGCGCATGGAAATGAAGGAGCAGCAAGTGGCACATCCCTGGGGGGTCTTGGATGCACGTAGGGTGACCAACAACGTCATCGTTGTGCACAGTAAATTTTCTCGGAGCACGGAAATCTTCCAGCCCTGTGATGGGAGCAGCAGAGCGGGAGTCGATCCCTGGTGGCGTTTGGCTTGTGAGCACGTCATAGTAGCAGAGAGAACCAGACATACGAGACAGTGCAAGTCAGGGAAAGAAGTGGGAGAATGGTAGAATGTAAGTCGGCCATGTTTCCAAACATCACGGAATAGCCCACTTCCTTGCTTCTCTGGTTCATGCCTTGAGAGAAATAGCCATGGTTGTGGAGCTGAAGACGCAGTGGGTCAGCGATGGCACAAAGGTGCATCCTCAATCCACGAGGAGTCTCGCACCATATGTGTGGTGTCCGTGTGACGGACAACCCTGTTAAATCATACTGGCCTCGCTAGAGGCCCCAGAGGGACACCACTCCTCCCTGGTCTCCACCTGAGCAAAGAGCTGTTGACCGCAACTCTTGGTATGTGACCGTGCAGGCAATTCATTGTGTGCTGAGTGACCCATCATGTCTTTCCATTTTAGTGACAAGGAGCTATGTAAGAGGGTTGTCCAAACGCTTCTTGAACACCACCAGGCATGGGCCCTGATGGCCACTTGAGCCCTGCTTTTTGTTCTTTTTGTCGGGTGAAGTTGGAAGAGCGTTGGGAGAAGAAAGGAAGAGGAGGCATCTGAGGATGTGGGATGCAGGCGGATTTTATTGAGGAAAACATGAAAAAGAGGGAGCGTCAAGTGGAAGGTGCACATTCGGAGGTGCCTGGAGGGCGACCACCAGCCTATGTCCCTTGCGTAGAGCAGATTTTCCCAGAGCCCCAAGGTCTCGCTACCGTGTGGTGGGAGCAGCCCCAGAAGGTCTCTGGAGGGATTGTGCTAGTGAGCAAGGCATTGCAGCAGAGAGTAGCAGCCGTAGAAGGTGGTGCTATGGAAAGGAGAAAGAGGAAGAAAGAAGGAGGTATGTTGGCCATGTGTCCTGACAGCATGGGCTGGCCCCTTCCTTGCTTGCTTGCTTTGTTGTGCCATGGAATGATGAGCCACAGCTGGCGAGCCCGCATGCCATGAAGAGCGCAGAGGTGCGTCCTCAGTGCGAGAGCTGTGTTGCACGGTGTTGGAGGCTTCTGTCAGGGGTGTTGGCGTGGGTCCTTAGCAGGGGTAGCAGGCTCTTCCGCCGTTGATGCAGCCCAGGCCTCCAAAGCCAAAGCCTCCAAGGCCAAAGCCTCCGAATCCCCCGGAGGAGATGGGCACTCCCTGGGCGCTGAGGTTGCTGCCCACGGCAGCTGATGCGGAGGATCCAACGGCGGTGTTCTGGGGGAAGGAGCTGAGGATGGGTCCTGGCAGGGTGACCAGCACGGCAGGAGGCTGGATGACGACGCGGGAATCCTCGCACTGCCTGACACAGGGCTCGTTGCAGCTGTTAGCCAGCGGGGTGGGTCCGCAGGGGCGGCAGATGTCGTAGCAGGACATGTCTGTGGTGCGGAGGGTCCCTGGAAGAGAGGGTGTTGGGAAGGTGGAGGGTGTTGGGAACGCGGAGGGTGTTGGGGGCGTGAGGAGTGGTGCTGGGGGAGGCCAAGAGTGTGGGGAGGCCTGGGGTTGTGGGGAGCATGGCGGTGGGGAGGGAGAAGGGCTGCTGAGGCTAAGGGGGAAAGGGCGTGTGGAGAGATAGGCCTGGTGGGGCGGACGAAGGAAGGGAGCGGGGTTCAGGCTCACCTCGTTGGGCGCAGGGGAGAAGACGTCGGGAGGATTGTGTGAGGGTGCGAGTCGCAGGGCCGGCTTTTATGCTGGTCCGTGAGTGCCCGCGGGGCGAGAGAGCCTTTGCGCATGACAGCATTTGGCGTGAGCTGCTCTTACATGCTAAAGCCTGGCAAGTAATGAGGTGGGGTGTGTTGTCCTTCCCACAACGCTCTCGTGTTCTTTTCTCCTGTTGAGGATGTGTCTCTGCGGCCTTGGCGGCAGCTTTTAAGCGAGAGCGGCTCTTTGGATGGATTTGCATGGAGAGTGCGTTTGAGGACAGTCGGCAGACGCGGCCAAAGCATGAGAGAGGTGGGGTGTCACGAAGTGAGGTCATGGCGTGTCACTCGTGCGGTGCGGTTTGCGGCTTCATTGTTGTGAGGAGGGGGCCCTATTTGCTGGCGTCGCCATAATGCAGGCTGGTGTGGGCTTCCCAGATGTGCTGGGCGCGAGGCGCTGGCACTGGCATTGCACTCGCTCCCTCCCTGCCTTCGTGCCCATTCCCTACGCCTGTGTTTATTCCTCGTCTTTCCCATTGGTTTGCTGCATCGGTCGGTGGCTTGGTGGCGTTTGTGCTTGGAAGGTCCTGGGTGGGAGAAGGGAGGCTGCGTGCTTTCTTCTTGCGGCAGCTTGGCGGGTGGTAGTTTGATTAGGCGGAGGAGAGCTGTCTACGACAGCAGGACGTTGTCCTTTCAGGCCCTGTTGAGAGCTTGCAAGCCCTGAGCTGAGGGGGAGTGGTTTGGCAGGGAGAGTTAGGCAGAGCTTTTGGGGTCTTATTCAGCACTGAGCGCCCAAGGGTGAGGCCCTTTCCCTGCCTAGGCTTTGATGGTCAGATGCAGGGTTTGGTCACTGCAGCAGGGAGTTGGAGGCATGCATGGTACTTGGGGCAGCAGTCGTGAGCCCCTCCTGGCTGGGTGGTCCCGGGCATGGCTGACGAGTGGCAAGGCCTGTCCCCGTTGGGCTGAGGTGGTTTTGGCTTGCTGCTGAGGTGAGTAGCGCTTGTTGCTGAGGAAGATGAATCAAGGTAGGAAGGGGGGCTGTGCAACTGGGTGTGCCTTGTTCCGTGAGGCCTGCTGGGTTGCAGCCACAAATGCTGAGGGAGCTGTGTGGTGTCCTTGCGAGGCCACTACTAATTATCTTTGAAAGGTCCTGGTGAGTGGGAGAGGCTCCTGAAGACTGGAAGAGACTCGCCGGCTCCTGTGTTCAAGAAGGTGAAGAAGGAAGGGGTGGGAAACCAGAGGCTGGTTGGCCTGACATCAGTCGCTGGGAAGGTTCTAAAGGAAATCCTCCCGGAAAGCGCTGTCGAGCAGACGAAGAACCAGAATGTGATGGGGAGTAGTCAGCAGGGATTTAGAGAGGGAAAGTCACGCGTGAGCCTCCTGAGCGTCTTCTAAATTGAGGTGACCAGCTTGGTGGATGAGGGGAGAGCAGTGGCTGCTGCTCAACTTTAGTAAAGCCTTTAGTAAGGGCTTTCTTTGACGCTTGCTCCCGTGACAAGCTCCTAGAGAAGCGGACAAAGTATGGGTTAGATAAAGGGACAGTGAGGTGGGCTGAGAAGTGGCTGATTGCTTGGGTGCAGAGGCTTGTGCTAAGTGGCACAGAGCGGTGTTGGAGGCAAGGCCGTAGCGGTGTAGGCTAGGGCTTGGCAGTGAGGCCACCAATGTTCAATATCGCAGAATCCCAGAATGAGACAACTGAAGGTGTTGGAAGGGACCTCGAAAGATCATCAGGTCCAACCCCCCTGCCAAAGCAGGTTCCTTAGAGCAGGCTGCCCAGGTAGGCATCCAGACGGGCCTTGAATATCTCCAGAGAAGGAGAGCGCACAACCTCCCTGGGCAGCTCCGTCACCCTCACTGTGAAGAAGTTCTTTCTCATGTTGGTGCGGAACTTCCTGTGCTCTATCTTGTGGCCATCATATCCTCATTAGTGAGGTGGGTGATGGGACGGAGTGACCCCGCAGGAATTCTGCAGATGACCCGAGACGGGGAGGAGCGTCTGATGCACGTGATGAACGTGGCACCATTCAGAATGATGTGCAGAGGCTGGAGAACTGGGCAGAGAGGAACATCATGAAGTTGCCGAAGGGGCAAAGCAAATTCCTGCCTCTGGGGAGGACTAACGCCGGGGAGCAGGACATGGTGTTGTCCGACAGAGTGGCAGGCAGCTTTGCCAAGCAGGACCTTGTGTTGCTGTTGGAGAGCAAGCTGACGATGAGTCAGCAATGCAGCCTTGCGGCAAAAGAGGCCACCAGGCTCCAGGAGGGCATGGGGAAGAGCGTTGCCAGCACGATGAGAAAGGCGCTCCGTCATCTCTCTTCATCGCCGGTGAGGCCCCTTGTGGAGTCCTTTGTCCAGTTTGAGGCGTCCCAGTGGAAGATGGAAGCGGACATGCTGGAGCAATTCCAGTGCAGGGCTACCAAGATGCTGAAGGGCCTGGAGCCTCTTCAATATGAGGAGAAGGTGAGAGAGCTGGGCGTTTTCAACCCGCAGAGAAGGCTGCTCAGGCTGAATCTCCTCCTTGTTCTAAATCCCGGATGGGCGGGAATGAAGACAAGGGAACCAGACTATTTTCAGTTACTGCCTGCTGCCAGGACAAAGGTGAGTGGACGCCACAGAGAAGAGATGCAATTGTCTTGGAAGAGAAGGAAAGCCTTTTCCCCTGTGAGGGTGGTCAAGCAGTGGACCTCAAGCAGAGGTTTTGGATTTCCATGCTTGGAGATCTGAGAAGCCCAACTGCACATGGTCCTGGACAGCCTGCTGTAGCTGACTCTGCTTGAGCAGGGTGCTTGCAGCACATGGTCTCCAGAGGTTACTTCCAAACTGAAAGGACTCTGTGACTGCATCTGTTGTCAATGCGGGAGAATGCTGCTGGGTGAGAAAGCAGTCGAGTGTGTGCTGCTGACACGGAGAGATTGTTTCAGAGGGCATGTGCAGAAGCGTCTTAGCGTGGCCAAGCCTTTGTTTGGTCAAGTGTAGGTCTTGCGTGACGTGCTGGAAGGTGTGGTGGCCCTTTTCGACGTGCCCCGATGACCTCTCGAGTTTTGCCTTTGTACTGAGGGAAGTGGGAAAGGCGCTGGGAGAAGAAGGGAAGAGGAGGAGCGTCAGGCTGGCATGCTTGAGAACTTTATTGAGGAAAGCGCATGGAAATGAAGGAGCAGCAAGTGGCACATCCCTGGGGGGTCTTGGATGCACGTAGGGTGACCAACAACGTCATCGTTGTGCGCGGTAAATTTTCTCGGAGCACGGAAATCTTCCAGCCCTGTGATGGGAGCAGCAGGGAGGGAGTTGATCCCTGGTGGCGTTTGGCTTGTGAGCACGTCATAGTAGCAGAGAGAACCAGACATACGAGACAGTGCAAGTCAAGGAAAGAAATGGGAGAATGGTAGAATGTAAGTCGGCCATGTTTCCAAACATCACGGAATAGCCCACTTCCTTGCTTCTCTGGTTCATGCCTTGAGAGAAATAGCCGTGGTTGTGGAGCTGAAGACCCAATGGGTCAGCGATGGCACAAAGGTGTATCCTCAATCCACGAGGAGTCTCGCACCATATGTGTGGTGTCCGTGTGACGGACAACTCTGTTAAATCATCCTGGCCTCACTAGAGGCCCCAGAGGGACACCACTCCTCCCTGGTCTCCACGTGAGCACCGAGCTGTTGACCGCAACTCTTGGTATGTGACCATGCAGGCAATTCATTGTGTGCTGAGTGGCCCATCATGTCTTTCCATTTTAGTGACAAGGATCTATGTAAGAGCGTTGTCCAAACGCTTCTTGAACACCACCAGGCATGGGCCCTGATGGCCACTTGAGCCCTGCTTTTTGTTCTTTTTGTCGGGTGAAGCTGGAAGAGCGTTGGGAGAAGAAAGGAAGAGGAGGCATCTGAGGATGTGGGATGCAGGCAGATTTTATTGAGGAAAACATGAAAAAGAGGGAGCGTCAAGTGGAAGGTGCACATTCGGAGGTGCCTGGAGGGCGACCACCAGCCTATGTCCCTTGCGTAGAGCAGATTTTCCCAGAGCCCCAAGGTCTTGCTACCGTGTGGTGGGAGCAGCCCCAGAAGGTCTCTGGAGGGATTGTGCTAGTGAGCAAGGCATTGCAGCAGAGAGTAGCAGCCGTAGAAGGTGGTGCTATGGACAGGAGAAAGAGGAAGAAAGAAGGAGGTATGTTGGCCATGTGTCCTGACAGCATGGGCTGGCCCCTTCCTTGCTTGCTTGCTTTGTTGTGCCATGGAATGATGAGCTGCGGCTGGCGAGCCCGCATGTCATGAAGAGCGCAGAGGTGCGTCCTCAGTGCGAGAGCTGTGTTGCACGGTGTTGGAGGCTTCTGTCAGGGGTGTTGGCGTGGGTCCTTAGCAGGGGTAGCAGGCTCTTCCGCCGTTGATGCAGCCCAGGCCTCCAAAGCCAAAGCCTCCAAGGCCAAAGCCTCCGAATCCCCCGGAGGAGATGGGCACTCCCTGGGCGCTGAGGTTGCTGCCCACGGCAGCTGATGCGGAGGATCCAACGGCGGTGTTCTGGGGGAAGGAGCTGAGGATGGGTCCTGGCAGGGTGACCAGCACGGCAGGAGGCTGGATGACGACGCGGGAATCCTCGCACTGCCTGACACAGGGCTCGTTGCAGCTGTTAGCCAGCGGGGTGGGTCCGCAGGGGCGGCAGATGTCGTAGCAGGACATGTCTGTGGTGTGGAGGGTCCCTGGAAGAGAGGGTGTTGGGAATGTGGAGGGTGTTGGGAACGCGGAGGGTGTTGGGGGCATGAGGAGTGGTGCTGGGGGAGGCCAAGAGAGTGGGGAGGCCTGGGGTTGTGGGGAGCATGGCGGTGGGGAGGGAGAAGGGCTGCTGAGGCTAAGGGGGAAAGGGCGTGTGGAGAGCTAGGCCTGGTGGGGCAGGCGAAGGAGGGGAGCGGGGTTCAGGCTCACCTTGTTGGGCGCAGGGGAGAAGGCGTCGGGAGGATTGTGTGAGGGTACGAGTCGCAGGGCCGGCTTTTATGCTGGTCCGTGAGTGCCCGCGGGGCGAGAGAGCCTTTGCGCATGACAGCATTTGGCGTGAGCTGCTCTTACATTCTAAAGCCTGGCAAGTAATGAGGTGGGGTGTGTTGTCCTTCACACTACGTTCTCGTGTGCTTTTCTCCTGTTTAGGATGTGTCTCTGTGGCCTTGGCGGCAGCTTTTAAGTGAGAGCGGCTCTTTGGATGGATTTGCATGGAGAGTGCGTTTGAGGACAGTCGGCAGACGCGGCCAAAGCATGAGAGAGGTGGGTTGTTATGAAGTGAGGTCATGGCGTGTCACTCGTGCGGTGCGGTTTGCGGCTGCATTGTTGTGAGGAGGGGGCCCTATTTGCTGGCGTCGCCATAATGCAGGCTGGTGTGGGCTTCCCAGATGTGCTGGGCGCGAGGCGCTGGCACTGGCATCGCACTCGCCCCCTCCCTGCCTTCGTGCCCATTCCCTACGCCTGTGTTTATTCCTCGTCTTTCCCTTTGGGTTTGCTGCATCGGTCAGTGGCTTGGTGGCCTTTGTGCTTGGAAGGTCCTGGGTGGGAGAAGGGAGGCTGCGTGCTTTCTTCTTGCGGCAGCTTGGCGGGTGGTAGTTTGATTAGGCGGAGGAGAGCTGTCTACAACAGCAGGACGTTGTCCTTTCAGGCCCTGTTGAGAGCTTGCAAGCCCTGAGCTGAGGGGGAGTGGTTTGGCAGGGAGAGTTAGGCAGAGCTTTTGGGGTCTTATTCAGCACTGAGCGCCCAAGGGTGAGGCCCTTTCCCTGCCTAGGCTTTGATGGTCAGATGCAGGGTTTGGTCACTGCAGCAGGGAGTTGGAGGCATGCATGGTACTTGGGGCAGCAGTCGTGAGCCCCTCCTGGCTGGGTGGTCCCGGGCATGGCTGACGAGTGGCAAGGCCTGTCCCCGTTGGGCTGAGGTGGTTTTGGCTTGCTGCTGAGGTGAGTAGCGCTTGTTGCTGAGGAAGATGAATCAAGGTAGGAAGGGGGGCTGTGCAACTGGGTGTGCCTTGTTCCGTGAGGCCTGCTGGGTTGCAGCCACAAATGCTGAGGGAGCTGTGTGGTGTCCTTGCGAGGCCACTACTAATTATCTTTGAAAGGTCCTGGTGAGTGGGAGAGGCTCCTGAAGACTGGAAGAGACTCGCCGGCTCCTGTGTTCAAGAAGGTGAAGAAGGAAGGGGTGGGAAACCAGAGGCTGGTTGGCCTGACATCAGTCGCTGGGAAGGTTCTAAAGGAAATCCTCCCGGAAAGCGCTGTCGAGCAGACGAAGAACCAGAATGTGATGGGGAGTAGTCAGCAGGGATTTAGAGAGGGAAAGTCACGCGTGAGCCTCCTGAGCGTCTTCTAAATTGAGGTGACCAGCTTGGTGGATGAGGGGAGAGCAGTGGCTGCTGCTCAACTTTAGTAAGGCCTTTAGTAAGGGCTTTCTTTGACACTTGCTCCCGTGACAAGCTCCTAGAGAAGCGGACAAAGTATGGGTTAGATAAAGGGACAGTGCGGTGGGCTGAGAAGTGGCTGATTGCTTGGGTGCAGAGGCTTGTGCTAAGTGGCACAGAGCGGTGTTGGAGGCAAGGCCCTAGCGGTGTAGGCTAGGGCTTGGCAGTGAGGCCACCAATGTTCAATATCGCAGAATCCCAGAATGAGACAACTGAAGGTGTTGGAAGGGACCTCGAAAGATCATCAGGTCCAACCCCCCTGCCAAAGCAGGTTCCTTAGAGCAGGCTGCCCAGGTAGGCATCCAGACGGGCCTTGAATATCTCCAGAGAAGGAGAGCGCACAACCTCCCTGGGCAGCTCCGTCACCCTCACTGTGAAGAAGTTCTTTCTCATGTTGGTGCGGAACTTCCTGTGCTCTATCTTGTGGCCATCATATCCTCATTAGTGAGGTGGGTGATGGGACGGAGTGACCCCGCAGGAATTCTGCAGATGACCCGAGACGGGGAGGAGCGTCTGATGCACGTGATGAACGTGGCACCATTCAGAATGATGTGCAGAGGCTGGAGAACTGGGCAGAGAGGAACATCATGAAGTTGCCGAAGGGGCAAAGCAAATTCCTGCCTCTGGGGAGGACTAACGCCGGGGAGCAGGACATGGTGTTGTCCGACAGAGTGGCAGGCAGCTTTGCCAAGCAGGACCTTGTGTTGCTGTTGGAGAGCAAGCTGACAATGAGTCAGCAATGCAGCCTTGCGGCAAAAGAGGCCACCAGGCTCCAGGAGGGCATGGGGAAGAGCGTTGCCAGCACGATGAGAAAGGCGCTCCGTCATCTCTCTTCATCGCCGGTGAGGCCCCTTGTGGAGTCCTTTGTCCAGTTTGAGGCGTCCCAGTGGAAGATGGAAGCGGACATGCTGGAGCAATTCCAGTGCAGGGCTACCAAGATGCTGAAGGGCCTGGAGCCTCTTCAATATGAGGAGAAGGTGAGAGAGCTGGGCGTTTTCAACCCGCAGAGAAGGCTGCTCAGGCTGAATCTCCTCCTTGTTCTAAATCCCGGATGGGCGGGAATGAAGACAAGGGAACCAGACTATTTTCAGTTACTGCCTGCTGCCAGGACAAAGGTGAGTGGACACCACAGAGAAGAGATGCAATTGTCTTGGAAGAGAAGGAAAGCCTTTTCCCCTGTGAGGGTGGTCAAGCAGTGGACCTCAAGCAGAGGTTTTGGATTTCCATGCTTGGAGATCTGAGAAGCCCAACTGCACATGGTCCTGGACAGCCTGCTGTAGCTGACTCTGCTTGAGCAGGGTGCTTGCAGCACATGGTCTCCAGAGGTTACTTCCAAACTGAAAGGACTCTGTGACTGCATCTGTTGTCAATGCGGGAGAATGCTGCTGGGTGAGAAAGCAGTCGAGTGTGTGCTGCTGACACGGAGAGATTGTTTCAGAGGGCATGTGCAGAAGCGCCTTAGCGTGGCCAAGCCTTTGTTTGGTCAAGTGTAGGTCTTGCGTGACGTGCTGGAAGGTGTGGTGGCCCTTTTCGACGTGCCCCGATGACCTCTCGAGTTTTGCCTTTGTACTGAGGGAAGTGGGAAAGGCGCTGGGAGAAGAAGGGAAGAGGAGGAGCGTCAGGCTGGCATGCTTGAGAACTTTATTGAGGAAAGCGCATGGAAATGAAGGAGCAGCAAGTGGCACATCCCTGGGGGGTCTTGGATGCACGTAGGGTGACCAACAACGTCATCGTTGTGCACAGTAAATTTTCTCGGAGCACGGAAATCTTCCAGCCCTGTGATGGGAGCAGCAGAGCGGGAGTCGATCCCTGGTGGCGTTTGGCTTGTGAGCACGTCATAGCGCCAGAGAGAACCAGACATACGAGACAGTGCAAGTCAGGGAAAGAAGTGGGAGAATGGTAGAATGTAAGTCGGCCATGTTTCCAAACATCACGGAATAGCCCACTTCCTTGCTTCTCTGGTTCATGCCTTGAGAGAAATAGCCATGGTTGTGGAGCTGAAGACGCAGTGGGTCAGCGATGGCACAAAGGTGCATCCTCAATCCACGAGGAGTCTCGCACCATATGTGTGGTGTCCGTGTGACGGACAACCCTGTTAAATCATACTGGCCTCGCTAGAGGCCCCAGAGGGACACCACTCCTCCCTGGTCTCCACCTGAGCAAAGAGCTGTTGACCGCAACTCTTGGTATGTGACCGTGCAGGCAATTCATTGTGTGCTGAGTGACCCATCATGTCTTTCCATTTTAGTGACAAGGAGCTATGTAAGAGGGTTGTCCAAACGCTTCTTGAACACCACCAGGCATGGGCCCTGATGGCCACTTGAGCCCTGCTTTTTGTTCTTTTTGTCGGGTGAAGTTGGAAGAGCGTTGGGAGAAGAAAGGAAGAGGAGGCATCTGAGGATGTGGGATGCAGGCGGATTTTATTGAGGAAAACATGAAAAAGAGGGAGCGTCAAGTGGAAGGTGCACATTCGGAGGTGCCTGGAGGGCGACCACCAGCCTATGTCCCTTGCGTAGAGCAGATTTTCCCAGAGCCCCAAGGTCTCGCTACCGTGTGGTGGGAGCAGCCCCAGAAGGTCTCTGGAGGGATTGTGCTAGTGAGCAAGGCATTGCAGCAGAGAGTAGCAGCCGTAGAAGGTGGTGCTATGGAAAGGAGAAAGAGGAAGAAAGAAGGAGGTATGTTGGCCATGTGTCCTGACAGCATGGGCTGGCCCCTTCCTTGCTTGCTTGCTTTGTTGTGCCATGGAATGATGAGCCACAGCTGGCGAGCCCGCATGCCATGAAGAGCGCAGAGGTGCGTCCTCAGTGCGAGAGCTGTGTTGCACGGTGTTGGAGGCTTCTGTCAGGGGTGTTGGCGTGGGTCCTTAGCAGGGGTAGCAGGCTCTTCCGCCGTTGATGCAGCCCAGGCCTCCAAAGCCAAAGCCTCCAAGGCCAAAGCCTCCGAATCCCCCGGAGGAGATGGGCACTCCCTGGGCGCTGAGGTTGCTGCCCACGGCAGCTGATGCGGAGGATCCAACGGCGGTGTTCTGGGGGAAGGAGCTGAGGATGGGTCCTGGCAGGGTGACCAGCACGGCAGGAGGCTGGATGACGACGCGGGAATCCTCGCACTGCCTGACACAGGGCTCGTTGCAGCTGTTAGCCAGCGGGGTGGGTCCGCAGGGGCGGCAGATGTCGTAGCAGGACATGTCTGTGGTGCGGAGGGTCCCTGGAAGAGAGGGTGTTGGGAAGGTGGAGGGTGTTGGGAACGCGGAGGGTGTTGGGGGCGTGAGGAGTGGTGCTGGGGGAGGCCAAGAGTGTGGGGAGGCCTGGGGTTGTGGGGAGCATGGCGGTGGGGAGGGAGAAGGGCTGCTGAGGCTAAGGGGGAAAGGGCGTGTGGAGAGATAGGCCTGGTGGGGCGGACGAAGGAAGGGAGCGGGGTTCAGGCTCACCTCGTTGGGCGCAGGGGAGAAGACGTCGGGAGGATTGTGTGAGGGTGCGAGTCGCAGGGCCGGCTTTTATGCTGGTCCGTGAGTGCCCGCGGGGCGAGAGAGCCTTTGCGCATGACAGCATTTGGCGTGAGCTGCTCTTACATGCTAAAGCCTGGCAAGTAATGAGGTGGGGTGTGTTGTCCTTCCCACAACGCTCTCGTGTTCTTTTCTCCTGTTGAGGATGTGTCTCTGCGGCCTTGGCGGCAGCTTTTAAGCGAGAGCGGCTCTTTGGATGGATTTGCATGGAGAGTGCGTTTGAGGACAGTCGGCAGACGCGGCCAAAGCATGAGAGAGGTGGGGTGTCACGAAGTGAGGTCATGGCGTGTCACTCGTGCGGTGCGGTTTGCGGCTTCATTGTTGTGAGGAGGGGGCCCTATTTGCTGGCGTCGCCATAATGCAGGCTGGTGTGGGCTTCCCAGATGTGCTGGGCGCGAGGCGCTGGCACTGGCATTGCACTCGCTCCCTCCCTGCCTTCGTGCCCATTCCCTACGCCTGTGTTTATTCCTCGTCTTTCCCATTGGTTTGCTGCATCGGTCGGTGGCTTGGTGGCGTTTGTGCTTGGAAGGTCCTGGGTGGGAGAAGGGAGGCTGCGTGCTTTCTTCTTGCGGCAGCTTGGCGGGTGGTAGTTTGATTAGGCGGAGGAGAGCTGTCTACGACAGCAGGACGTTGTCCTTTCAGGCCCTGTTGAGAGCTTGCAAGCCCTGAGCTGAGGGGGAGTGGTTTGGCAGGGAGAGTTAGGCAGAGCTTTTGGGGTCTTATTCAGCACTGAGCGCCCAAGGGTGAGGCCCTTTCCCTGCCTAGGCTTTGATGTTCAGACGCAGGGTTTGGACCCTGTAGCGGGGAATTGGAGGCATGCATGGTGCTCAGGGCAGCAGCCGTGAGCCCCTCCTGGCTGGGTGGTCCCGGGCATGGCTGACGAGTGGCAAGGCCTGTCCCCGTTGGGCTGAGGTGGTTTTGGCTTGCTGCTGAGGTGAGTAGCGCATGTTGCTGAGGAAGATGAATCAAGGTAGGAAGGGGGGCTGTGCAACTGGGTGTGCCTTGTTCCGTGAGGCCTGCTGGGTTGCAGCCACAAATGCTGAGGGAGCTGTGTGGTGTCCTTGCGAGGCCACTACTAATTATCTTTGAAAGGTCCTGGTGAGTGGGAGAGGCTCCTGAAGACTGGAAGAGACTCGCCGCGCTCCTGTGTTCAAGAAGGTGAAGAAGGAAGGTGTGGGAAACCAGAGGCTGGTAGGCCTGACATCAGTCGCTGGGAAGGTTCTAAAGGAAATCCTCCCGGAAAGCGTTGTCGAGCAGACGAAGAACCAGAATGTGATGGGGAGTAGTCAGCAGGGATTTAGAGAGGGAAAGTCACACGTGAGCCTCCTCAGCGTCTTCTAAATGGAGGTGACCAGCTTGGTGGATGAGGGGAGAGCAGTGGCTGCTGCTCAACTTTAGTAAAGCTTTTAGTAAGGGCTTTCTTTGACGCTTGCTCCCGTGACAAGCTCCTAGAGAAGCGGACAAAGTATGGGTTAGATAAAGAGACAGTGAGGTGGGATGAGAAGTGGCTGATTGCTTGGGTGCAGAGGCTTGTGCTAAGTGGCACAGAGCGGTGTTGGAGGCAAGGCCCTAGCGGTGTAGGCTAGGGCTTGGCAGTGAGGCCACCAATGTTCAATATCGCAGAATCCCAGAATGAGACAATTGAAGGTGTTGGAAGGGACCTCGAAAGATCATCAGGTCCAACCCCCCTGCCAAAGCAGGTTCCTTAGAGCGGGCTGCCCAGGTAGGCATCCAGACAGGCCTTGAATATCTCCAGAGAAGGAGAGCGCACAACCTCCCTGGGCAGCTCCGTCACCCTCACTGTGAAGTAGTTCTTTCTCGTGTTGGTGCGGAACTTCCTGTGCTCTATCTTGTGGCCATCATATCCTCATTAGTGAGGTGGGTGATGGGACGGAGTGACCCCGCAGGAATTCTGCAGATGACCCGAGACGGGGAGGAGCGTCTGATGCACGTGATGAACGTGGCACCATTCAGAATGATGTGCAGAGGCTGGAGAACTGGGCAGAGAGGAACATCATGAAGTTGCCGAAGGGGCAAAGCAAATTCCTGCCTCTGGGGAGGACTAACGCCGGGGAGCAGGACATGGTGTTGTCCGACAGAGTGGCAGGCAGCTTTGCCAAGCAGGACCTTGTGTTGCTGTTGGAGAGCAAGCTGACGATGAGTCAGCAATGCAGCCTTGCGGCAAAAGAGGCCACCAGGCTCCAGGAGGGCATGGGGAAGAGCGTTGCCAGCACGATGAGAAAGGCGCTCCGTCATCTCTCTTCATCGCCGGTGAGGCCCCTTGTGGAGTCCTTTGTCCAGTTTGAGGCGTCCCAGTGGAAGATGGAAGCGGACATGCTGGAGCAATTCCAGTGCAGGGCTACCAAGATGCTGAAGGGCCTGGAGCCTCTTCAATATGAGGAGAAGGTGAGAGAGCTGGGCGTTTTCAACCCGCAGAGAAGGCTGCTCAGGCTGAATCTCCTCCTTGTTCTAAATCCCGGATGGGCGGGAATGAAGACAAGGGAACCAGACTATTTTCAGTTACTGCCTGCTGCCAGGACAAAGGTGAGTGGACGCCACAGAGAAGAGATGCAATTGTCTTGGAAGAGAAGGAAAGCCTTTTCCCCTGTGAGGGTGGTCAAGCAGTGGACCTCAAGCAGAGGTTTTGGATTTCCATGCTTGGAGATCTGAGAAGGCCAACTGCACATGGTCCTGGACAGCCTGCTGTAGCTGACTCTGCTTGAGCAGGGTGCTTGCAGCACATGGTCTCCAGAGGTTACTTCCAAACTGAAAGGACTCTGTGACTGCATCTGTTGTCAATGCGGGAGAATGCTGCTGGGTGAGAAAGCAGTCGAGTGTGTGCTGCTGACACGGAGAGATTGTTTCAGAGGGCATGTGCAGAAGCGCCTTAGCGTGGCCAAGCCTTTGTTTGGTCAAGTGTAGGTCTTGCGTGACGTGCTGGAAGGTGTGGTGGCCCTTTTCGACGTGCCCCAATGACCTCTTGATCTTTGGCTTTGTACTGAGGGAAGTGGGAAGGGCGCTGGGAAAGAAGGGAAGAGGAGGAGCGTCAGGCTGGCATGCTTGAGAACTTTATTGAGGAAAGCGCATGGAAAGGAAGGAGCAGCAAGTGGCACATCCCTGGGGGGTCTTGGATGCACGTAGGGTGACCAACAACGTCATCGTTGTGCACGGTAAATTTTCTCGGAGCACGGAAATCTTCCAGCCCTGTGATGGGAGCAGCAGAGCGGGAGTCGATCCCTGGTGGCGTTTGGCTTGTGAGCACGTCATAGCGCCAGAGAGAACCAGACATACGAGACAGTGCAAGTCAGGGAAAGAAGTGGGAGAATGGTAGAATGTAAGTCGGCCATGTTTCCAAACATCACGGAATAGCCCACTTCCTTGCTTCTCTGGTTTATGCCTTGAGAGAAATAGCCATGGTTGTGGAGCTGAAGACGCAGTGGGTCAGCGATGGCACAAAGGTGCATCCTCAATCCACGAGGAGTCTCGCACCATATGTGTGGTGTCCGTGTGACGGACAACCCTGTTAAATCATACTGGCCTCGCTAGAGGCCCCAGAGGGACACCACTCCTCCCTGGTCTCCACCTGAGCAAAGAGCTGTTGACCGCAACTCTTGGTATGTGACCGTGCAGGCAATTCATTGTGTGCTGAGTGACCCATCATGTCTTTCCATTTTAGTGACAAGGAGCTATGTAAGAGGGTTGTCCAAACGCTTCTTGAACACCACCAGGCATGGGCCCTGATGGCCACTTGAGCCCTGCTTTTTGTTCTTTTTGTCGGGTGAAGTTGGAAGAGCGTTGGGAGAAGAAAGGAAGAGGAGGCATCTGAGGATGTGGGATGCAGGCGGATTTTATTGAGGAAAACATGAAAAAGAGGGAGCGTCAAGTGGAAGGTGCACATTCGGAGGTGCCTGGAGGGCGACCACCAGCCTATGTCCCTTGCGTAGAGCAGATTTTCCCAGAGCCCCAAGGTCTCGCTACCGTGTGGTGGGAGCAGCCCCAGAAGGTCTCTGGAGGGATTGTGCTAGGGAGCAAGGCATTGCAGCAGAGAGTAGCAGCCGTAGAAGGTGGTGCTATGGAAAGGAGAAAGAGGAAGAAAGAAGGAGGTATGTTGGCCATGTGTCCTGACAGCATGGGCTGGCCCCTTCCTTGCTTGCTTGCTTTGTTGTGCCATGGAATGATGAGCCACAGCTGGCGAGCCCGCATGCCATGAAGAGCGCAGAGGTGCGTCCTCAGTGCGAGAGCTGTGTTGCACGGTGTTGGAGGCTTCTGTCAGGGGTGTTGGCGTGGGTCCTTAGCAGGGGTAGCAGGCTCTTCCGCCGTTGATGCAGCCCAGGCCTCCAAAGCCAAAGCCTCCAAGGCCAAAGCCTCCGAATCCCCCGGAGGAGATGGGCACTCCCTGGGCGCTGAGGTTGCTGCCCACGGCAGCTGATGCGGAGGATCCAACGGCGGTGTTCTGGGGGAAGGAGCTGAGGATGGGTCCTGGCAGGGTGACCAGCACGGCAGGAGGCTGGATGACGACGCGGGAATCCTCGCACTGCCTGACACAGGGCTCGTTGCAGCTGTTAGCCAGCGGGGTGGGTCCGCAGGGGCGGCAGATGTCGTAGCAGGACATGTCTGTGGTGCGGAGGGTCCCTGGAAGAGAGGGTGTTGGGAAGGTGGAGGGTGTTGGGAACGCGGAGGGTGTTGGGGGCGTGAGGAGTGGTGCTGGGGGAGGCCAAGAGTGTGGGGAGGCCTGGGGTTGTGGGGAGCATGGCGGTGGGGAGGGAGAAGGGCTGCTGAGGCTAAGGGGGAAAGGGCGTGTGGAGAGATAGGCCTGGTGGGGCGGACGAAGGAAGGGAGCGGGGTTCAGGCTCACCTCGTTGGGCGCAGGGGAGAAGACGTCGGGAGGATTGTGTGAGGGTGCGAGTCGCAGGGCCGGCTTTTATGCTGGTCCGTGAGTGCCCGCGGGGCGAGAGAGCCTTTGCGCATGACAGCATTTGGCGTGAGCTGCTCTTACATGCTAAAGCCTGGCAAGTAATGAGGTGGGGTGTGTTGTCCTTCCCACAACGCTCTCGTGTTCTTTTCTCCTGTTGAGGATGTGTCTCTGCGGCCTTGGCGGCAGCTTTTAAGCGAGAGCGGCTCTTTGGATGGATTTGCATGGAGAGTGCGTTTGAGGACAGTCGGCAGACGCGGCCAAAGCATGAGAGAGGTGGGGTGTCACGAAGTGAGGTCATGGCGTGTCACTCGTGCGGTGCGGTTTGCGGCTTCATTGTTGTGAGGAGGGGGCCCTATTTGCTGGCGTCGCCATAATGCAGGCTGGTGTGGGCTTCCCAGATGTGCTGGGCGCGAGGCGCTGGCACTGGCATTGCACTCGCTCCCTCCCTGCCTTCGTGCCCATTCCCTACGCCTGTGTTTATTCCTCGTCTTTCCCATTGGTTTGCTGCATCGGTCGGTGGCTTGGTGGCGTTTGTGCTTGGAAGGTCCTGGGTGGGAGAAGGGAGGCTGCGTGCTTTCTTCTTGCGGCAGCTTGGCGGGTGGTAGTTTGATTAGGCGGAGGAGAGCTGTCTACGACAGCAGGACGTTGTCCTTTCAGGCCCTGTTGAGAGCTTGCAAGCCCTGAGCTGAGGGGGAGTGGTTTGGCAGGGAGAGTTAGGCAGAGCTTTTGGGGTCTTATTCAGCACTGAGCGCCCAAGGGTGAGGCCCTTTCCCTGCCTAGGCTTTGATGGTCAGATGCAGGGTTTGGTCACTGCAGCAGGGAGTTGGAGGCATGCATGGTACTTGGGGCAGCAGTCGTGAGCCCCTCCTGGCTGGGTGGTCCCGGGCATGGCTGACGAGTGGCAAGGCCTGTCCCCGTTGGGCTGAGGTGGTTTTGGCTTGCTGCTGAGGTGAGTAGCGCTTGTTGCTGAGGAAGATGAATCAAGGTAGGAAGGGGGGCTGTGCAACTGGGTGTGCCTTGTTCCGTGAGGCCTGCTGGGTTGCAGCCACAAATGCTGAGGGAGCTGTGTGGTGTCCTTGCGAGGCCACTACTAATTATCTTTGAAAGGTCCTGGTGAGTGGGAGAGGCTCCTGAAGACTGGAAGAGACTCGCCGGCTCCTGTGTTCAAGAAGGTGAAGAAGGAAGGGGTGGGAAACCAGAGGCTGGTTGGCCTGACATCAGTCGCTGGGAAGGTTCTAAAGGAAATCCTCCCAGAAAGCGCTGTCGAGCAGACGAAGAACCAGAACGTGATGGGGAGTAGTCAGCAGGGATTTAGAGAGGGAAAGTCACGCGTGAGCCTCCTGAGCGTCTTCTAAATTGAGGTGACCAGCTTGGTGGATGAGGGGAGAGCAGTGGCTGCTGCTCAACTTTAGTAAAGCCTTTAGTAAGGGCTTTCTTTGACACTTGCTCCCGTGACAAGCTCCTAGAGAAGCGGACAAAGTATGGGTTAGATAAAGAGACAGTGAGGTGGGATGAGAAGTGGCTGATTGCTTGGGTGCAGAGGCTTGTGCTAAGTGGCACAGAGCGGTGTTGGAGGCAAGGCCGTAGCGGTGTAGGCTAGGGCTTGGCAGTGAGGCCACCAATGTTCAATATCGCAGAATCCCAGAATGAGACAACTGAAGGTGTTGGAAGGGACCTCGAAAGATCATCAGGTCCAACCCCCCTGCCAAAGCAGGTTCCTTAGAGCAGGCTGCCCAGGTAGGCATCCAGACGGGCCTTGAATATCTCCAGAGAAGGAGAGCGCACAACCTCCCTGGGCAGCTCCGTCACCCTCACTGTGAAGAAGTTCTTTCTCATGTTGGTGCGGAACTTCCTGTGCTCTATCTTGTGGCCATCATATCCTCATTAGTGAGGTGGGTGATGGGACGGAGTGACCCCGCAGGAATTCTGCAGATGACCCGAGACGGGGAGGAGCGTCTGATGCACGTGATGAACGTGGCACCATTCAGAATGATGTGCAGAGGCTGGAGAACTGGGCAGAGAGGAACATCATGAAGTTGCCAAAGGGGCAAAGCAAATTCCTGCCTCTGGGGAGGACTAACGCCGGGGAGCAGGACATGGTGTTGTCCGACAGAGTGGCAGGCAGCTTTGCCAAGCAGGACCTTGTGTTGCTGTTGGAGAGCAAGCTGACGATGAGTCAGCAATGCAGCCTTGCGGCAAAAGAGGCCACCAGGCTCCAGGAGGGCATGGGGAAGAGCGTTGCCAGCACGATGAGAAAGGCGCTCCATCATCTCTCTTCATCGCCGGTGAGGCCCCTTGTGGAGTCCTTTGTCCGGTTTGAGGCGTCCCAGTGGAAGATGGAAGCGGACATGCTGGAGCAATTCCAGTGCAGGGCTACCAAGATGCTGAAGGGCCTGGAGCCTCTTCAATATGAGGAGAAGGTGAGAGAGCTGGGCGTTTTCAACCCGCAGAGAAGGCTGCTCAGGCTGAATCTCCTCCTTGTTCTAAATCCCGGATGGGCGGGAATGAAGACAAGGGAACCAGACTATTTTCAGTTACTGCCTGCTGCCAGGACACAGGTGAGTGGACGCCACAGAGAAGAGATGCAATTGTCTTGGAAGAGAAGGAAAGCCTTTTCCCCTGTGAGGGTGGTCAAGCAGTGGACCTCAAGCAGAGGTTTTGGATTTCCATGCTTGGAGATCTGAGAAGCCCAACTGCACATGGTCCTGGACAGCCTGCTGTAGCTGACTCTGCTTGAGCAGGGTGCTTGCAGCACATGGTCTCCAGAGGTTACTTCCAAACTGAAAGGACTCTGTGACTGCATCTGTTGTCAATGCGGGAGAATGCTGCTGGGTGAGAAAGCAGTCGAGTGTGTGCTGCTGACACGGAGAGATTGTTTCAGAGGGCATGTGCAGAAGCGCCTTAGCGTGGCCAAGCCTTTGTTTGGTCAAGTGTAGGTCTTGCGTGACGTGCTGGAAGGTGTGGTGGCCCTTTTCGACGTGCCCCGATGACCTCTCGAGTTTTGCCTTTGTACTGAGGGAAGTGGGAAAGGCGCTGGGAGAAGAAGGGAAGAGGAGGAGCGTCAGGCTGGCATGCTTGAGAACTTTATTGAGGAAAGCGCATGGAAATGAAGGAGCAGCAAGTGGCACATCCCTGGGGGGTCTTGGATGCACGTAGGGTGACCAACAACGTCATCGTTGTGCACAGTAAATTTTCTCGGAGCACGGAAATCTTCCAGCCCTGTGATGGGAGCAGCAGAGCGGGAGTCGATCCCTGGTGGCGTTTGGCTTGTGAGCACGTCATAGCGCCAGAGAGAACCAGACATACGAGACAGTGCAAGTCAGGGAAAGAAGTGGGAGAATGGTAGAATGTAAGTCGGCCATGTTTCCAAACATCACGGAATAGCCCACTTCCTTGCTTCTCTGGTTCATGCCTTGAGAGAAATAGCCATGGTTGTGGAGCTGAAGACGCAGTGGGTCAGCGATGGCACAAAGGTGCATCCTCAATCCACGAGGAGTCTCGCACCATATGTGTGGTGTCCGTGTGACGGACAACCCTGTTAAATCATACTGGCCTCGCTAGAGGCCCCAGAGGGACACCACTCCTCCCTGGTCTCCACCTGAGCAAAGAGCTGTTGACCGCAACTCTTGGTATGTGACCGTGCAGGCAATTCATTGTGTGCTGAGTGACCCATCATGTCTTTCCATTTTAGTGACAAGGAGCTATGTAAGAGGGTTGTCCAAACGCTTCTTGAACACCACCAGGCATGGGCCCTGATGGCCACTTGAGCCCTGCTTTTTGTTCTTTTTGTCGGGTGAAGTTGGAAGAGCGTTGGGAGAAGAAAGGAAGAGGAGGCATCTGAGGATGTGGGATGCAGGCGGATTTTATTGAGGAAAACATGAAAAAGAGGGAGCGTCAAGTGGAAGGTGCACATTCGGAGGTGCCTGGAGGGCGACCACCAGCCTATGTCCCTTGCGTAGAGCAGATTTTCCCAGAGCCCCAAGGTCTCGCTACCGTGTGGTGGGAGCAGCCCCAGAAGGTCTCTGGAGGGATTGTGCTAGTGAGCAAGGCATTGCAGCAGAGAGTAGCAGCCGTAGAAGGTGGTGCTATGGAAAGGAGAAAGAGGAAGAAAGAAGGAGGTATGTTGGCCATGTGTCCTGACAGCATGGGCTGGCCCCTTCCTTGCTTGCTTGCTTTGTTGTGCCATGGAATGATGAGCCACAGCTGGCGAGCCCGCATGCCATGAAGAGCGCAGAGGTGCGTCCTCAGTGCGAGAGCTGTGTTGCACGGTGTTGGAGGCTTCTGTCAGGGGTGTTGGCGTGGGTCCTTAGCAGGGGTAGCAGGCTCTTCCGCCGTTGATGCAGCCCAGGCCTCCAAAGCCAAAGCCTCCAAGGCCAAAGCCTCCGAATCCCCCGGAGGAGATGGGCACTCCCTGGGCGCTGAGGTTGCTGCCCACGGCAGCTGATGCGGAGGATCCAACGGCGGTGTTCTGGGGGAAGGAGCTGAGGATGGGTCCTGGCAGGGTGACCAGCACGGCAGGAGGCTGGATGACGACGCGGGAATCCTCGCACTGCCTGACACAGGGCTCGTTGCAGCTGTTAGCCAGCGGGGTGGGTCCGCAGGGGCGGCAGATGTCGTAGCAGGACATGTCTGTGGTGCGGAGGGTCCCTGGAAGAGAGGGTGTTGGGAAGGTGGAGGGTGTTGGGAACGCGGAGGGTGTTGGGGGCGTGAGGAGTGGTGCTGGGGGAGGCCAAGAGTGTGGGGAGGCCTGGGGTTGTGGGGAGCATGGCGGTGGGGAGGGAGAAGGGCTGCTGAGGCTAAGGGGGAAAGGGCGTGTGGAGAGATAGGCCTGGTGGGGCGGACGAAGGAAGGGAGCGGGGTTCAGGCTCACCTCGTTGGGCGCAGGGGAGAAGACGTCGGGAGGATTGTGTGAGGGTGCGAGTCGCAGGGCCGGCTTTTATGCTGGTCCGTGAGTGCCCGCGGGGCGAGAGAGCCTTTGCGCATGACAGCATTTGGCGTGAGCTGCTCTTACATGCTAAAGCCTGGCAAGTAATGAGGTGGGGTGTGTTGTCCTTCCCACAACGCTCTCGTGTTCTTTTCTCCTGTTGAGGATGTGTCTCTGCGGCCTTGGCGGCAGCTTTTAAGCGAGAGCGGCTCTTTGGATGGATTTGCATGGAGAGTGCGTTTGAGGACAGTCGGCAGACGCGGCCAAAGCATGAGAGAGGTGGGGTGTCACGAAGTGAGGTCATGGCGTGTCACTCGTGCGGTGCGGTTTGCGGCTTCATTGTTGTGAGGAGGGGGCCCTATTTGCTGGCGTCGCCATAATGCAGGCTGGTGTGGGCTTCCCAGATGTGCTGGGCGCGAGGCGCTGGCACTGGCATTGCACTCGCTCCCTCCCTGCCTTCGTGCCCATTCCCTACGCCTGTGTTTATTCCTCGTCTTTCCCATTGGTTTGCTGCATCGGTCGGTGGCTTGGTGGCGTTTGTGCTTGGAAGGTCCTGGGTGGGAGAAGGGAGGCTGCGTGCTTTCTTCTTGCGGCAGCTTGGCGGGTGGTAGTTTGATTAGGCGGAGGAGAGCTGTCTACGACAGCAGGACGTTGTCCTTTCAGGCCCTGTTGAGAGCTTGCAAGCCCTGAGCTGAGGGGGAGTGGTTTGGCAGGGAGAGTTAGGCAGAGCTTTTGGGGTCTTATTCAGCACTGAGCGCCCAAGGGTGAGGCCCTTTCCCTGCCTAGGCTTTGATGTTCAGACGCAGGGTTTGGACCCTGTAGCGGGGAATTGGAGGCATGCATGGTGCTCAGGGCAGCAGCCGTGAGCCCCTCCTGGCTGGGTGGTCCCGGGCATGGCTGACGAGTGGCAAGGCCTGTCCCCGTTGGGCTGAGGTGGTTTTGGCTTGCTGCTGAGGTGAGTAGCGCATGTTGCTGAGGAAGATGAATCAAGGTAGGAAGGGGGGCTGTGCAACTGGGTGTGCCTTGTTCCGTGAGGCCTGCTGGGTTGCAGCCACAAATGCTGAGGGAGCTGTGTGGTGTCCTTGCGAGGCCACTACTAATTATCTTTGAAAGGTCCTGGTGAGTGGGAGAGGCTCCTGAAGACTGGAAGAGACTCGCCGCGCTCCTGTGTTCAAGAAGGTGAAGAAGGAAGGTGTGGGAAACCAGAGGCTGGTAGGCCTGACATCAGTCGCTGGGAAGGTTCTAAAGGAAATCCTCCCGGAAAGCGTTGTCGAGCAGACGAAGAACCAGAATGTGATGGGGAGTAGTCAGCAGGGATTTAGAGAGGGAAAGTCACACGTGAGCCTCCTCAGCGTCTTCTAAATGGAGGTGACCAGCTTGGTGGATGAGGGGAGAGCAGTGGCTGCTGCTCAACTTTAGTAAAGCTTTTAGTAAGGGCTTTCTTTGACGCTTGCTCCCGTGACAAGCTCCTAGAGAAGCGGACAAAGTATGGGTTAGATAAAGAGACAGTGAGGTGGGATGAGAAGTGGCTGATTGCTTGGGTGCAGAGGCTTGTGCTAAGTGGCACAGAGCGGTGTTGGAGGCAAGGCCCTAGCGGTGTAGGCTAGGGCTTGGCAGTGAGGCCACCAATGTTCAATATCGCAGAATCCCAGAATGAGACAATTGAAGGTGTTGGAAGGGACCTCGAAAGATCATCAGGTCCAACCCCCCTGCCAAAGCAGGTTCCTTAGAGCGGGCTGCCCAGGTAGGCATCCAGACGGGCCTTGAATATCTCCAGAGAAGGAGAGCGCACAACCTCCCTGGGCAGCTCCGTCACCCTCACTGTGAAGTAGTTCTTTCTCGTGTTGGTGCGGAACTTCCTGTGCTCTATCTTGTGGCCATCATATCCTCATTAGTGAGGTGGGTGATGGGACGGAGTGACCCCGCAGGAATTCTGCAGATGACCCGAGACGGGGAGGAGCGTCTGATGCACGTGATGAACGTGGCACCATTCAGAATGATGTGCAGAGGCTGGAGAACTGGGCAGAGAGGAACATCATGAAGTTGCCGAAGGGGCAAAGCAAATTCCTGCCTCTGGGGAGGACTAACGCCGGGGAGCAGGACATGGTGTTGTCCGACAGAGTGGCAGGCAGCTTTGCCAAGCAGGACCTTGTGTTGCTGTTGGAGAGCAAGCTGACGATGAGTCAGCAATGCAGCCTTGCGGCAAAAGAGGCCACCAGGCTCCAGGAGGGCATGGGGAAGAGCGTTGCCAGCACGATGAGAAAGGCGCTCCGTCATCTCTCTTCATCGCCGGTGAGGCCCCTTGTGGAGTCCTTTGTCCAGTTTGAGGCGTCCCAGTGGAAGATGGAAGCGGACATGCTGGAGCAATTCCAGTGCAGGGCTACCAAGATGCTGAAGGGCCTGGAGCCTCTTCAATATGAGGAGAAGGTGAGAGAGCTGGGCGTTTTCAACCCGCAGAGAAGGCTGCTCAGGCTGAATCTCCTCCTTGTTCTAAATCCCGGATGGGCGGGAATGAAGACAAGGGAACCAGACTATTTTCAGTTACTGCCTGCTGCCAGGACAAAGGTGAGTGGACGCCACAGAGAAGAGATGCAATTGTCTTGGAAGAGAAGGAAAGCCTTTTCCCCTGTGAGGGTGGTCAAGCAGTGGACCTCAAGCAGAGGTTTTGGATTTCCATGCTTGGAGATCTGAGAAGGCCAACTGCACATGGTCCTGGACAGCCTGCTGTAGCTGACTCTGCTTGAGCAGGGTGCTTGCAGCACATGGTCTCCAGAGGTTACTTCCAAACTGAAAGGACTCTGTGACTGCATCTGTTGTCAATGCGGGAGAATGCTGCTGGGTGAGAAAGCAGTCGAGTGTGTGCTGCTGACACGGAGAGATTGTTTCAGAGGGCATGTGCAGAAGCGCCTTAGCGTGGCCAAGCCTTTGTTTGGTCAAGTGTAGGTCTTGCGTGACGTGCTGGAAGGTGTGGTGGCCCTTTTCGACGTGCCCCAATGACCTCTTGATCTTTGGCTTTGTACTGAGGGAAGTGGGAAGGGCGCTGGGAAAGAAGGGAAGAGGAGGAGCGTCAGGCTGGCATGCTTGAGAACTTTATTGAGGAAAGCGCATGGAAAGGAAGGAGCAGCAAGTGGCACATCCCTGGGGGGTCTTGGATGCACGTAGGGTGACCAACAACGTCATCGTTGTGCACGGTAAATTTTCTCGGAGCACGGAAATCTTCCAGCCCTGTGATGGGAGCAGCAGAGCGGGAGTCGATCCCTGGTGGCGTTTGGCTTGTGAGCACGTCATAGCGCCAGAGAGAACCAGACATACGAGACAGTGCAAGTCAGGGAAAGAAGTGGGAGAATGGTAGAATGTAAGTCGGCCATGTTTCCAAACATCACGGAATAGCCCACTTCCTTGCTTCTCTGGTTTATGCCTTGAGAGAAATAGCCATGGTTGTGGAGCTGAAGACGCAGTGGGTCAGCGATGGCACAAAGGTGCATCCTCAATCCACGAGGAGTCTCGCACCATATGTGTGGTGTCCGTGTGACGGACAACCCTGTTAAATCATACTGGCCTCGCTAGAGGCCCCAGAGGGACACCACTCCTCCCTGGTCTCCACCTGAGCAAAGAGCTGTTGACCGCAACTCTTGGTATGTGACCGTGCAGGCAATTCATTGTGTGCTGAGTGACCCATCATGTCTTTCCATTTTAGTGACAAGGAGCTATGTAAGAGGGTTGTCCAAACGCTTCTTGAACACCACCAGGCATGGGCCCTGATGGCCACTTGAGCCCTGCTTTTTGTTCTTTTTGTCGGGTGAAGTTGGAAGAGCGTTGGGAGAAGAAAGGAAGAGGAGGCATCTGAGGATGTGGGATGCAGGCGGATTTTATTGAGGAAAACATGAAAAAGAGGGAGCGTCAAGTGGAAGGTGCACATTCGGAGGTGCCTGGAGGGCGACCACCAGCCTATGTCCCTTGCGTAGAGCAGATTTTCCCAGAGCCCCAAGGTCTCGCTACCGTGTGGTGGGAGCAGCCCCAGAAGGTCTCTGGAGGGATTGTGCTAGGGAGCAAGGCATTGCAGCAGAGAGTAGCAGCCGTAGAAGGTGGTGCTATGGAAAGGAGAAAGAGGAAGAAAGAAGGAGGTATGTTGGCCATGTGTCCTGACAGCATGGGCTGGCCCCTTCCTTGCTTGCTTGCTTTGTTGTGCCATGGAATGATGAGCCACAGCTGGCGAGCCCGCATGCCATGAAGAGCGCAGAGGTGCGTCCTCAGTGCGAGAGCTGTGTTGCACGGTGTTGGAGGCTTCTGTCAGGGGTGTTGGCGTGGGTCCTTAGCAGGGGTAGCAGGCTCTTCCGCCGTTGATGCAGCCCAGGCCTCCAAAGCCAAAGCCTCCAAGGCCAAAGCCTCCGAATCCCCCGGAGGAGATGGGCACTCCCTGGGCGCTGAGGTTGCTGCCCACGGCAGCTGATGCGGAGGATCCAACGGCGGTGTTCTGGGGGAAGGAGCTGAGGATGGGTCCTGGCAGGGTGACCAGCACGGCAGGAGGCTGGATGACGACGCGGGAATCCTCGCACTGCCTGACACAGGGCTCGTTGCAGCTGTTAGCCAGCGGGGTGGGTCCGCAGGGGCGGCAGATGTCGTAGCAGGACATGTCTGTGGTGCGGAGGGTCCCTGGAAGAGAGGGTGTTGGGAAGGTGGAGGGTGTTGGGAACGCGGAGGGTGTTGGGGGCGTGAGGAGTGGTGCTGGGGGAGGCCAAGAGTGTGGGGAGGCCTGGGGTTGTGGGGAGCATGGCGGTGGGGAGGGAGAAGGGCTGCTGAGGCTAAGGGGGAAAGGGCGTGTGGAGAGATAGGCCTGGTGGGGCGGACGAAGGAAGGGAGCGGGGTTCAGGCTCACCTCGTTGGGCGCAGGGGAGAAGACGTCGGGAGGATTGTGTGAGGGTGCGAGTCGCAGGGCCGGCTTTTATGCTGGTCCGTGAGTGCCCGCGGGGCGAGAGAGCCTTTGCGCATGACAGCATTTGGCGTGAGCTGCTCTTACATGCTAAAGCCTGGCAAGTAATGAGGTGGGGTGTGTTGTCCTTCCCACAACGCTCTCGTGTTCTTTTCTCCTGTTGAGGATGTGTCTCTGCGGCCTTGGCGGCAGCTTTTAAGCGAGAGCGGCTCTTTGGATGGATTTGCATGGAGAGTGCGTTTGAGGACAGTCGGCAGACGCGGCCAAAGCATGAGAGAGGTGGGGTGTCACGAAGTGAGGTCATGGCGTGTCACTCGTGCGGTGCGGTTTGCGGCTTCATTGTTGTGAGGAGGGGGCCCTATTTGCTGGCGTCGCCATAATGCAGGCTGGTGTGGGCTTCCCAGATGTGCTGGGCGCGAGGCGCTGGCACTGGCATTGCACTCGCTCCCTCCCTGCCTTCGTGCCCATTCCCTACGCCTGTGTTTATTCCTCGTCTTTCCCATTGGTTTGCTGCATCGGTCGGTGGCTTGGTGGCGTTTGTGCTTGGAAGGTCCTGGGTGGGAGAAGGGAGGCTGCGTGCTTTCTTCTTGCGGCAGCTTGGCGGGTGGTAGTTTGATTAGGCGGAGGAGAGCTGTCTACGACAGCAGGACGTTGTCCTTTCAGGCCCTGTTGAGAGCTTGCAAGCCCTGAGCTGAGGGGGAGTGGTTTGGCAGGGAGAGTTAGGCAGAGCTTTTGGGGTCTTATTCAGCACTGAGCGCCCAAGGGTGAGGCCCTTTCCCTGCCTAGGCTTTGATGGTCAGATGCAGGGTTTGGTCACTGCAGCAGGGAGTTGGAGGCATGCATGGTACTTGGGGCAGCAGTCGTGAGCCCCTCCTGGCTGGGTGGTCCCGGGCATGGCTGACGAGTGGCAAGGCCTGTCCCCGTTGGGCTGAGGTGGTTTTGGCTTGCTGCTGAGGTGAGTAGCGCTTGTTGCTGAGGAAGATGAATCAAGGTAGGAAGGGGGGCTGTGCAACTGGGTGTGCCTTGTTCCGTGAGGCCTGCTGGGTTGCAGCCACAAATGCTGAGGGAGCTGTGTGGTGTCCTTGCGAGGCCACTACTAATTATCTTTGAAAGGTCCTGGTGAGTGGGAGAGGCTCCTGAAGACTGGAAGAGACTCGCCGGCTCCTGTGTTCAAGAAGGTGAAGAAGGAAGGGGTGGGAAACCAGAGGCTGGTTGGCCTGACATCAGTCGCTGGGAAGGTTCTAAAGGAAATCCTCCCAGAAAGCGCTGTCGAGCAGACGAAGAACCAGAACGTGATGGGGAGTAGTCAGCAGGGATTTAGAGAGGGAAAGTCACGCGTGAGCCTCCTGAGCGTCTTCTAAATTGAGGTGACCAGCTTGGTGGATGAGGGGAGAGCAGTGGCTGCTGCTCAACTTTAGTAAAGCCTTTAGTAAGGGCTTTCTTTGACACTTGCTCCCGTGACAAGCTCCTAGAGAAGCGGACAAAGTATGGGTTAGATAAAGGGACAGTGATGTGGGCTGAGAAGTGGCTGATTGCTTGGGTGCAGAGGCTTGTGCTAAGTGGCACAGAGCGGTGTTGGAGGCAAGGCCGTAGCGGTGTAGGCTAGGGCTTGGCAGTGAGGCCACCAATGTTCAATATCGCAGAATCCCAGAATGAGACAACTGAAGGTGTTGGAAGGGACCTCGAAAGATCATCAGGTCCAACCCCCCTGCCAAAGCAGGTTCCTTAGAGCAGGCTGCCCAGGTAGGCATCCAGACGGGCCTTGAATATCTCCAGAGAAGGAGAGCGCACAACCTCCCTGGGCAGCTCCGTCACCCTCACTGTGAAGAAGTTCTTTCTCATGTTGGTGCGGAACTTCCTGTGCTCTATCTTGTGGCCATCATATCCTCATTAGTGAGGTGGGTGATGGGACGGAGTGACCCCGCAGGAATTCTGCAGATGACCCGAGACGGGGAGGAGCGTCTGATGCACGTGATGAACGTGGCACCATTCAGAATGATGTGCAGAGGCTGGAGAACTGGGCAGAGAGGAACATCATGAAGTTGCCGAAGGGGCAAAGCAAATTCCTGCCTCTGGGGAGGACTAACGCCGGGGAGCAGGACATGGTGTTGTCCGACAGAGTGGCAGGCAGCTTTGCCAAGCAGGACCTTGTGTTGCTGTTGGAGAGCAAGCTGACGATGAGTCAGCAATGCAGCCTTGCGGCAAAAGAGGCCACCAGGCTCCAGGAGGGCATGGGGAAGAGCGTTGCCAGCACGATGAGAAAGGCGCTCCATCATCTCTCTTCATCGCCGGTGAGGCCCCTTGTGGAGTCCTTTGTCCGGTTTGAGGCGTCCCAGTGGAAGATGGAAGCGGACATGCTGGAGCAATTCCAGTGCAGGGCTACCAAGATGCTGAAGGGCCTGGAGCCTCTTCAATATGAGGAGAAGGTGAGAGAGCTGGGCGTTTTCAACCCGCAGAGAAGGCTGCTCAGGCTGAATCTCCTCCTTGTTCTAAATCCCGGATGGGCGGGAATGAAGACAAGGGAACCAGACTATTTTCAGTTACTGCCTGCTGCCAGGACACAGGTGAGTGGACGCCACAGAGAAGAGATGCAATTGTCTTGGAAGAGAAGGAAAGCCTTTTCCCCTGTGAGGGTGGTCAAGCAGTGGACCTCAAGCAGAGGTTTTGGATTTCCATGCTTGGAGATCTGAGAAGCCCAACTGCACATGGTCCTGGACAGCCTGCTGTAGCTGACTCTGCTTGAGCAGGGTGCTTGCAGCACATGGTCTCCAGAGGTTACTTCCAAACTGAAAGGACTCTGTGACTGCATCTGTTGTCAATGCGGGAGAATGCTGCTGGGTGAGAAAGCAGTCGAGTGTGTGCTGCTGACACGGAGAGATTGTTTCAGAGGGCATGTGCAGAAGCGCCTTAGCGTGGCCAAGCCTTTGTTTGGTCAAGTGTAGGTCTCGCGTGACGTGCTGGAAGGTGTGGTGGCCCTTTTCGACGTGCCCCAATGACCTCTTGATCTTTGGCTTTGTACTGAGGGAAGTGGGAAGGGCGCTGGGAAAGAAGGGAAGAGGAGGAGCGTCAGGCTGGCATGCTTGAGAACTTTATTGAGGAAAGCGCATGGAAATGAAGGAGCAGCAAGTGGCACATCCCTGGGGGGGTCTTGGATGCACGTAGGGTGACCAACAACGTCATCGTTGTGCACGGTAAATTTTCTCGGAGCACGGAAATCTTCCAGCCCTGTGATGGGAGCAGCAGAGCGGGAGTCGATCCCTGGTGGCGTTTGGCTTGTGAGCACGTCATAGCGCCAGAGAGAACCAGACATACGAGACAGTGCAAGTCAGGGAAAGAAGTGGGAGAATGGTAGAATGTAAGTCGGCCATGTTTCCAAACATCACGGAATAGCCCACTTCCTTGCTTCTCTGGTTCATGCCTTGAGAGAAATAGCCATGGTTGTGGAGCTGAAGACGCAGTGGGTCAGCGATGGCACAAAGGTGCATCCTCAATCCACGAGGAGTCTCGCACCATATGTGTGGTGTCCGTGTGACGGACAACCCTGTTAAATCATACTGGCCTCGCTAGAGGCCCCAGAGGGACACCACTCCTCCCTGGTCTCCACCTGAGCAAAGAGCTGTTGACCGCAACTCTTGGTATGTGACCGTGCAGGCAATTCATTGTGTGCTGAGTGACCCATCATGTCTTTCCATTTTAGTGACAAGGAGCTATGTAAGAGGGTTGTCCAAACGCTTCTTGAACACCACCAGGCATGGGCCCTGATGGCCACTTGAGCCCTGCTTTTTGTTCTTTTTGTCGGGTGAAGTTGGAAGAGCATTGGGAGAAGAAAGGAAGAGGAGGCATCTGAGGATGTGGGATGCAGGCGGATTTTATTGAGGAAAACATGAAAAAGAGGGAGCGTCAAGTGGAAGGTGCACATTCGGAGGTGCCTGGAGGGCGACCACCAGCCTATGTCCCTTGCGTAGAGCAGATTTTCCCAGAGCCCCAAGGTCTCGCTACCGTGTGGTGGGAGCAGCCCCAGAAGGTCTCTGGAGGGATTGTGCTAGTGAGCAAGGCATTGCAGCAGAGAGTAGCAGCCGTAGAAGGTGGTGCTATGGAAAGGAGAAAGAGGAAGAAAGAAGGAGGTATGTTGGCCATGTGTCCTGACAGCATGGGCTGGCCCCTTCCTTGCTTGCTTGCTTTGTTGTGCCATGGAATGATGAGCCACAGCTGGCGAGCCCGCATGCCATGAAGAGCGCAGAGGTGCGTCCTCAGTGCGAGAGCTGTGTTGCACGGTGTTGGAGGCTTCTGTCAGGGGTGTTGGCGTGGGTCCTTAGCAGGGGTAGCAGGCTCTTCCGCCGTTGATGCAGCCCAGGCCTCCAAAGCCAAAGCCTCCAAGGCCAAAGCCTCCGAATCCCCCGGAGGAGATGGGCACTCCCTGGGCGCTGAGGTTGCTGCCCACGGCAGCTGATGCGGAGGATCCAACGGCGGTGTTCTGGGGGAAGGAGCTGAGGATGGGTCCTGGCAGGGTGACCAGCACGGCAGGAGGCTGGATGACGACGCGGGAATCCTCGCACTGCCTGACACAGGGCTCGTTGCAGCTGTTAGCCAGCGGGGTGGGTCCGCAGGGGCGGCAGATGTCGTAGCAGGACATGTCTGTGGTGCGGAGGGTCCCTGGAAGAGAGGGTGTTGGGAAGGTGGAGGGTGTTGGGAACGCGGAGGGTGTTGGGGGCGTGAGGAGTGGTGCTGGGGGAGGCCAAGAGTGTGGGGAGGCCTGGGGTTGTGGGGAGCATGGCGGTGGGGAGGGAGAAGGGCTGCTGAGGCTAAGGGGGAAAGGGCGTGTGGAGAGATAGGCCTGGTGGGGCGGACGAAGGAAGGGAGCGGGGTTCAGGCTCACCTCGTTGGGCGCAGGGGAGAAGACGTCGGGAGGATTGTGTGAGGGTGCGAGTCGCAGGGCCGGCTTTTATGCTGGTCCGTGAGTGCCCGCGGGGCGAGAGAGCCTTTGTGCATGACAGCATTTGGCGTGAGCTGCTCTTACATGCTAAAGCCTGGCAAGTAATGAGGTGGGGTGTGTTGTCCTTCCCACAACGCTCTCGTGTTCTTTTCTCCTGTTGAGGATGTGTCTCTGCGGCCTTGGCGGCAGCTTTTAAGCGAGAGCGGCTCTTTGGATGGATTTGCATGGAGAGTGCGTTTGAGGACAGTCGGCAGACGCGGCCAAAGCATGAGAGAGGTGGGGTGTCACGAAGTGAGGTCATGGCGTGTCACTCGTGCGGTGCGGTTTGCGGCTTCATTGTTGTGAGGAGGGGGCCCTATTTGCTGGCGTCGCCATAATGCAGGCTGGTGTGGGCTTCCCAGATGTGCTGGGCGCGAGGCGCTGGCACTGGCATTGCACTCGCTCCCTCCCTGCCTTCGTGCCCATTCCCTACGCCTGTGTTTATTCCTCGTCTTTCCCATTGGTTTGCTGCATCGGTCGGTGGCTTGGTGGCGTTTGTGCTTGGAAGGTCCTGGGTGGGAGAAGGGAGGCTGCGTGCTTTCTTCTTGCGGCAGCTTGGCGGGTGGTAGTTTGATTAGGCGGAGGAGAGCTGTCTACGACAGCAGGACGTTGTCCTTTCAGGCCCTGTTGAGAGCTTGCAAGCCCTGAGCTGAGGGGGAGTGGTTTGGCAGGGAGAGTTAGGCAGAGCTTTTGGGGTCTTATTCAGCACTGAGCGCCCAAGGGTGAGGCCCTTTCCCTGCCTAGGCTTTGATGTTCAGACGCAGGGTTTGGACCCTGTAGCGGGGAATTGGAGGCATGCATGGTGCTCAGGGCAGCAGCCGTGAGCCCCTCCTGGCTGGGTGGTCCCGGGCATGGCTGACGAGTGGCAAGGCCTGTCCCCGTTGGGCTGAGGTGGTTTTGGCTTGCTGCTGAGGTGAGTAGCGCATGTTGCTGAGGAAGATGAATCAAGGTAGGAAGGGGGGCTGTGCAACTGGGTGTGCCTTGTTCCGTGAGGCCTGCTGGGTTGCAGCCACAAATGCTGAGGGAGCTGTGTGGTGTCCTTGGGAGGCCACTACTAATTATCTTTGAAAGGTCCTGGTGAGTGGGAGAGGCTCCTGAAGACTGGAAGAGACTCGCCGCGCTCCTGTGTTCAAGAAGGTGAAGAAGGAAGGTGTGGGAAACCAGAGGCTGGTAGGCCTGACATCAGTCGCTGGGAAGGTTCTAAAGGAAATCCTCCCGGAAAGCGTTGTCGAGCAGACGAAGAACCAGAATGTGATGGGGAGTAGTCAGCAGGGATTTAGAGAGGGAAAGTCACACGTGAGCCTCCTCAGCGTCTTCTAAATGGAGGTGACCAGCTTGGTGGATGAGGGGAGAGCAGTGGCTGCTGCTCAACTTTAGTAAAGCTTTTAGTAAGGGCTTTCTTTGACGCTTGCTCCCGTGACAAGCTCCTAGAGAAGCGGACAAAGTATGGGTTAGATAAAGAGACAGTGAGGTGGGATGAGAAGTGGCTGATTGCTTGGGTGCAGAGGCTTGTGCTAAGTGGCACAGAGCGGTGTTGGAGGCAAGGCCCTAGCGGTGTAGGCTAGGGCTTGGCAGTGAGGCCACCAATGTTCAATATCGCAGAATCCCAGAATGAGACAATTGAAGGTGTTGGAAGGGACCTCGAAAGATCATCAGGTCCAACCCCCCTGCCAAAGCAGGTTCCTTAGAGCGGGCTGCCCAGGTAGGCATCCAGACAGGCCTTGAATATCTCCAGAGAAGGAGAGCGCACAACCTCCCTGGGCAGCTCCGTCACCCTCACTGTGAAGAAGTTCTTTCTCATGTTGGTGCGGAACTTCCTGTGCTCTATCTTGTGGCCATCATATCCTCATTAGTGAGGTGGGTGATGGGACGGAGTGACCCCGCAGGAATTCTGCAGATGACCCGAGACGGGGAGGAGCGTCTGATGCACGTGATGAACGTGGCACCATTCAGAATGATGTGCAGAGGCTGGAGAACTGGGCAGAGAGGAACATCATGAAGTTGCCGAAGGGGCAAAGCAAATTCCTGCCTCTGGGGAGGACTAACGCCGGGGAGCAGGACATGGTGTTGTCCGACAGAGTGGCAGGCAGCTTTGCCAAGCAGGACCTTGTGTTGCTGTTGGAGAGCAAGCTGACGATGAGTCAGCAATGCAGCCTTGCGGCAAAAGAGGCCACCAGGCTCCAGGAGGGCATGGGGAAGAGCGTTGCCAGCACGATGAGAAAGGCGCTCCGTCATCTCTCTTCATCGCCGGTGAGGCCCCTTGTGGAGTCCTTTGTCCAGTTTGAGGCGTCCCAGTGGAAGATGGAAGCGGACATGCTGGAGCAATTCCAGTGCAGGGCTACCAAGATGCTGAAGGGCCTGGAGCCTCTTCAATATGAGGAGAAGGTGAGAGAGCTGGGCGTTTTCAACCCGCAGAGAAGGCTGCTCAGGCTGAATCTCCTCCTTGTTCTAAATCCCGGATGGGCGGGAATGAAGACAAGGGAACCAGACTATTTTCAGTTACTGCCTGCTGCCAGGACACAGGTGAGTGGACGCCACAGAGAAGAGATGCAATTGTCTTGGAAGAGAAGGAAAGCCTTTTCCCCTGTGAGGGTGGTCAAGCAGTGGACCTCAAGCAGAGGTTTTGGATTTCCATGCTTGGAGATCTGAGAAGCCCAACTGCACATGGTCCTGGACAGCCTGCTGTAGCTGACTCTGCTTGAGCAGGGTGCTTGCAGCACATGGTCTCCAGAGGTTACTTCCAAACTGAAAGGACTCTGTGACTGCATCTGTTGTCAATGCGGGAGAGTGCTGCTGGGTGAGAAAGCAGTCGAGTGTGTGCTGCTGACACGGAGAGATTGTTTCAGAGGGCATGTGCAGAAGCGCCTTAGCGTGGCCAAGCCTTTGTTTGGTCAAGTGTAGGTCTCGCGTGACGTGCTGGAAGGTGTGGTGGCCCTTTTCGACGTGCCCCAATGACCTCTTGATCTTTGGCTTTGTACTGAGGGAAGTGGGAAGGGCGCTGGGAAAGAAGGGAAGAGGAGGAGCGTCAGGCTGGCATGCTTGAGAACTTTATTGAGGAAAGCGCATGGAAAGGAAGGAGCAGCAAGTGGCACATCCCTGGGGGGTCTTGGATGCACGTAGGGTGACCAACAACGTCATCGTTGTGCACGGTAAATTTTCTCGGAGCACGGAAATCTTCCAGCCCTGTGATGGGAGCAGCAGAGCGGGAGTCGATCCCTGGTGGCGTTTGGCTTGTGAGCACGTCATAGCGCCAGAGAGAACCAGACATACGAGACAGTGCAAGTCAGGGAAAGAAGTGGGAGAATGGTAGAATGTAAGTCGGCCATGTTTCCAAACATCACGGAATAGCCCACTTCCTTGCTTCTCTGGTTCATGCCTTGAGAGAAATAGCCATGGTTGTGGAGCTGAAGACGCAGTGGGTCAGCGATGGCACAAAGGTGCATCCTCAATCCACGAGGAGTCTCGCACCATATGTGTGGTGTCCGTGTGACGGACAACCCTGTTAAATCATACTGGCCTCGCTAGAGGCCCCAGAGGGACACCACTCCTCCCTGGTCTCCACCTGAGCAAAGAGCTGTTGACCGCAACTCTTGGTATGTGACCGTGCAGGCAATTCATTGTGTGCTGAGTGACCCATCATGTCTTTCCATTTTAGTGACAAGGAGCTATGTAAGAGGGTTGTCCAAACGCTTCTTGAACACCACCAGGCATGGGCCCTGATGGCCACTTGAGCCCTGCTTTTTGTTCTTTTTGTCGGGTGAAGTTGGAAGAGCGTTGGGAGAAGAAAGGAAGAGGAGGCATCTGAGGATGTGGGATGCAGGCGGATTTTATTGAGGAAAACATGAAAAAGAGGGAGCGTCAAGTGGAAGGTGCACATTCGGAGGTGCCTGGAGGGCGACCACCAGCCTATGTCCCTTGCGTAGAGCAGATTTTCCCAGAGCCCCAAGGTCTCGCTACCGTGTGGTGGGAGCAGCCCCAGAAGGTCTCTGGAGGGATTGTGCTAGTGAGCAAGGCATTGCAGCAGAGAGTAGCAGCCGTAGAAGGTGGTGCTATGGAAAGGAGAAAGAGGAAGAAAGAAGGAGGTATGTTGGCCATGTGTCCTGACAGCATGGGCTGGCCCCTTCCTTGCTTGCTTGCTTTGTTGTGCCATGGAATGATGAGCCACAGCTGGCGAGCCCGCATGCCATGAAGAGCGCAGAGGTGCGTCCTCAGTGCGAGAGCTGTGTTGCACGGTGTTGGAGGCTTCTGTCAGGGGTGTTGGCGTGGGTCCTTAGCAGGGGTAGCAGGCTCTTCCGCCGTTGATGCAGCCCAGGCCTCCAAAGCCAAAGCCTCCAAGGCCAAAGCCTCCGAATCCCCCGGAGGAGATGGGCACTCCCTGGGCGCTGAGGTTGCTGCCCACGGCAGCTGATGCGGAGGATCCAACGGCGGTGTTCTGGGGGAAGGAGCTGAGGATGGGTCCTGGCAGGGTGACCAGCACGGCAGGAGGCTGGATGACGACGCGGGAATCCTCGCACTGCCTGACACAGGGCTCGTTGCAGCTGTTAGCCAGCGGGGTGGGTCCGCAGGGGCGGCAGATGTCGTAGCAGGACATGTCTGTGGTGCGGAGGGTCCCTGGAAGAGAGGGTGTTGGGAAGGTGGAGGGTGTTGGGAACGCGGAGGGTGTTGGGGGCGTGAGGAGTGGTGCTGGGGGAGGCCAAGAGTGTGGGGAGGCCTGGGGTTGTGGGGAGCATGGCGGTGGGGAGGGAGAAGGGCTGCTGAGGCTAAGGGGGAAAGGGCGTGTGGAGAGATAGGCCTGGTGGGGCGGACGAAGGAAGGGAGCGGGGTTCAGGCTCACCTCGTTGGGCGCAGGGGAGAAGACGTCGGGAGGATTGTGTGAGGGTGCGAGTCGCAGGGCCGGCTTTTATGCTGGTCCGTGAGTGCCCGCGGGGCGAGAGAGCCTTTGCGCATGACAGCATTTGGCGTGAGCTGCTCTTACATGCTAAAGCCTGGCAAGTAATGAGGTGGGGTGTGTTGTCCTTCCCACAACGCTCTCGTGTTCTTTTCTCCTGTTGAGGATGTGTCTCTGCGGCCTTGGCGGCAGCTTTTAAGCGAGAGCGGCTCTTTGGATGGATTTGCATGGAGAGTGCGTTTGAGGACAGTCGGCAGACGCGGCCAAAGCATGAGAGAGGTGGGGTGTCACGAAGTGAGGTCATGGCGTGTCACTCGTGCGGTGCGGTTTGCGGCTTCATTGTTGTGAGGAGGGGGCCCTATTTGCTGGCGTCGCCATAATGCAGGCTGGTGTGGGCTTCCCAGATGTGCTGGGCGCGAGGCGCTGGCACTGGCATTGCACTCGCTCCCTCCCTGCCTTCGTGCCCATTCCCTACGCCTGTGTTTATTCCTCGTCTTTCCCATTGGTTTGCTGCATCGGTCGGTGGCTTGGTGGCGTTTGTGCTTGGAAGGTCCTGGGTGGGAGAAGGGAGGCTGCGTGCTTTCTTCTTGCGGCAGCTTGGCGGGTGGTAGTTTGATTAGGCGGAGGAGAGCTGTCTACGACAGCAGGACGTTGTCCTTTCAGGCCCTGTTGAGAGCTTGCAAGCCCTGAGCTGAGGGGGAGTGGTTTGGCAGGGAGAGTTAGGCAGAGCTTTTGGGGTCTTATTCAGCACTGAGCGCCCAAGGGTGAGGCCCTTTCCCTGCCTAGGCTTTGATGTTCAGACGCAGGGTTTGGACCCTGTAGCGGGGAATTGGAGGCATGCATGGTGCTCAGGGCAGCAGCCGTGAGCCCCTCCTGGCTGGGTGGTCCCGGGCATGGCTGACGAGTGGCAAGGCCTGTCCCCGTTGGGCTGAGGTGGTTTTGGCTTGCTGCTGAGGTGAGTAGCGCATGTTGCTGAGGAAGATGAATCAAGGTAGGAAGGGGGGCTGTGCAACTGGGTGTGCCTTGTTCCGTGAGGCCTGCTGGGTTGCAGCCACAAATGCTGAGGGAGCTGTGTGGTGTCCTTGCGAGGCCACTACTAATTATCTTTGAAAGGTCCTGGTGAGTGGGAGAGGCTCCTGAAGACTGGAAGAGACTCGCCGCGCTCCTGTGTTCAAGAAGGTGAAGAAGGAAGGTGTGGGAAACCAGAGGCTGGTAGGCCTGACATCAGTCGCTGGGAAGGTTCTAAAGGAAATCCTCCCGGAAAGCGTTGTCGAGCAGACGAAGAACCAGAATGTGATGGGGAGTAGTCAGCAGGGATTTAGAGAGGGAAAGTCACACGTGAGCCTCCTCAGCGTCTTCTAAATGGAGGTGACCAGCTTGGTGGATGAGGGGAGAGCAGTGGCTGCTGCTCAACTTTAGTAAAGCTTTTAGTAAGGGCTTTCTTTGACGCTTGCTCCCGTGACAAGCTCCTAGAGAAGCGGACAAAGTATGGGTTAGATAAAGAGACAGTGAGGTGGGATGAGAAGTGGCTGATTGCTTGGGTGCAGAGGCTTGTGCTAAGTGGCACAGAGCGGTGTTGGAGGCAAGGCCCTAGCGGTGTAGGCTAGGGCTTGGCAGTGAGGCCACCAATGTTCAATATCGCAGAATCCCAGAATGAGACAATTGAAGGTGTTGGAAGGGACCTCGAAAGATCATCAGGTCCAACCCCCCTGCCAAAGCAGGTTCCTTAGAGCGGGCTGCCCAGGTAGGCATCCAGACAGGCCTTGAATATCTCCAGAGAAGGAGAGCGCACAACCTCCCTGGGCAGCTCCGTCACCCTCACTGTGAAGAAGTTCTTTCTCATGTTGGTGCGGAACTTCCTGTGCTCTATCTTGTGGCCATCATATCCTCATTAGTGAGGTGGGTGATGGGACGGAGTGACCCCGCAGGAATTCTGCAGATGACCCGAGACGGGGAGGAGCGTCTGATGCACGTGATGAACGTGGCACCATTCAGAATGATGTGCAGAGGCTGGAGAACTGGGCAGAGAGGAACATCATGAAGTTGCCGAAGGGGCAAAGCAAATTCCTGCCTCTGGGGAGGACTAACGCCGGGGAGCAGGACATGGTGTTGTCCGACAGAGTGGCAGGCAGCTTTGCCAAGCAGGACCTTGTGTTGCTGTTGGAGAGCAAGCTGACGATGAGTCAGCAATGCAGCCTTGCGGCAAAAGAGGCCACCAGGCTCCAGGAGGGCATGGGGAAGAGCGTTGCCAGCACGATGAGAAAGGCGCTCCGTCATCTCTCTTCATCGCCGGTGAGGCCCCTTGTGGAGTCCTTTGTCCGGTTTGAGGCGTCCCAGTGGAAGATGGAAGCGGACATGCTGGAGCAATTCCAGTGCAGGGCTACCAAGATGCTGAAGGGCCTGGAGCCTCTTCAATATGAGGAGAAGGTGAGAGAGCTGGGCGTTTTCAACCCGCAGAGAAGGCTGCTCAGGCTGAATCTCCTCCTTGTTCTAAATCCCGGATGGGCGGGAATGAAGACAAGGGAACCAGACTATTTTCAGTTACTGCCTGCTGCCAGGACAAAGGTGAGTGGACGCCACAGAGAAGAGATGCAATTGTCTTGGAAGAGAAGGAAAGCCTTTTCCCCTGTGAGGGTGGTCAAGCAGTGGACCTCAAGCAGAGGTTTTGGATTTCCATGCTTGGAGATCTGAGAAACCCAACTGCACATGGTCCTGGACAGCCTGCTGTAGCTGACTCTGCTTGAGCAGGGTGCTTGCAGCACATGGTCTCCAGAGGTTACTTCCAAACTGAAAGGACTCTGTGACTGCATCTGTTGTCAATGCGGGAGAATGCTGCTGGGTGAGAAAGCAGTCGAGTGTGTGCTGCTGACACGGAGAGATTGTTTCAGAGGGCATGTGCAGAAGAGCCTTAGCGTGGCCAAGCCTTTGTTTGGTCAAGTGTAGGTCTTGCGTGACGTGCTGGAAGGTGTGGTGGCCCTTTTCGACGTGCCCCGATGACCTCTTGATCTTTGGCTTTGTACTGAGGGAAGTGGGAAGGGCGCTGGGAAAGAAGGGAAGAGGAGGAGCGTCAGGCTGGCATGCTTGAGAACTTTATTGAGGAAAGCGCATGGAAAGGAAGGAGCAGCAAGTGGCACATCCCTGGGGGGTCTTGGATGCACGTAGGGTGACCAACAACGTCATCGTTGTGCACGGTAAATTTTCTCGGAGCACGGAAATCTTCCAGCCCTGTGATGGGAGCAGCAGAGCGGGAGTCGATCCCTGGTGGCGTTTGGCTTGTGAGCACGTCATAGCGCCAGAGAGAACCAGACATACGAGACAGTGCAAGTCAGGGAAAGAAGTGGGAGAATGGTAGAATGTAAGTCGGCCATGTTTCCAAACATCACGGAATAGCCCACTTCCTTGCTTCTCTGGTTTATGCCTTGAGAGAAATAGCCATGGTTGTGGAGCTGAAGACCCAGTGGGTCAGCGATGGCACAAAGGTGCATCCTCAATCCACGAGGAGTCTCGCACCATATGTGTGGTGTCCGTGTGACGGACAACCCTGTTAAATCATACTGGCCTCGCTAGAGGCCCCAGAGGGACACCACTCCTCCCTGGTCTCCACCTGAGCAAAGAGCTGTTGACCGCAACTCTTGGTATGTGACCATGCAGGCAATTCATTGTGTGCTGAGTGACCCATCATGTCTTTCCATTTTAGTGACAAGGAGCTATGTAAGAGGGTTGTCCAAACGCTTCTTGAACACCACCAGGCATGGGCCCTGATGGCCACTTGAGCCCTGCTTTTTGTTCTTTTTGTCGGGTGAAGTTGGAAGAGCGTTGGGAGAAGAAAGGAAGAGGAGGCATCTGAGGATGTGGGATGCAGGCGGATTTTATTGAGGAAAACATGAAAAAGAGGGAGCGTCAAGTGGAAGGTGCACATTCTGAGGTGCCTGGAGGGCGACCACCAGCCTATGTCCCTTGCGTAGAGCAGATTTTCCCAGAGCCCCAAGGTCTCGCTACCGTGTGGTGGGAGCAGCCCCAGAAGGTCTCTGGAGGGATTGTGCTAGTGAGCAAGGCATTGCAGCAGAGAGTAGCAGCCGTAGAAGGTGGTGCTATGGACAGGAGAAAGAGGAAGAAAGAAGGAGGTATGTTGGCCATGTGTCCTGACAGCATGGGCTGGCCCCTTCCTTGCTTGCTTGCTTTGTTGTGCCATGGAATGATGAGCCGCGGCTGGCGAGCCCGCATGCCATGAAGAGCGCAGAGGTGCGTCCTCAGTGCGAGAGCTGTGTTGCACGGTGTTGGAGGCTTCTGTCAGGGGTGTTGGCGTGGGTCCTTAGCAGGGGTAGCAGGCTCTTCCGCCGTTGATGCAGCCCAGGCCTCCAAAGCCAAAGCCTCCAAGGCCAAAGCCTCCGAATCCCCCGGAGGAGATGGGCACTCCCTGGGCGCTGAGGTTGCTGCCCACGGCAGCTGATGCGGAGGATCCAACGGCGGTGTTCTGGGGGAAGGAGCTGAGGATGGGTCCTGGCAGGGTGACCAGCACGGCAGGAGGCTGGATGACGACGCGGGAATCCTCGCACTGCCTGACACAGGGCTCGTTGCAGCTGTTAGCCAGCGGGGTGGGTCCGCAGGGGCGGCAGATGTCGTAGCAGGACATGTCTGTGGTGCGGAGGGTCCCTGGAAGAGAGGGTGTTGGGAAGGTGGAGGGTGTTGGGAACGCGGAGGGTGTTGGGGGCGTGAGGAGTGGTGCTGGGGGAGGCCAAGAGTGTGGGGAGGCCTGGGGTTGTGGGGAGCATGGCGGTGGGGAGGGAGAAGGGCTGCTGAGGCTAAGGGGGAAAGGGCGTGTGGAGAGCTAGGCCTGGTGGGGCGGACGAAGGAAGGGAGCGGGGTTCAGGCTCACCTCGTTGGGCGCAGGGGAGAAGACGTCGGGAGGATTGTGTGAGGGTGCGAGTCGCAGGGCCGGCTTTTATGCTGGTCCGTGAGTGCCCGCGGGGCGAGAGAGCCTTTGCGCATGACAGCATTTGGCGTGAGCTGCTCTTACATGCTAAAGCCTGGCAAGTAATGAGGTGGGGTGTGTTGTCCTTCCCACAACGCTCTCGTGTTCGTTTCTCCTGTTGAGGATGTGTCTCTGCGGCCTTGGCGGCAGCTTTTAAGCGAGAGCGGCTCTTTGGATGGCTTTGCATGGAGAGTGCGTTTGAGGACAGTCGGCAGACGCGGCCAAAGCATGAGAGAGGTGGGGTGTCACGAAGTGAGGTCATGGCGTGTCACTCGTGCGGTGCGGTTTGCGGCTGCATTGTTGTGAGGAGGGGGCCCTATTTGCTGGCGTCGCCATAATGCAGGCTGGTGTGGGCTTCCCAGATGTGCTGGGCGCGAGGCGCTGGCACTGGCATTGCACTCGCTCCCTCCCTGCCTTCGTGCCCATTCCCTACGCCTGTGTTTATTCCTCGTCTTTCCCATTGGTTTGCTGCATCGGTCGGTGGCTTGGTGGCGTTTGTGCTTGGAAGGTCCTGGGTGGGAGAAGGGAGGCTGCGTGCTTTCTTCTTGCGGCAGCTTGGCGGGTGGTAGTTTGATTAGGCGGAGGAGAGCTGTCTACGACAGCAGGACGTTGTCCTTTCAGGCCCTGTTGAGAGCTTGCAAGCCCTGAGCTGAGGGGGAGTGGTTTGGCAGGGAGAGTTAGGCAGAGCTTTTGGGGTCTTATTCAGCACTGAGCGCCCAAGGGTGAGGCCCTTTCCCTGCCTAGGCTTTGATGGTCAGATGCAGGGTTTGGTCACTGCAGCAGGGAGTTGGAGGCATGCATGGTACTTGGGGCAGCAGTCGTGAGCCCCTCCTGGCTGGGTGGTCCCGGGCATGGCTGACGAGTGGCAAGGCCTGTCCCCGTTGGGCTGAGGTGGTTTTGGCTTGCTGCTGAGGTGAGTAGCGCTTGTTGCTGAGGAAGATGAATCAAGGTAGGAAGGGGGGCTGTGCAACTGGGTGTGCCTTGTTCCGTGAGGCCTGCTGGGTTGCAGCCACAAATGCTGAGGGAGCTGTGTGGTGTCCTTGGGAGGCCACTACTAATTATCTTTGACAGGTCCTGGTGAGTGGGAGAGGCTCCTGAAGACTGGAAGAGACTCGCCGCGCTCCTGTGTTCAAGAAGGTGAAGAAGGAAGGTGTGGGAAACCAGAGGCTGGTAGGCCTGACATCAGTCGCTGGGAAGGTTCTAAAGGAAATCCTCCCGGAAAGCGCTGTCGAGCAGACGGAGAACCAGAATGTGATGGGGAGTAGTCAGCACGGATTTAGAGAGGGAAAGTCACGCGTGAGCCTCCTGAGCGTCTTCTAAATGGAGGTGACCAGCTTGGTGGATGAGGGGAGAGCAGTGGCTGCTGCTCAACTTTAGTAAAGCCTTTAGTAAGGGCTTTCTTTGACGCTTGCTCCCGTGACAAGCTCCTAGAGAAGCGGACAAAGTATGGGTTAGATAAAGAGACAGTGAGGTGGGCTGAGAAGTGGCTGATTGCTTGGGTGCAGAGGCTTGTGCTAAGTGGCACAGAGCGGTGTTGGAGGCAAGGCCCTAGCGGTGTAGGCTAGGGCTTGGCAGTGAGGCCACCAATGTTCAATATCGCAGAATCCCAGAATGAGACAACTGAAGGTGTTGGAAGGGACCTCGAAAGATCATCAGGTCCAACCCCCCTGCCAAAGCAGGTTCCTTAGAGCAGGCTGCCCAGGTAGGCATCCAGACGGGCCTTGAATATCTCCAGAGAAGGAGAGCGCACAACCTCCCTGGGCAGCTCCGTCACCCTCACTGTGAAGTAGTTCTTTCTCGTGTTGGTGCGGAACTTCCTGTGCTCTATCTTGTGGCCATCATATCCTCATTAGTGAGGTGGGTGATGGGACGAAGTGACCCCGCAGGAATTCTGCAGATGACCCGAGACGGGGAGGAGCGTCTGATGCACGTGATGAACGTGGCACCATTCAGAATGATGTGCAGAGGCTGGAGAACTGGGCAGAGAGGAACATCATGAAGTTGCCGAAGGGGCAAAGCAAATTCCTGCCTCTGGGGAGGACTAACGCCGGGGAGCAGGACATGGTGTTGTCCGACAGAGTGGCAGGCAGCTTTGCCAAGCAGGACCTTGTGTTGCTGTTGGAGAGCAAGCTGACGATGAGTCAGCAATGCAGCCTTGCGGCAAAAGAGGCCACCAGGCTCCAGGAGGGCATGGGGAAGAGCGTTGCCAGCACGATGAGAAAGGCGCTCCGTCATCTCTCTTCATCGCCGGTGAGGCCCCTTGTGGAGTCCTTTGTCCACTTTGAGGCACCCCAGTGGAAGATGGAAGCGGACATGCTGGAGCAATTCCAGTGCAGGGCTACCAAGATGCTGAAGGGCCTGGAGCCTCTTCAATATGAGGAGAAGGTGAGAGAGCTGGGCGTTTTCAACCCGCAGAGAAGGCTGCTCAGGCTGAATCTCCTCCTTGTTCTAAATCCCGGATGGGCGGGAATGAAGACAAGGGAACCAGACTATTTTCAGTTACTGCCTGCTGCCAGGACAAAGGTGAGTGGACGCCACAGAGAAGAGATGCAATTGTCTTGGAAGAGAAGGAAAGCCTTTTCCCCTGTGAGGGTGGTCAAGCAGTGGACCTCAAGCAGAGGTTTTGGATTTCCATGCTTGGAGATCTGAGAAACCCAACTGCACATGGTCCTGGACAGCCTGCTGTAGCTGACTCTGCTTGAGCAGGGTGCTTGCAGCACATGGTCTCCAGAGGTTACTTCCAAACTGAAAGGACTCTGTGACTGCATCTGTTGTCAATGCGGGAGAATGCTGCTGGGTGAGAAAGCAGTCGAGTGTGTGCTGCTGACACGGAGAGATTGTTTCAGAGGGCATGTGCAGAAGAGCCTTAGCGTGGCCAAGCCTTTGTTTGGTCAAGTGTAGGTCTTGCGTGACGTGCTGGAAGGTGTGGTGGCCCTTTTCGACGTGCTCCGATGACCTCTTGATCTTTGGCTTTGTACTGAGGGAAGTGGGAAGGGCGCTGGGAAAGAAGGGAAGAGGAGGAGCGTCAGGCTGGCATGCTTGAGAACTTTATTGAGGAAAGCGCATGGAAAGGAAGGAGCAGCAAGTGGCACATCCCTGGGGGGTCTTGGATGCACGTAGGGTGACCAACAACGTCATCGTTGTGCACGGTAAATTTTCTCGGAGCACGGAAATCTTCCAGCCCTGTGATGGGAGCAGCAGAGCGGGAGTCGATCCCTGGTGGCGTTTGGCTTGTGAGCACGTCATAGCGCCAGAGAGAACCAGACATACGAGACAGTGCAAGTCAGGGAAAGAAGTGGGAGAATGGTAGAATGTAAGTCGGCCATGTTTCCAAACATCACGGAATAGCCCACTTCCTTGCTTCTCTGGTTTATGCCTTGAGAGAAATAGCCATGGTTGTGGAGCTGAAGACCCAGTGGGTCAGCGATGGCACAAAGGTGCATCCTCAATCCACGAGGAGTCTCGCACCATATGTGTGGTGTCCGTGTGACGGACAACCCTGTTAAATCATACTGGCCTCGCTAGAGGCCCCAGAGGGACACCACTCCTCCCTGGTCTCCACCTGAGCAAAGAGCTGTTGACCGCAACTCTTGGTATGTGACCATGCAGGCAATTCATTGTGTGCTGAGTGACCCATCATGTCTTTCCATTTTAGTGACAAGGAGCTATGTAAGAGGGTTGTCCAAACGCTTCTTGAACACCACCAGGCATGGGCCCTGATGGCCACTTGAGCCCTGCTTTTTGTTCTTTTTGTCGGGTGAAGTTGGAAGAGCGTTGGGAGAAGAAAGGAAGAGGAGGCATCTGAGGATGTGGGATGCAGGCGGATTTTATTGAGGAAAACATGAAAAAGAGGGAGCGTCAAGTGGAAGGTGCACATTCTGAGGTGCCTGGAGGGCGACCACCAGCCTATGTCCCTTGCGTAGAGCAGATTTTCCCAGAGCCCCAAGGTCTCGCTACCGTGTGGTGGGAGCAGCCCCAGAAGGTCTCTGGAGGGATTGTGCTAGTGAGCAAGGCATTGCAGCAGAGAGTAGCAGCCGTAGAAGGTGGTGCTATGGAAAGGAGAAAGAGGAAGAAAGAAGGAGGTATGTTGGCCATGTGTCCTGACAGCATGGGCTGGCCCCTTCCTTGCTTGCTTGCTTTGTTGTGCCATGGAATGATGAGCCGCGGCTGGCGAGCCCGCATGCCATGAAGAGCGCAGAGGTGCGTCCTCAGTGCGAGAGCTGTGTTGCACGGTGTTGGAGGCTTCTGTCAGGGGTGTTGGCGTGGGTCCTTAGCAGGGGTAGCAGGCTCTTCCGCCGTTGATGCAGCCCAGGCCTCCAAAGCCAAAGCCTCCAAGGCCAAAGCCTCCGAATCCCCCAGAGGAGATGGGCACTCCCTGGGCGCTGAGGTTGCTGCCCACGGCAGCTGATGCGGAGGATCCAACGGCGGTGTTCTGGGGGAAGGAGCTGAGGATGGGTCCTGGCAGGGTGACCAGCACGGCAGGAGGCTGGATGACGACGCGGGAATCCTCGCACTGCCTGACACAGGGCTCGTTGCAGCTGTTAGCCAGCGGGGTGGGTCCGCAGGGGCGGCAGATGTCGTAGCAGGACATGTCTGTGGTGCGGAGGGTCCCTGGAAGAGAGGGTGTTGGGAAGGTGGAGGGTGTTGGGAACGCGGAGGGTGTTGGGGGCGTGAGGAGTGGTGCTGGGGGAGGCCAAGAGTGTGGGGAGGCCTGGGGTTGTGGGGAGCATGGCGGTGGGGAGGGAGAAGGGCTGCTGAGGCTAAGGGGGAAAGGGCGTGTGGAGAGCTAGGCCTGGTGGGGCGGACGAAGGAAGGGAGCGGGGTTCAGGCTCACCTCGTTGGGCGCAGGGGAGAAGACGTCGGGAGGATTGTGTGAGGGTGCGAGTCGCAGGGCCGGCTTTTATGCTGGTCCGTGAGTGCCCGCGGGGCGAGAGAGCCTTTGCGCATGACAGCATTTGGCGTGAGCTGCTCTTACATGCTAAAGCCTGGCAAGTAATGAGGTGGGGTGTGTTGTCCTTCCCACAACGCTCTCGTGTTCGTTTCTCCTGTTGAGGATGTGTCTCTGCGGCCTTGACGGCAGCTTTTAAGCGAGAGCGGCTCTTTGGATGGCTTTGCATGGAGAGTGCGTTTGAGGACAGTCGGCAGACGCGGCCAAAGCATGAGAGAGGTGGGGTGTCACGAAGTGAGGTCATGGCGTGTCACTCGTGCGGTGCGGTTTGCGGCTGCATTGTTGTGAGGAGGGGGCCCTATTTGCTGGCGTCGCCATAATGCAGGCTGGTGTGGGCTTCCCAGATGTGCTGGGCGCGAGGCGCTGGCACTGGCATTGCACTCGCTCCCTCCCTGCCTTCGTGCCCATTCCCTACGCCTGTGTTTATTCCTCGTCTTTCCCATTGGTTTGCTGCATCGGTCGGTGGCTTGGTGGCGTTTGTGCTTGGAAGGTCCTGGGTGGGAGAAGGGAGGCTGCGTGCTTTCTTCTTGCGGCAGCTTGGCGGGTGGTAGTTTGATTAGGCGGAGGAGAGCTGTCTACGACAGCAGGACGTTGTCCTTTCAGGCCCTGTTGAGAGCTTGCAAGCCCTGAGCTGAGGGGGAGTGGTTTGGCAGGGAGAGTTAGGCAGAGCTTTTGGGGTCTTATTCAGCACTGAGCGCCCAAGGGTGAGGCCCTTTCCCTGCCTAGGCTTTGATGGTCAGATGCAGGGTTTGGTCACTGCAGCAGGGAGTTGGAGGCATGCATGGTACTTGGGGCAGCAGTCGTGAGCCCCTCCTGGCTGGGTGGTCCCGGGCATGGCTGACGAGTGGCAAGGCCTGTCCCCGTTGGGCTGAGGTGGTTTTGGCTTGCTGCTGAGGTGAGTAGCGCTTGTTGCTGAGGAAGATGAATCAAGGTAGGAAGGGGGGCTGTGCAACTGGGTGTGCCTTGTTCCGTGAGGCCTGCTGGGTTGCAGCCACAAATGCTGAGGGAGCTGTGTGGTGTCCTTGCGAGGCCACTACTAATTATCTTTGAAAGGTCCTGGTGAGTGGGAGAGGCTCCTGAAGACTGGAAGAGACTCGCCGCGCTCCTGTGTTCAAGAAGGTGAAGAAGGAAGGTGTGGGAAACCAGAGGCTGGTAGGCCTGACATCAGTCGCTGGGAAGGTTCTAAAGGAAATCCTCCCGGAAAGCGCTGTCGAGCAGACGGAGAACCAGAATGTGATGGGGAGTAGTCAGCACGGATTTAGAGAGGGAAAGTCACGCGTGAGCCTCCTCAGCGTCTTCTAAATGGAGGTGACCAGCTTGGTGGATGAGGGGAGAGCAGTGGCTGCTGCTCAACTTTAGTAAAGCCTTTAGTAAGGGCTTTCTTTGACGCTTGCTCCCGTGACAAGCTCCTAGAGAAGCGGACAAAGTATGGGTTAGATAAAGAGACAGTGAGGTGGGCTGAGAAGTGGCTGATTGCTTGGGTGCAGAGGCTTGTGCTAAGTGGCACAGAGCGGTGTTGGAGGCAAGGCCCTAGCGGTGTAGGCTAGGGCTTGGCAGTGAGGCCACCAATGTTCAATATCGCAGAATCCCAGAATGAGACAACTGAAGGTGTTGGAAGGGACCTCGAAAGATCATCAGGTCCAACCCCCCTGCCAAAGCAGGTTCCTTAGAGCAGGCTGCCCAGGTAGGCATCCAGACGGGCCTTGAATATCTCCAGAGAAGGAGAGCGCACAACCTCCCTGGGCAGCTCCGTCACCCTCACTGTGAAGTAGTTCTTTCTCGTGTTGGTGCGGAACTTCCTGTGCTCTATCTTGTGGCCATCATATCCTCATTAGTGAGGTGGGTGATGGGACGAAGTGACCCCGCAGGAATTCTGCAGATGACCCGAGACGGGGAGGAGCGTCTGATGCACGTGATGAACGTGGCACCATTCAGAATGATGTGCAGAGGCTGGAGAACTGGGCAGAGAGGAACATCACGAAGTTGCCGAAGGGGCAAAGCAAATTCCTGCCTCTGGGGAGGACTAACGCCGGGGAGCAGGACATGGTGTTGTCCGACAGAGTGGCAGGCAGCTTTGCCAAGCAGGACCTTGTGTTGCTGTTGGAGAGCAAGCTGACGATGAGTCAGCAATGCAGCCTTGCGGCAAAAGAGGCCACCAGGCTCCAGGAGGGCATGGGGAAGAGCGTTGCCAGCACGATGAGAAAGGCGCTCCGTCATCTCTCTTCATCGCCGGTGAGGCCCCTTGTGGAGTCCTTTGTCCGGTTTGAGGCGTCCCAGTGGAAGATGGAAGCGGACATGCTGGAGCAATTCCAGTGCAGGGCTACCAAGATGCTGAAGGGCCTGGAGCCTCTTCAATATGAGGAGAAGGTGAGAGAGCTGGGCGTTTTCAACCCGCAGAGAAGGCTGCTCAGGCTGAATCTCCTCCTTGTTCTAAATCCCGGATGGGCGGGAATGAAGACAAGGGAACCAGACTATTTTCAGTTACTGCCTGCTGCCAGGACAAAGGTGAGTGGACGCCACAGAGAAGAGATGCAATTGTCTTGGAAGAGAAGGAAAGCCTTTTCCCCTGTGAGGGTAGTCAAGCAGTGGACCTCAAGCAGAGGTTTTGGATTTCCATGCTTGGAGATCTGAGAAACCCAACTGCACATGGTCCTGGACAGCCTGCTGTAGCTGACTCTGCTTGAGCAGGGTGCTTGCAGCACATGGTCTCCAGAGGTTACTTCCAAACTGAAAGGACTCTGTGACTGCATCTGTTGTCAATGCGGGAGAATGCTGCTGGGTGAGAAAGCAGTCGAGTGTGTGCTGCTGACACGGAGAGATTGTTTCAGAGGGCATGTGCAGAAGAGCCTTAGCGTGGCCAAGCCTTTGTTTGGTCAAGTGTAGGTCTTGCGTGACGTGCTGGAAGGTGTGGTGGCCCTTTTCGACGTGCCCCGATGACCTCTTGATCTTTGGCTTTGTACTGAGGGAAGTGGGAAGGGCGCTGGGAAAGAAGGGAAGAGGAGGAGCGTCAGGCTGGCATGCTTGAGAACTTTATTGAGGAAAGCGCATGGAAAGGAAGGAGCAGCAAGTGGCACATCCCTGGGGGGTCTTGGATGCACGTAGGGTGACCAACAACGTCATCGTTGTGCACGGTAAATTTTGTCGGAGCACGGAAATCTTCCAGCCCTGTGATGGGAGCAGCAGAGCGGGAGTCGATCCCTGGTGGCGTTTGGCTTGTGAGCACGTCATAGTAGCAGAGAGAACCAGACATACGAGACAGTGCAAGTCAAGGAAAGAAATGGGAGAATGGTAGAATGTAAGTTGGCCATGTTTCCAAACATCACGGAATAGCCCACTTCCTTGCTTCTCTGGTTCATGCCTTGAGAGAAATAGCCGTGGTTGTGGAGCTGAAGACCCAGTGGGTCAGCGACGGCACAAAGGTGCATCCTCAATCCACGAGGAGTCTCGCACCATATGTGTGGTGTCCGTGTGACGGACAACCCTGTTAAATCATACTGGCCTCACTAGAGGCCCCAGAGGGACACCACTCCTCCCTGGTCTCCACCTGAGCAAAGAGCTGTTGACCGCAACTCTTGGTATGTGACCATGCAGGCAATTCATTGTGTGCTGAGTGGCCCATCATGTCTTTCCATTTTAGTGACAAGGATCTATGTAAGAGCGTTGTCCAAACGCTTCTTGAACACCACCAGGCTTGGGCCCTGATGGCCACTTGAGCCCTGCTTTTTGTTCTTTTTGTCGGGTGAAGCTGGAAGAGCGTTGGGAGAAGAAAGGAAGAGGAGGCATCTGAGGATGTGGGATGCAGGCAGATTTTATTGAGGAAAACATGAAAAAGAGGGAGCGTCAAGTGGAAGGTGCACATTCTGAGGTGCCTGGAGGGCGACCACCAGCCTATGTCCTTGCGTAGAGCAGATTTTCCCAGAGCCCCAAGGTCTTGCTACCGTGTGGTGGGAGCAGCCCCAGAAGGTCTCTGGAGAGATTGTGCTAGTGAGCAAGGCATTGCAGCAGAGAGTAGCAGCCGTAGAAGGTGGTGCTATGGACAGGAGAAAGAGGAAGAAAGAAGGAGGTATGTTGGCCATGTGTCCTGACAGCATGGGCTGGCCCCTTCCTTGCTTGCTTGCTTTGTTGTGCCATGGAATGATGAGCCGCGGCTGGCGAGCCCGCATGCCATGAAGAGCGCAGAGGTGCGTCCTCAGTGCGAGAGCTGTGTTGCACGGTGTTGGAGGCTTCTGTCAGGGGTGTTGGCGTGGGTCCTTAGCAGGGGTAGCAGGCTCTTCCGCCGTTGATGCAGCCCAGGCCTCCAAAGCCAAAGCCTCCAAGGCCAAAGCCTCCGAATCCCCCGGAGGAGATGGGCACTCCCTGGGCGCTGAGGTTGCTGCCCACGGCAGCTGATGCGGAGGATCCAACGGCGGTGTTCTGGGGGAAGGAGCTGAGGATGGGTCCTGGCAGGGTGACCAGCACGGCAGGAGGCTGGATGACGACGCGGGAATCCTCGCACTGCCTGACACAGGGCTCGTTGCAGCTGTTAGCCAGCGGGGTGGGTCCGCAGGGGCGGCAGATGTCGTAGCAGGACATGTCTGTGGTGTGGAGGGTCCCTGGAAGAGAGGGTGTTGGGAATGTGGAGGGTGTTGGGGAGGCGGAGTGTGTTGGGGGCATGAGGAGTGGTGCTGGGGGAGGCCAAGAGAGTGGGGAGGCCTGGGGTTGTGGGGAGCATGGCGGTGGGGAGGGAGAAGGGCTGCTGAGGCTAAGGGGAAAGGGCGTGTGGAGAGCTAGGCTTGGTGGGGCAGGCGAAGGAGGGGAGCGGGGTTCAGGCTCACCTTGTTGGGCGCAGGGGAGAAGGCGTCGGGAGGATTGTGTGAGGGTACGAGTCGCAGGGCCGGCTTTTATGCTGGTCCGTGAGTGCCCGCGGGGCGAGAGAGCCTTTGCGCATGACAGCATTTGGCGTGAGCTGCTCTTACATGCTAAAGCCTGGCAAGTAATGAGGTGGGGCGTGTTGTCCTTCACACTACGTTCTCGTGTGCTTTTCTCCTGTTTAGGATGTGTCTCTGTGGCCTTGGCGGCAGCTTTTAAGCGAGAGCGGCTCTTTGGATGGATTTCCATGGAGAGTGCGTTTGAGGACAGTCGGCAGACGCGGCCAAAGCATGAGAGAGGTGGGTTGTTATGAAGTGAGGTCATGGCGTGTCACTCATGCGGTGCGGTTTGCGGCTGCATTGTTGTGAGGAGGGGGCCCTATTTGCTGGCGTCGCCATAATGCAGGCTGGTGTGGGCTTCCCAGATGTGCTGGGCGCGAGGCGCTGGCACTGGCTTTGCACTCGCCCCCTCCCCGCCTTTCTGCCCATTCCCTACGCCTGTGTTTATTCGTCGTCTTTCCCTTTGGGAGTGCTGCATCGGTCAATGGCTTCATAGCCTTTGTGCTTGGGAGGTCCTGGGTGGGAGAAGAGAGGCTGCGTGTTTTCTTCTTGCGGCAGCTTGGCGGGTGGTAGTTTGATCAGGCAGAGGAGAGCTGTTTGCGACAGCAGGACGTTGTCCTCTCAGGCCTGGTTGAAAGCTTGAGAGCCCTGAGCTGAGGGGGAATTGTTTGGCAGGGAGACTTAGGCAGAGCTTTTGGGGTCTTATTCAGCACTGAGCGCCCAAGGGTGAGGCCCTTTCCCTGCCTAGGCTTTGATGTTCAGACGCAGGGTTTGGACCCTGTAGCGGGGAATTGGAGGCATGCATGGTGCTCAGGGCAGCAGTCGTGAGCCCCTCCTGGCTGGGTGGTCCCGGGCATGGCTGACGAGTGGCAAGGCCTGTCCCCGTTGGGCTGAGGTGGTTTTGGCTTGCTGCTGAGGTGAGTAGCGCTTGTTGCTGAGGAAGACGAATCAAGGTAGGAAGGGGGGCTGTGCAACTGGGTGTGCCTTGTTCCGTGAGGCCTGCTGGGTTGCAGCCACAAATGCTGAGGGAGCTGTGTGGTGTCCTTGCGAGGCCACTACTAATTATCTTTGAAAGGTCCTGGTGAGTGGGAGAGGCTCCTGAAGACTGGAAGAGACTCGCCGCACTCCTGTGTTCAAGAAGGTGAAGAAGGAAGGGGTGGGAAACCAGAGGCTGGTAGGCCTGACATCAGTCACTGGGAAGGTTCTAAAGGAAATCCTCCCGGAAAGCGTTGTCGAGCAGACGGAGAACCAGAATGTGATGGGGAGTAGTCAGCACGGATTTAGAGAGGGAAAGTCACGCGTAAGCCTCCTGAGCGTCTTCTAAATTGAGGTGACCAGCTTGGTGGATGAGGGGAGAGCAGTGGATGCTGCTCAACTTTAGTAAAGCCTTTAGTAAGGGCTTTCTTTGACACTTGCTCCCGTGACGAGCTCCTAGAGAAGCGGACAAAGTATGGGTTAGATAAAGGGACAGTGAGGTGGGATGAGAAGTGGCTGATTGCTTGGGTGCAGAGGCTTGTGCTAAGTGGCACAGAGCGGTGTTGGAGGCAAGGCCCTAGCGGTGTAGGCTAGGGCTTGGCAGTGAGGCCACCAATGTTCAATATCGCAGAATCCCAGAATGAGACAATTGAAGGTGTTGGAAGGGACCTCGAAAGATCATCAGGTCCAACCCCCCTGCCAAAGCAGGTTCCTTAGAGCAGGCTGCCCAGGTAGGCATCCAGACAGGCCTTGAATATCTCCAGAGAAGGAGAGCGCACAACCTCCCTGGGCAGCTCCGTCACCCTCACTGTGAAGAAGTTCTTTCTCATGTTGGTGCGGAACTTCCTGTGCTCTATCTTGTGGCCATCATATCCTCATTAGTGAGGTGGGTGATGGGACGGAGTGACCCCGCAGGAATTCTGCAAATGACCCGAGACGGGGAGGAGCGTCTGATGCACGTGATGAACGTGGCACCATTCAGAATGATGTGCAGAGGCTGGAGAACTGGGCAGAGAGGAACATCACGAAGTTGCCGAAGGGGCAAAGCAAATTCCTGCCTCTGGGGAGGACTAACGCCGGGGAGCAGGACATGGTGTTGTCCGACAGAGTGGCAGGCAGCTTTGCCAAGCAGGACCTTGTGTTGCTGTTGGAGAGCAAGCTGACGATGAGTCAGCAATGCAGCCTTGCGGCAAAAGAGGCCACCAGGCTCCAGCCCTGTGATGGGAGCAGCAGAGAGGGAGTTGATCCCTGGTGGCGTTTGGCTTGTGAGCACGTCATAGTAGCAGAGAGAACCAGACATACGAGACAGTGCAAGTCAAGGAAAGAAATGGGAGAATGGTAGAATGTAAGTCGGCCATGTTTCCAAACATCACGGAATAGCCCACTTCCTTGCTTCTCTGGTTCATGCCTTGAGAGAAATAGCCGTGGTTGTGGAGCTGAAGACCCAGTGGGTCAGCGACGGCACAAAGGTGCATCCTCAATCCACGAGGAGTCTCACACCATATGTGTGGTGTCCATGTGACGGACAACTCTGTTAAATCATCCTGGCCTCACTAGAGGCCCCAGAGGGACACCACTCCTCCCTGGTCTCCACGTGAGCACCGAGCTGTTGACCGCAACTCTTGGTATGTGACCATGCAGGCAATTCATTGTGTGCTGAGTGACCCATCATGTCTTTCCATTTTAGTGACAAGGAGCTATGTAAGAGCATTGTCCAAACGCTTCTTGAACACCACCAGGCTTGGGCCCTGATGGCCACTTGAGCCCTGCTTTTTGTTCTTTTTGTCGGGTGAAGCTGGAAGAGCGTTGGGAGAAGAAAGGAAGAGGAGGCATCTGAGGATGTGGGATGCAGGTGGATTTTATTGAGGAAAACATGAAAAAGAGGGAGCGTCAAGTGGAAGGTGCACATTCTGAGGTGCCTGGAGGGCGACCACCAGCCTATGTCCCTTGCGTAGAGCAGATTTTCCCAGAGCCCCAAGGTCTCGCTACCAGGTGGTGGGAGCAGCCCCAGAAGGTCTCTGGAGGGATTGTGCTAGTGAGCAAGGCATTGCAGCAGAGAGTAGCAGCCGTAGAAGGTGGTGCTATGGAAAGGAGAAAGAGGAAGAAAGAAGGAGGTATGTTGGCCATGTGTCCTGACAGCATGGGCTGGCCCCTTCCTTGCTTGCTTGCTTTGTTGTGCCATGGAATGATGAGCCGCGGCTGGCGAGCCCGGGTGCCATGAAGAGCGCAGAGGTGCGTCCTCAGTGCGAGAGCTGTGTTGCACGGTGTTGGAGGATTCTGTCAGGGGTGTTGGCGTGGGTCCTTAGCAGGGGTAGCAGGCTCTTCCGCCGTTGATGCAGCCCAGGCCTCCAAAGCCAAAGCCTCCAAGGCCAAAGCCTCCGAATCCCCCGGAGGAGATGGGCACTCCCTGGGCGCTGAGGTTGCTGCCCACGGCAGCTGATGCGGAGGATCCAACGGCAGTGTTCTGGGGGAAGGAGCTGAGGATGGGTCCTGGCAGGGTGACCAGCACGGCAGGAGGCTGGATGACGACGCGGGAATCCTCGCACTGCCTGACACAGGGCTCGTTGCAGCTGTTAGCCAGCGGGGTGGGTCCGCAGGGGCGGCAGATGTCGTAGCAGGACATGTCTGTGGTGCGGAGGGTCCCTGGAAGAGAGGGTGTTGGGAATGTGGAGGGTGTTGGGGAGGCGGAGGGTGTTGGGGGCGTGAGGAGTGGTGCTGGGGGAAGCCAAGAGAGTGGGGAGGCCTGGGGTTGTGGGGAGCATGGCGGTGGGGAGGAAGAAGGACTGCTGAGGCTAAGGGGGAAAGGGCGTGTGGAGAGATAGGCCTGGTGGAGCAGGCGAAGGAGGGGAGCGGGGTTCAGGCTCACCTTGTTGGGTGCAGGGGAGAAGGCGTCGGGAGGATTGTGTGAGGGTGCGAGTCGCAGGGCCGGCTTTTATGCTAGTCCGTGAGTGCCCGCGGGGCAAGAGAGCCTTTGCGCATGACAGCATTTGGCGTGAGCTGCTCTTACATGCTAAAGCCTGGCAAGTAATGAGGTGGGGCATGTTGTCCTTCCCACAACGTTCTCGTGTGCTTTTCTCCTGTTTAGGATGTGTCTCTGTGGCCTTGGCGGCAGCTTTTAAGCGAGAGCGGCTCTTTGGATGGATTTGCATGGAGAGTGCGTTTGAGGACAGTCGGCAGACGCGGCCAAAGCATGAGAGAGGTGGGGTGTCACGAAGTGAGGTCATGGCGTGTCACTCGTGCGGTGCGGTTTGCGGCTGCATTGTTGTGAGGAGAGGGCCCTATTTGCTGGCGTCGCCATAATGCAGGCTGGTGTGGGCTTCCCAGATGGGCTGGGTGCGAGACGCTGGCACTGGCATTGCACTCGCTCCCTCCCTGCCTTCGTGCCCATTCCCTACGCCTGTGTTTATTCCTCGTCTTTCCCATTGGGTTTGCTACATCGGTCGGTGGCTTGGTGGCCTTTGTGCTTGGAAGGTCCTGGGTGGGAGAAGGGAGGCTGCGTGCTTTCTTCTTGCGGCAGCTTGGCGGGTGGTAGTTTGATTAGGCGGAGGAGAGCTGTCTACGACAGCAGGACGTTGTCCTTTCAGGCCCTGTTGAGAGCTTGCAAGCCCTGAGCTGAGGGGGAATGGTTTGGCAGGGAGAGTTAGGCAGAGCTTTTGGGGTCTTATTCAGCACTGAGCGGTCAAGGGTGAGGCCCTTTCCCTGCCTAGGCTTTGACGTTCAGACGCAGGGTTTGGAACCTGTAGCGGGGAATTGGAGGCATGCATGGTGCTCGGGGCAGCAGCCGTGAGCCCCTCCTGGCTGGGTGGTCCCGGGCATGGCTGACGAGTGGCAAGGCCTGTCCCCGTTGGGCTGAGGTGGTTTTGGCTTGCTGCTGAGGTGAGCAGCGCTTGCTGCTGAGGAAGATGAATCAAGGTAGGAAGGGGGGCTCTGCAACTGGGTGTGCCTTGTTCCGTGAGGCCTGCTGGGTTGCAGCCACAAATGCTGAGGGAGCTGTGTGGTGTCCTTGCGAGGCCACTACTAATTATCTTTGAAAGGTCCTGGTGAGTGGGAGAGGCTCCTGAAGACTGGAAGAGACTCGCCGCACTCCTGTGTTCAAGAAGGTGAAGAAGGAAGGTGTGGGAAACCAGAGGCTGGTTGGCCTGACATCAGTCACTGGGAAGGTTCTAAAGGAAATTTTCCCGGAAAATGCTGTCGAGCAGACGAAGAACCAGACTGTGATGGGGAGTAGTCAGCACAGATTTAGAGAGGGAAAGTCACACGTGAGCCTCCTCAGCGTCTTCTAAATTGAGGTGACCAGTTTGGTGGATGAGGGGAGAGCAGTGGCTGCTGCTCAACTTTAGTAAAGCTTTTAGTAAGGGCTTTCTTTGACGCTTGCTCCCGTGACAAGCTCCTAGAGAAGCGGACAAAGTATGGGTTAGATAAAGGGATAGTGAGGTGGGCTGCAAAGTTGCTGATTGCTTGGGTGCAGAGTCTATTGCTCAGTGGCAACGGTTGGTGTTGGAGGCAAGGCCCTAGTGGTGTAGGCCAGGTTTCGGAAGTGAGGCCAGCACTGTTCAATATGCCTCATTAGTGAGGTGGGTGGTGGGACGGAGTGACCCCGCAGGAATTCTGCAGATAACCCGAAACGGGGAGGAGCGTCTGATGCACGTGATGAACGTGGCACCATTCAGAATGATGTGCAGAGGCTGGAGAACTGGGCAGAGAAGAACATCACGAAGTTGCCGAAGGGGCAAAGCAAATTCCTGCCTCTGGGGAGGACTAACGCCGGGGAGCAGGACATGGTGTTGTCCGACAGAGTGGCAGGCAGCTTTGCCAAGCAGGACCTTGTGTTGCTGTTGGAGAGCAAGCTGACGATGAGTCAGCAATGCAGCCTTGCGGCAAAAGAGGCCACCAGGCTCCAGGAGGGCATGGGGAAGAGCGTTGCCAGCACGATGAGAAAGGCGCTCCGTCATCTCTCTTCATCGCCGGTGAGGCCCCTTGTGGAGTCCTTTGTCCGGTTTGAGGCGTCCCAGTGGAAGATGGAAGCGGACATGCTGGAGCAATTCCAGTGCAGGGCTACCAAGATGCTGAAGGGCCTGGAGCCTCTTCAATATGAGGAGAAGGTGAGAGAGCTGGGCGTTTTCAACCCGCAGAGAAGGCTGCTCAGGCTGAATCTCCTCCTTGTTCTAAATCCCGGATGGGCGGGAATGAAGACAAGGGAACCAGACTACTTTCAGTTACTGCCTGCTGCCAGGACAAAGGTGAGTGGACGCCACAGAGAAGAGATGCAATTGTCTTGGAAAAGAAGGGAAGCCTTTTCCCATGTTACAGCAGTTGAGCAGAGGAAGAATTTACCCAGAAGAATAATTTTTGGTTCCCCATCCGTCGAGATACTGAGAGCACAACTGCACATTTTCAGAACAGTCTTAGTGTGCTGTCTGACTCCACTCTATTCCTCTACTTGATAGAATTCCGGCTGAGGCTTAGGAGCCACAACAGGCCTTTATATGACCCTTCCTTCACTGTCAAATCCACAACTACAACGATAGGTTGTTACCTCCTTAAAGCAGGTGCCCGCTGAAATCCGTGAAAAGAAAATGATGGATTACATCAAATTCGAAGATCACTGTGGGAAGGAGTCTGCGTTTGACTACGCGTCACTCACTTTATCTTATAAATGTAGCGGCCAGAGAAAAATGTGGTGGAGTACATTTTTTCCCCAGCTCAGCTATGGTTTGGGAGTAACTTCAGTCCTCCATTGTCAGTGGGCAACAGGTATAAAGGGTGAATACAGTCAGGCACTCCCTGATCTTCTCTCAGACCCTGCAGCCTGGGCTCTGGAGAGTACCAGCACTGTACATTCTAGAATACCAAACTTGCCTTATCTGAACCGTAGCCAGGATGGAAAATTACAGTCAACCATCTTGTGGTCCTATAAATAGTAGTCCTAAGCAAAGAACTCCATGAGCTCTCCAAGGGCTGCAAACTCAATCTCTCCCTGAGCTGGGATGCCTCGTAGCATACCCCTGAGGGAAAGTACATCTCGGGGCTGACTCCTTGAGGAACAACCTCAGATGCAGACAAACACCAACAAGGAATTAGGGTGAGTAATTCACTCTTGGGGGGTATTTTGGAAGCGCATGACTGAATTTAAACACCCCCAAGAACCCTGCAGTGAGTCTCAGCTGAACCTTGCCATTCTTGAGCCTTTAAGTCACTGTTTCTATTGTAGCAAACCCCATTAAAATAATTCTGTTAAATTCTCTGCTGATCAAAGGTTGATTAAGAGCTGTTAAAAATCATACCATCTGTACCTCAAAAGTATAAAATAAATCCTAAATTGCTGCTATATTAAAGCAGTGTAAAATCTAATTCCACGACATGTGCCCAAGCCTTAGTTTGGTCATCTGTATGTACTGGATGATGGGCTGGAAAACCAGCTGGTGCACACCTGTGTTGTTGGTGATGACATCCTTGAGAGGGGAGGCTCAGTGGCCCTTTACAACCCCACCTGATGGCCTCTTGAGCAAAGCTTTAGTAGTAGGTGAAGTTGAAAGAGCGTTGGGTTGAAAAAAAGAAGACAACGAATGTCAGGATGGGATGCAGGTAGATTTTATTGAGGGGGAAAAAAATAAAAGGAAGGAGCACCAATAAAAGCGCCAGGGTCTGTGGTGCTATTAGAGTGACCACCAGCTGCTGTCCCTTGTCTACAGCACATTTCTCCAGGGCACTGACAACTTCCTGTCCTTTTGAGGAGAGTAGCAGGGATGGGGTCAATCCATGGTGGCATTCGGCTTATTAACCAGTCATAGCAGCAGAGAGTAGCGGCCGTAGAAGGTGGTGCTATGGAAAGGAGAAAGAGGAAGAAAGAAGGAGGTATGTTGGCCATGTGTCCTGACAGCATGGGCTGGCCCCTTCCTTGCTTGCTTGCTTTGTTGTGCCATGGAATGATGAGCTGCGGCTGGCGAGCCCGGGTGCCATGAAGAGCGCAGAGGTGCGTCCTCAGTGCGAGAGCTGTGTTGCACGGTGTTGGAGGCTTCTGTCAGGGGTGTTGGCGTGGGTCCTTAGCAGGGGTAGCAGGCTCTTCCGCCGTTGATGCAGCCCAGGCCTCCAAAGCCAAAGCCTCCAAAGCCACCGGAGGAGATGGGCACTCCCTGGGTGCTGAGGTTGCTGCCCACGGCAGCTGATGCGGAGGATCCAACGACGGTGTTCTGGGGGAAGGAGCTGAGGATGGGTCCTGGCAGGGTGACCAGCACGGCAGGAGGCTGGATGACGACGCGGGAATCCTCGCACTGCCTGACACAGGGCTCGTTGCAGCTGTTAGCCAGCGGGGTGGGTCCGCAGGGGCGGCAGATGTCGTAGCAGGACATGTCTGTGGTGCGGAGGGTCCCTGGAAGAGAGGATGTTGGGAAGGTGGAGGGTGTTGGGGGAATGAGAAGCAGTGCTGGGGGAGGCCAAGGGACTGGGGAGGCCTAAGTTGGGGCTGTGGGGTGCATGGGAGCAGGGATGAGGAATGGCTGCTGAGGCTGGGGGGCAGAAGGCGTGTGGAGTTTTATCCCTATGGGGCAGAGGGGAGCGGGGTTTAGGCTCACCTTGTTGGTCGCAGGGGAGAAGGTTTCGGGAGGAGTTTGTGAGGGTGCAAGGTGCAGGGCTGTCTTTTATTCTGGTCTCTGAGTGCCTGCGGGGCAAGAGAGCCTTTGCACGTGACAGCATTTGGCATGAGCAGCTCTTACATGCCAAAGCCTGGCAAGTAATGAGGTGGGGCATGTTTTTGATCCTGCAACACTCAATTTTCACGTCCTTCTCTTGAGGACATGTCCATTTGGCAATGGTGGCACATTTTACGCCAAAGTACTTATTAGAGGCCAAAGGATTGCTCTTGAAGGTGCATGTCAAAGCGGGCAGAAGACGTGACCCAAGCATAGGAGAGCAGCGGTGTTTTCAGTGAGGTCATGGTGCTGCTCTCATGTGGTGTGATTGCGGCTGTGTTGTGAGGAGGGGCTTCCTGGATGTGCTGGGCATGAGGTGCAGCCACTTCCTTTTATGACAAGGTTACCCATCTAATTGACCAAAGGAAGGCAGTACATGCAATTTCTTTGGATTTCAGCAAACCTTTTTGATACTGTTTCTCAAAACATCCTCCTGGACAAAACGTCCGGCACGCAGGTAGATAAATATATAACACAGTTGGTGGACTGTTGTCTGACTGGTCAAGTTCAAAGGGTTGTAGTAAAGGGGGGGTTCGTCACGCTTGCTGCAGTCACTAGTGGGGTTTCCCAGGACTCCATTTTGGACCCAGTTCTCTTTGATGTTTTTGCAGATGATCTGGATACAGGCCTCAAATGCATACTCAGTAAGTTTACAGATGACAGGAAATAAGGAGTTGCTGTTGTCTCCCTCAAGGGTGGAGAGGCTGTGCAGAGAGATCTTGACAGACCACAGGGCTGTGCAATCACTAGTCATGTGAAGTTTAAGAAGAGTAAGTACCAGATTCTGCACCTGGGGCACGGTAACCTGTCCCAGTATATGTACAGACTGGGGGATGAGGTACTGGGGAGCTGCCCCAAAGAAAGGGATCTGTGGCTTCTAGTTGACAGTAAGTTGAGTAATGAAGTGGGGTGTGTTTTCCTACCCCAAATGTTCCCTTTTTGGGTCCTTCTGCTGAGGACATGGCCAATGATCATGGCGGCGCATTTCAAGTGTCAGTATTAAAGACCAAAAAATAGTTCTTGAAGGTGCGTGTAAGGCTGGATAGAAGATGCATCCAAAGAAAGGGAGAGGTGTGGTGTCATCAGTGAGGTCAAAGGGAAACCTGTTTTTGATTTTTAGAAAGATGATTTGGACATTTCAGATGGGAACTGGAGGCATGCGGTCTGCAACTCAAAAGGGTGGGTGATATCAAACCCTTCCACTGGTTAGGCAAGGTGACTGGTTTGCAGGCTGTCTGACAGGTGAGTAGTGCATGTTGCTGAGGAAGATGGAGAAGCTGTGCCACTGGATGTACTGAAGTGCACAGGACCTGTCAGGTTGCACCCACAAATGCTGAGAGTCCTGGCTGATATCTTCACAAGGCTACTTTCAGCTTTCTTTGAAAGTTGATGGTGACTGGGCTCCTGAAGACTGGAATAGACTCATCCCACTCCTATGTTCAACAAGATCAAGAAGGAAGGTCTGGGGAACCGCAGGATGGTTTGCCTGCCATCAGTCTCTGGGAAGGTGCGGAAGGAAATCCTCTTGGGAAGCACTGCCCAGCACACAAATGATAAGAATGCGATGGGGAGTATTCAGCATGGATTTAGAGAACTGAAGTCATGCTTGAGCCTCCTCAGTGTCTTCTGCGTTGAAGTAACTCTCCTGGTAAATGAGGGAAGAGCCGTGTCTGTTGCTTACCTTGCCTTTAGTAAAAGCTTTGATGCTCCCTCAGACGACATGGCCATTCTGAAGCTGAGAAAGTACGGGTTTCTTTGAGAAAGAGCCATGGTTGAGAATTTGGTGAGCCCAAGATCCAGACTCATGCCAGAGGTGCAACCCTCATTCCATGTCATTGCTTGCAGCGTCTTGATGGTATTTGTCAGAGGTGGTGGCCAGAAAATCCTGATGGGAAAGAGAGTTGTTCAGTGCGTGCTGATTTCTGACCCATGCAGAAGTCCCTTAGTGTGCCCAGGCCTTTGGTTTTGCAAGTGAAGGGCTTGTGTCATATGCCAGAAGAACAGTAGCAGCCCATTGGTGCTGTTGTCAGTGACATACTTGCTGAGAGAGGTCTTGTGTCCCTTTTCATAGACTCTTAGAATTGTAGACTATCTTGACTGTGAGATACTGTAGAGTATCCAGATCCTTGAGGCTCCATGAGTCCGAGTCCTGACAACATACAAGGCAACCTGGGTGTTAAACCAGATAGAATAATTGAATGATTGAATGTTTTCAGTTGGAAGGCATGCTAATTCCATGATTCCTGTAGGCCTGTTTTAATTACTGGAGGGTCTCTATAACGTCTGCCTGGAGCCTTCTCTTCTCCAGGCTGAACAAGCCCGGCTCTCTCAGCCTGTCTTTGTAGGAGAGTTGCACCAGCTGTCTGACCATCTTTGTGTCCTTCCTCGCAACCTGCTCTGACAGTTCCAGATCTGTCTTATGCTGGGGGCCCAAGCACTCAACACAGTCTTGCAGGTGGGGTCTGACAAGAGCAGAGTACAGGGGGAGAATAGCCTCCCTCCTTTTGCCAGCTGCAATTCTTATGATGCAGCCCAGGAGACGGCTGGCTTTCTGGGCTGCGAGTGCACTGGCTGCTCAGGTTGAGACATTTCCCCACCAATACCCCTAAATCATTCTTCACTGGGCAGCTCATAATCCACTCGTTGCTCAGGCTGTATTCATGTTGGGGATTGTCTCGACCCAAAAGCAGGACCTTGCACTCGGCCTTGTTGAATGCCTTGAGGTTTGCTTGGGCCCGCCTGTCAAGGTCCTTCCAGATGGCATCCCTTTTTCCCCTAAGGTGCTGGCCACCCCACAGAGCTTGGTGCCATGTGCAAACTTGCTGGCTGCCTGATCAGTAGCACTGTGCATGTCAGCAACAAAGAGGTATAATAATGCTGGCCCCAGGACAGACCCCTGAGAGAAAACTTCCCCTCTGATCTCTACCTGGGAATCGAGCAGACTCCTTGAATGTGTTCAACTAGAAAATTTATTGTCTGCAAAGTGGGCCGTCAAACCTCTGACTCTTCTTTTTAAAAAAAAGGATATATGTAAGAGTTCTGTCCAGATGCTTCTTAAACAGCAACAGGCTTGGGCCCTGCCGGCCTGCTGAGCCTTGCTTAATGTTGAGTGAAGTTGAAGGAGTGTTGGGAGCAGAAAGGAAGAGGAGACATCACAGGCTGACATGCACGAGAACTTCATTGTGGAAAAAGAGTGCAAAGGCGTGCAGAGTAGAAGGGACCTGTTCTGTGGTGCAAGTAGTGCAACCATCAGCCTGTGTCCCATGGTACAGCAGGTTTTCGCAGAGCCCCAAGGTCTTCGTGCACTGCAATAGAATCAGCACATGGGAGGTGCCGGGTGGGTTTGTGGCTGGGAGCAAGTCATTGCAGTGGAGAGTACTCGACATGGAAGAGGGTGGAAGGAGAACAAGGGAATGAGAGAGGAGTAGGCCATCCTTCAGCCATGTTTCCAGGCAGCATGGACTGGCCCCGTTCCCTGCTAGAGTGTGGAGTGCCCTGAGAAGAAGAGCTGTGGCTGGTGAGCCCATGCACCATGAACAGCACAGAGGTGCGTCCTCAGTCTGAGAAGTGGCTTGCACAGTCTTGGAGGCTTCAGTCAGGGGTGTTGGTGTGGGTCCTTAGCAGGGGTAGCAGGCTCTTCTGCTGGAGAAGCAGCACAGGCCTTCGGAGCATCAATAATAAATTCAATAATCATGGATTTATAAAGAGCACATCAGGTGTGACCCTCCACAGAGTCTTCAACCTAGAATTGACTGATGTCCCACATATATGACTCTGTGATAGTGCTTGTTGTGAAGGCGTAGGATCATGTTGCAGAAGAAAGCAGGTCAAGGGTGTGCTCACATGAGGAGATTGTTTCAGAGGGCACACGCAGAAGAGCCTTAGCGTGCCTAAGGCTTTGGTTAGGTACATGTAGGTCTTGGGTGATGTGCTGGAAGCCCAGGCGGTGCCCACTTGTGGTGATGTTGGTGACATCCTTGCCAGGTGTGGTGGTTTTACCCAGCTGGGCAGCTGAGCTCCGCCACAACCACTGTCTCACTCCCCGTCCTCAAAGGGAAAGGGGGGGAAAAGACAATGAAAAGGGCTCAAGGGTTGAGTTAAGGACAGGGAGATCACTCAACAATGATAGTCATGGGCAAAACAGGCTCCGCACTGGGAGATTAATCAAACATATTACCTATTACTAACAAACTAGAACAGTGAGAAAGAAACAAAACACAAACAAACTAAAGATACCTACCCCCATCCACCCTATTCCACCTCCTCCCCTGAAGTGGCATAAGAAATGGGCAATGTGGGCTGCAGTCAGTCCTTGTCGCTTCGTGTCTGCCGCTCCTTCGTGGTCCCTCTCTGCCCCTGCTCCAAGTGGAGTCCCTCCCATGGGGCATTCACAGCTTCTTTTGGCAACCTGTTCCCATGCCTCACCACCCTCACAGTATAGAATTTCCTCCTAATATCTAATCAAAATCTATCCTCTTTTTCTTGAAGACCATTCTCCCTTGCCCTATCATTATCTACATGAGTAAAGAGTCCTTCTCCATCCTTTTTAGAAGACCCCTTTAAGTACTGAAAGGTCTCAAGGAAGTCTCCCCGGAGCCTTCTCTTTCCCAGGCTAAACATCCCCAGCTTTCTGAGCCTTTCTTCATAGGAGAGGTACTCCAGCCCTCTGATCATCTTTGGAGACTTCCTCTGGACTTGCTCGAACAGGAACACATCATTATGTGCTGGGGGCCCCAAACCTGGAGACACTACTCCAGGTGGGGCCTCACGAGAGCAGAGGAGAGGGGGACAATCACGTCCCTCGACCTGCTGGTCACACCTCTGTTGAAGCAGCCCAGGATGCAGTTCACCTTCTGGGCTGCAGGCATGCACTGCTGGGTCCTGTCAAGCCTTTGGTCCACCAGAACAACCCAAGTCCTTCTCTGCAGGGCTGCTCTCAATGAGTTCTTCTCCCAGTCTGTCCTCCTGACTGGGATTGCCCCGACCCAGGTGCAACACCTTGAACTTGGACTTCTTGAACCTCATGCGATTCACATGGGCCCGCTTCTGCAGCCTGTCCAGGTCCCTTTGGCTGAAGAGCGTTGAGTGAAGAAAGGAGGAGTGTCAGGCTGGCATGCATTAGAACTTTATTGAGGAAGACTCATGAAAAGGAAGGAGCACAAACAGAAGAGCCGTGGTCAGAGGTGCAAGCAGAGTGACCATCAGCAGCTATGCATTTTGTGTGGGAGCTATTCCCAGAGCACGGAGATGAGAGCATCCTCAGTCCATGAAGTGGCTTGCAGGGCATTGTTAGCTGCTGTCAGGGGTGCTGGCGTGGGTCCTTAGCAGGGGTAGCAGGCTCTTCTGCCAGAGAAGCAGCCCAGGCCTCCAAGGCCAAAGCCTCCAAGGCCAAAGCCTCCGAAGCCACCGGAGGAGATGGGCACTCCCTGGGAGCTGAGGTTGCTGCCCACGGCAGCTGATGCGGAGGATCCAACAGCGGTGTTCTGGGGGAAGGAGCTGAGGATGGGTCCTGGCAGGGTGACCAGCACGGCAGGAGGCTGGATGACGACGCGGGAATCCTCGCACTGCCTGACACAGGGCTCGTTGCAGCTGTTAGCCAGCGGGGTGGGTCCGCAGGGGCGGCAGATGTCGTAGCAGGACATGTCTGTGGTGTGGAGGGTCCCTGGAAGAGAGGGCGTTGGGAAGGTGGAGGGTGTTGGGAAGTCGGAGGGTGTTGAGGGTTTGAGGAGTGGTGCTGGGGGAGGCAAAGGGATTGGGGAGGCTTAGGGTGGGGCTGTGGGGAGCATGGCAGTGGGGAGGTGGAAGGGCTGCTGAGGCTGGGGGGCAGAGGGCATGTGGAAAGATGAAGGAGGGGAGCGGGGTTCAGGCTCACCTTGTTGGGCGCAGGGGAGAAGGCGTCGGGAGGATTGTGAGGGTGCGAGGCACAGGGCCGGCTTTTATGCTGGTCCCTGAGTGCCTGCGGGGCAAGAGAGCCTTTCCACATGACATCATTTGGCATGACCTGCTCTTACATGCCAAAGCCTGGCAAGTAACAAGGTGGGGTGTGTTGTCATTCCCACAATGCTCCCTTTTCATTTTCTCCTTTGAGGATGTGTCTGTTTGAACTTGGCGGCACATTTTAAGTGAGTGTATTAAAGACGAAAAGATAGTTCTTGAAGGTGCATGAAAGAGTGGGTAGAAGATGCATCCAAAGCATGTGGGAGGTTCATTGTCATCAGTGAGGTCATGGTTTGGCACTCAGGAGGTGTGGTTAGTGGCTCTGTTTTGAGAAGGGGGCATCAGCTGTTCGCATCCCCAGCAGGCTGGTCTGGATTTCCCAGGTGCGCCGGGTGTGATGCCCTGCCAATTGCATCACATTCACTCTCTCCGTGCTTTCACCCCAACTCATGAGCCTGCATTTAGCCCTTGTCTTTCCTATTGGGTGTGCTACACTGGTGGCTTGGTGTCTGTCTTGCACATAGAGGCTGTAGCTAGGAGCAAGTGGGCTCCCTGTCTTTTCCCTGGGGCCGCAGTCAAAAGAGGCAGAGGAGGGGTGTTTGCATAGGAGAATGTTGTAGTCATGGGACTGTCTTAGGGCTGACAAAATTAAGTGCGTTGGGAGTCCTGCCATGCTTCCCAAAGGGTTGCGTTGGCGACTCCATAGGGCTCCCTTTTGTGGGGCCAGCATGTTGACAGCCGGGGCTTTGGCCTCCGGCAGTTTGGTGGGAGTCCCTTAGGCTGTCTGGTGAGGCATGTGAGAGGCTCACCAGAGAGAGGCTCTGCCTCATCAGAGGCAGATGACAGACATGTGGGACTGTCCAGAAGGTTCAGCCCCAAGGTTCAGGGGAGTTTTTTGGGGTGAATGTCAAGGGGGAATCCTATTTCTGTGCGTGGTGTTCGATGTTGAGACAGATGATGTGAGCCTTTCAGAGGGGAGCTGGAGGCATGTATGCTGCTTGTGGCTGTGGACATGAGGCCCCAGTGGTGATGGTTGCATTCCAAGGAGTGGGGGGATGGCAAGTGCAGCCCCTGATCTGCCGAGGTGAGTGTTTTGTAGGCTGTCCCACTGGAGCTTGTTGACGAGGATGATGGGGAGGCTGTGTAGCTGGTTATGCAGGAGTCCGTGGGACCTGACAGGCTGCACCTGCAAATGCTGAGTGTCGTGGCTGATACGTTTTCAATAAATAGCTCTCTCATTTATCTTTGAAAAGTCATGGTGACTGGGAGAGGTTCCTGAAAAGTGGAAGAGACTCATCCCACTCTTATGTTCAAAAGATGAAGGAGGAATGTCTGGGAAACTGCAGCCTGGTCAGCCTGAGGTCAGAGTCTGGGAAGGTTCTGAAGGAAATCTTCCCAGAATGTATTGCCAAGCACAGAAAAGTGATGGAGAGTAGTCGACATGGATTTATAAAGAGCAAATCAGGCTTGAGCCTCTGCAGTGTTTTCTACAGAGAAGTGACTGACATCCTACATATATGACTCAGTGACACTGTTTGTTGTGAAGGTGTAGGATCATGTTGCAGATGAAAGCAGATCAAGTGTGTCCTGACATGGGGGGAGTAGAATCAGAATCATAGAATATCCCGAGCTGGAAGGGACCCACAAGGATCATTGAGTCCAACTCCTTGCACCACACGTCTACCCAAAAGTTCAGTCCATATGACAAAGAGCACAGTCCAAATGCTTCTTACACTCTGACAGGCGTGGTGCTGTGACTACATCCCTAGGGAACCTGTTCTAGTGCATGACGAACCCCTCATTGAAGAACCTCTTCCTGATATCCAGCCTGAACCTCCTCTGCCTCAACTTGACACCATTCCCGCGGGTCCTATCACTGGTCATTAAAGAAAACAGATCAGCACTTGCCCCTCCACTCCCCCTTGTGAGGAAGCTGTAACTGAGATAAGGTCTCCCTTCAGCCTCCTCTTTTCCAGGCTGAACAGGCCAAGTGACCTCAGCCGCTCCTCATACATCTTCCCCTCTAGGACTTTCACCATCTCAGCAGCCCTTCTCTGGACAGTCTCCATTAGTTTCACATCCTTTTTGTACTGTGGTGCCCAGAACTGCAGACAGTACTGAAGGTGAGGCTGCACATAGCAGAGCAGAGCAGGACAATCCCTTCCCTTGACCGACTAGAAATGTTGTGCTTGACGCCCCCCGGGTACGGTTCACTCTTCTGGCTGCCAGGGCACACTGCTGGCTCATATTCAACTTGCTATCAACCAAAACCCCCAGATCCCTCTCTGCAGGGCTGCTGTCCAGAGTCTCATCACCCAGTCTGTACACATAGCCAGGGTTGCCCCTTCCCAGGTGCAGGACCTGGCAATTGCTCTTGTTAAACTTCGGGCAGTCTGTGATTGTCCAGCTCTCCAATCTGTCCAGAGCTCTCTGCAAGGCCTTTCCACCCGCAACAGAGTCAACAACTCCTCCCAGTTTAGTATCATCAGGAAATTTGCTCAAAACACCTTCTAGTCCTACATCCAAATGGTTTATAGAAACATTGAAGAAGACTGGCCCTAAAATGGAGCCCTAGGGGACCCCACTGGTGACTGGCTGCCAGCTTCATGTGGCCCCATTTACCATAACCCTTTGAGCCCTACCCGTCAGCCAATTGTTCACCCATCATATTATGTTACTATCTAGCTGTATGCTGGACATTTTGTCCAGTAGGATCCTATGGGAAACTGTGTCAAAATCTTTACTGAAATCCAAAAAGATTACATCAACTGGTTTCCCTTGATCAACTAAATGGGTGATCTTATCATAAAAAACAATCAAATTTGTTAAACAGGACCTACCCCTCATTAACCCATGTTGGCTGGGACCAATGACTCCTCCCCCCGAGTAGCGCAGGGGAACAGGGAGCGTGGGCTGCAGTCAGTCCCTGTTGCTTCATGTCCACCGCACCTTCACGGTCACTCTCTGCTCCTGCTCCACGTAGGGTCCCTCCCACGGGATGCCGTCCTTCCCAAACTGAGCCTGTGTGGGCTTCCCACAGGCAGCAGCTCTTCAAGAACTGCTCCCATATGGCTCCGTACCAAGGGGTCCATATATCAGGAGCAAACTGCTCCAGCACAACCACCACAGGCGGCAGCTCCCTGCAGATCCCCTGCTCCGCTGTGGGCTCCTCTCCACAGGCTGCAGCTCTGACCTGGGGGCCTGCTCCTGCAGGGGCTCTCCATGGGCCGCTTCCTCCTCTCCACTGCATTTGTACAGGGTGAAGTGGGAATCGTCATAGAATCATAGAATGGCTCACCTTGGAAGGGACCTTAAGGATCATCTAACTCCAGCCCCCTGCTGGAGGCAGGGATGCCACCCACCAGATCACGTTGGCCAAGGCCCCATCCAGGCTGGCCTTGAACACCTCCACGCCTGGGGTAACCACAACTTCTCTTGGCAACCTATTCCAGTGCCTCATCCTCTCACAGTGAAGAATTTCCTTTTCATGTCTAGTCTAAATCTATCCTCTTTTAGTTGAAGACCATTCCCCCTTGTCCTATCATTATCTACCCAAGGAAAGAGACGTTCTCCATCTTTTTTAGAAGACCCCTTTAAGTATTGAAAGGTCTCAAGGAAGTCTCCCTGGAGCCTTCTCTTCTCTGGGCTGAACATCACAGAATCACAGAATTACATACTATTAAGGATTGGAAGGGACCTTGAAAGATCATCTAGTCCAATCCCCCTGCCGGAGCAGGAAGACCTAAATCATGTCACAAGGGAACGTGTCCAGATGGGTATTGAAAGTCTCCAGAGGAGGAGACTCCACAACCCCCCTGGGCAGCCTGTTCCAGTGTTCTGTCAACCTCAACATAAAAAAGATTTGTCACATATTTAAGCACCACCTCCTGTGTTCGAGCTTACACACATTGCCCCTTGTCCTATCACTGGGTGTCACCGAGAAGAGCCTGGCTCCATCCTCCTGACACTTGCCCTTTACGTATTTATAAATATCCCCAACTTTCTCAGCCTTTCTTCATAGGAGAGGTGCTCCAGCCCTCTGATCATCTTTGGAGACTTCCTCTGGACTTGCTCGAACAGGAACACATCATTATGTGCTGGGGGCCCCAAACCTGGAGACACTACTCCAGGTGGGGCCTCACGAGAGCAGAGGAGAGGGGGACAATCACGTCCCTCGACCTGCTGGTCACACCTCTGTTGAAGCAGCCCAGGGTGCAGGTGGCTTTCTGGGCTGCAGGCGTGCACTGCTGGGTCCTGTCGAGCCTTTGGTCCACCAGAACAACCCAAGTCCATCTCTGCAGGGCTGCTCTCAATGAGTTCTTCTCCCAGTCTGTCCTCCTGACTGGGATTGCCCCGACCCAGGTGCAACACCTTGAACTTGGACTTGTTGAAGCTCATGTGGTTCACATGAGCCCGCTTCTGCAGCCTGTCCAGGTCCCTTTGGCTGAAGAGCGTTGAGTGAAGAAAGGAGGAGTGTCAGGCTGGCATGCATTAGAACTTTATTGAGGAAGACTCATGAAAAGGAAGGAGCACAAACAGAAGGGCCGTGGTCAGAGGTGCAAGCAGAGTGACCATCAGCAGCTATGCATTTTGTGTGGGAGCTATTCCCAGAGCACGGAGATGAGAGCGTCCTCAGTCCATGAAGTGGCTTGCAGGGCATTGTTAGCTGCTGTCAGGGGTGCTGGCGTGGGTCCTTAGCAGGGGTAGCAGGCTCTTCTGCCAGAGAAGCAGCCCAGGCCTCCAAGGCCCCAGCCTCCAAGGCCCCATCCTCCAAAGCCTCCAGAGGAGATGGGCACTCCCTGGGAGCTGAGGTTGCTGCCCACGGCAGCTGATGCGGAGGATCCAACGGCGGTGTTCTGGGGGAAGGAGCTGAGGATGGGTCCTGGCAGGGTGACCACCACGGTGGAAGGCTGGATGGCGACGTGGGAGTCCTCGCACTGCCTGACACAGGGCTCGTTGCAGCTGTTAGCCAGTGGGGTGGGTCCGCAGGGGCGGCAGATGTCGTAGCAGGACATGTCTGTGGTGCGGCGGGTCCCTGGAAGAGAGGGTGTTGGGAAGGTGGAGGGTGTTGGGGGCGTGAGGAGCGGTGCTGGGGGAGGCCAAAGGAGCGGGGAGGCCTGGGGTTTTGCGGAGCATGGCAGTGGGGAGGTGGAAGGGCTGCTGAGGCTGGGGGCAGAGAGCATGTGGAAAGATGAAGGAGGGGAGCGGGGTTCAGGCTCACCTTGTTGGGCGCAGGGGAGAAGACGTCGGGAGGAGTGTGTGAGTGTGAGAGGCGCAGGGCCGGCTTTTATGCTGGTCCTTGAGTGCCCGCGGGGCGAGAGAGCCTTTGCGCATGACAGCATTTGGCGTGAGCTGCTCTTACATACCAAAGCCTCACAGGTAATGAGGTGGGGCGTGTTGTCCTTCCCACAACGCACCCTTTTCATTTTCCCTGTTGAGATGTGTCTCTGTGGCCTTGGCGGCAGCTTTTAAGTGAGAGTGGCTCTTTGGATGGATTTGCATGGACAGTGCATTTGAGGGCAGTCGGCAGACGCGGCCAAAGCATGAGAGAGGTGGGGTGTCACGAAGTGAGGTCATGGCGTGTCACTCGTGCGATGCGGTTTGCGGCTGCATTGTTGTGAGGAGGGGGCCCTATTTGCTGGCATCGCCATAATGCAGGCTGGTGTGGGCTTCCCAGATGTGCTGGGCGTGAGGCACTGGCACATTTATTTATGATGATGTTACCCCTCTCATTTACCATGTGTAGCCACCAGTAAGTGTAATCTCTTAGGAGTTCAGCAAAAATTTTGATAAAATTTCTTACAATGTCCTTCTGAACAAAATGTCAAGCATACAGCTAGACTTATATCTAATGTGATGGTTGAGCAGTTGGCTGATTGGTCAGACTCAAAGTGTATTGTAAGTGTGGTTAACTGTGCCTGGCAGGGAGTCACTATGGGGCTTCCCGAGGGCTCCATTTTGGGTAGAGAAGCCTTGCACATACATGTTGACGAATTAGAGGGCTGGGCTATGACCAACAGCATGAAATTTAATGAGGGCAACTGGCGAATTCCCCATCCGAGACAGGGCAACCCTGGATCCATGTCCAGACTCGGGGAGGAGAGGCTGGAAAGCAGCCCAGCATGAAAAGACCTGGGGGTTCTGGTTGACAGCAAGTGGACTGTGAGTCAACAGGGCGCCCTGGCAGCCCAAAGTTCCCCGTTTCCTGGGTTACATCAAGCACAGCATTGCTAGCCGGTCAAAGGAAGTGATTGTCCCACTCTACTCTGCACTGGTGCGGCCTCCCCTCAAGTGCTGTGTACAGAATTGGTCACCGCAATCTAACGACATAAAACTCTTAGCGATTGTCAAAAGGAGCACTACAGAGATGGTGAAGGGCTTCGAGGGCAAAATGTACGAGGAGTGGCTGCAGTCCCTTGGTTTGTTCATTCCAGAGAAGAGGAGGCTTCACCGGAGCCTACAGCTTCCTCATGAGGGGAGCGGAGGGACAGGCGCTGATCTCTTCTCTCTGGTGAGCAGCAGTAGGACCCGAGGGAATGGCCTGAAGCTGTGTCAGGGGAGGTTCAGCTTGGATATTAGGGAAAGGCTCTTTCCCGAGAGGGTGGTTGGGCATGGGAACAGGCTCCTCAGGGAAGCCATCACAGCACCAAGCTTGCTGGAGCACAAGACAACACCCTCAGAAATGTGGTTAGATTTTTGGGTGGTCCTGTGTGGAGCCACGAGTTGGACGCGATGATCCTCGTCGGTCCCTCACAACTTGGTCTATTCTGTGATTCCATGATTCCATCGCATTTGCTGCCTCCCTGCCTTTCTAACAACTCGCTAAGCCAGTCTTTACCCTTGTCTTTCCCATTGGGTGTGCTGTATAGGTAGCTTGGTGGCCGTGGTGCTTGGAAGGTTGTAGGTGGGAGAAAGGAGGCTGCCTGTTTTGTCTTGTGCAAGCTTGGGGCCATCCTTGTGGGTGGCAGTCCAAGGAGGCAGGAGGGGGCTGCTTGTGAAAGCAGGCTGTTGTCCCATGTGGCCTGGTACTGAGCTCACAAGCCCTTTGATGTCAGCAGTCCTGCCATTTTCTCAAAGATTTGCTTTGGCCACTCCATAGCGCTCCCCTTTGCTGACGCCAGCATCTTCCCAGGCTAGGCTTTGGCCCAACGTACTGCTTAATAGGGGCCCCTTGGGACAATTGAGGATGCCTGTGAGATGCCTTGAGACTCATGAGAGGCTGAGGGAGTGGAACTGCGAGGAAGGGCAAGCTGGGGAGCCCGGGTGTTGGGGGTGAGTGCCTTTAGGGTGAGTGTCATGGTGGCAGCTATTTTTATGCCCTATGTTTGATGGTCAGAAAGAGGATCTGGATGTTTCAGAGGGGAGCTGGAGGCATACAGATTAGTAGACCTTGTGCTGATGTTTCCATTCCAAAGGGCGGAATGATGGCAAGGCCTGCCCGAGGGCAGCTGAGGTGGGTGTTTTGCAGGCTGTCTCTCAGGTGAGCAGAGCTTCTTGCAGAGGCAGATGTGTAGGTTGTGCATCTGGATGTGCATAAGTAATCAGGACCTGACGGGTTGCACCCAAAAATGCCGAGGGTTCTGGCTGATGTCTGTGTAAGGCCACTTTCAATTTTCTTTGAAAGGTTATGGTGACTGGGACAGGACCTGGAAACTGGAAGAAACTCACTCCACTCCTATGTTCAACAAGATGAAGAAGGAAGGTCTGGGAAACTGCAGGCTGGTTGTTCTGTCATCGGTCACTGGGAAGGTTCTGAAAGAAATCCTCCTGGAAAGCACTGACAAGCACATGAGTGATAAGAAAGAGATGGGGAGTAGTCAGCATGGATCTACAAAGAGCAGATCATACAGGTGCCTTCTCACTGTCTTCTGTGTTGAAGTGACCTGCTGGGTGGACAAGGGGAGAGCAACAGCTGTTCCTTACCTTGCCTTTAGTAAAGGCTTTGCTGCTTGCTCCCGTGAAATGCTCGCAGAGAATCTGACAAGTACGGGTTACACCAACAAACAGTGGAGTGGTCTGAAAAGTGGCTGCATGCCACTGCACATGGTCCTACACAGCCTGCTGACTGTCCTTGACCACGGAAGTTGTACTACCCGCTGTCAAGAGCTTCCTTCCTGATTATATCATTCTGAGATAGTGTTTCTTGTGATGGTGTAGGATCATAGTACAGAAGGAAGCAGCAGTAGGGCGTGTAACACGGGGAAATTTTTTGAGAGGGCATGGGCAGAAGAGCGTTAGCATGATGAAGTCTGTGCTTGGGCACTTGTAGGTCTTGGGTGATGTGTTTTAAGGTCTTGTGGCCCTTTTGGACATGCCCCAATGACCACTTGAGCTTTGCCTTTGTACTGAGGGAAGTGGGAAAGGCGCTGGGAGAAGAAGGGAAGAGGAGGAGTGTCAGGCTGGCATGCTTGAGAACTTTATTGAGGAAAGCGCATGGAAAGGAAGGAGCAGCAAGTGGCACATCCCTGCGGGGTCTTGGATGCACGTAGGGTGACAAACAACGTCATCGCTGTGCACGGTAAATTTTCTCGGAGCACGGAAATCCTCCAGCCCTGTGATGGGAGCAGCAGAGAGGGAGTCGATCCCTGGTGGCGTTTGGCTTGTGAGCACGTCATAGTAGCAGAGAGAACCAGACATACGAGACAGTGCAAGTCAAGGAAAGAAGTGGCAGAATGGTAGAATGTAAGTCGGCCATGTTTCCAAACATCACGGAATAGCCCACTTCCTTGCTTCTCTGGTTCATGCCTTGAGAGAAATAGCCATGGTTGTGGAGCTGAAGACCCAGTGGGTCAGCGACGGCACAAAGGTGCATCCTCAATCCACGAGGAGTCTCACACCATATGTGTGGTGTCCGTGTGACGGACAACTCTGTTAAATCATACTGGCCTCACTAGAAGCCCCAGAGGGACACCACTCCTCCCTGGTCTCCACCTGAGCAAAGAGCTGTTGACCGCAACTCTTGGTATGTGACCATGCAGGCAATTCATTGTCTCCTGAGTGGCCCATCATGTCTTTCCATTTTAGTGACAAGGATCTATGTAAGAGCATTGTCCAAACGCTTCTTGAACACCACCAGGCTTGGGCCCTGATGGCCACTTGAGCCCTGCTTTTTATTCTTTTTGTCGGGTGAAGTTGGAAGAGCGTTGGGAGAAGAAAGGAAGAGGAGGCATCTGAGGATGTGGGATGCAGGCGGATTTTATTGAGGAAAACATGAAAAAGAGGGAGCGTCAAGTGGAAGGTGCACATTCGGAGGTGCCTGGAGGGCGACCACCAGCCTATGTCCCTTGCGTAGAGCAGATTTTCCCAGAGCCCCAAGGTCTCGCTACCGTGTGGTGGGAGCAGCCCCAGAAGGTCTCTGGAGGGATTGTGCTAGTGAGCAAGGCATTGCAGCAGAGAGTAGCAGCCGTAGAAGGTGGTGCTATGGACAGGAGAAAGAGGAAGAAAGAAGGAGGCATGTTGGCCATGTGTCCTGACAGCATGGGCTGGCCCCTTCCTTGCTTGCTTGCTTTGTTGTGCCATGGAATGATGAGCCGCGGCTGGCGAGCCCAGGTGCCATGAAGAGCGCAGAAGTGCGTCCTCAGTCCAAGAGCTGTTTTGCACGGTGTTGGAGGCTTCTGTCAGGGGTGTTGGCGTGGGTCCTTAGCAGGGGTAGCAGGCTCTTCCGCCGTTGATGCAGCCCAGGCCTCCAAAGCCAAAGCCTCCAAGGCCAAAGCCTCCGAATCCCCCGGAGGAGATGGGCACTCCCTGGGCGCTGAGGTTGCTGCCCACGGCAGCTGATGCGGAGGATCCAACGGCGGTGTTCTGGGGGAAGGAGCTGAGGATGGGTCCTGGCAGGGTGACCAGCACGGCAGGAGGCTGGATGACGACGCGGGAATCCTCGCACTGCCTGACACAGGGCTCGTTGCAGCTGTTAGCCAGCGGGGTGGGTCCGCAGGGGCGGCAGATGTCGTAGCAGGACATGTCTGTGGTGTGGAGGGTCCCTGGAAGAGAGGGCGTTGGGAAGGTGGAGGGTGTTGGGGAGGCGGAGGGTGTTGGGGGCATGAGGAGCGGTGCTGGGGGAGGCCAAGGGAGTGGGAAGGCCCAGGGTGGTACTGTGAGGAGCATGGAGGTGGGGAGGCAGAAGGGCTGCTGAGGCTGGGGGTAAAAGGCGTGTGGAGAGATGGGGCCAATTGGGTGGGTGAAGGAGGGGAGCGGGGTTCAGGCTTACCTTGTTGGGCGCAGGGGAGAAGGCGTCGGGAGGATTGTGTGAGGGTGTGAGACGCAGGGCCGGCTTTTATGCTGGTCCTTGAGTGCCCGCAGGGCGAGAGAGCCTTTGCGCATGACAGCATTTGGCGTGACGTGCTCTTGTATTCCAAAGCCTCCTGTTTAGTATGAGGCAAGTGGTCTTGCCTTGGTCTTTATTACTGTCACTTGTAATGCGCTGCCAAGATTCTGTGAAACAGACACATCCTAAATAAGAGAAAATGAAAAGGGAGCATTGTGGGAATGACAACACACACCACCTCATTACTTGCCATGCTTTGGAATGCAAGAGCAACTCACGCCAAATACTGTCATGCGCAAAGGCTCTCTCGCCCCGCGGGCACTCAAGGACCAGCATAAAAGCCGGCCCTGCGCCTCTCACACTCACAAACTCCTCCCGACGCCTTCTCCCCTGCGCCCAACAAGGTGAGCCTGAACCCCACCCCCTTCCTTCACCCGCCCCAACAGGCCTAGCTCTTCATACGCCCTCTGCCCCCAGCCTCAGCAGCCCTTCTGCCTCCCCACTGCCATGCTCCTCACAGTACCACCCTGGGCCTCCCCACTCCATTGGCCTCCCCCAGCACCACTCCTCACGCCCCCAACACCCTCCGACTTCCCAACACCCTCTCTTCCAGGGACCCTCCGCGCCACAGACATGTCCTGCTACAACCTCTGCCGCCCCTGCGGACCCACCCCGCTGGCTAACAGCTGCAACGAGCCCTGTGTCAGGCAGTGCGAGGACTCCCACGTCGCCATCCAGCCTTCCACCGTGGTGGTCACCCTGCCAGGACCCATCCTCAGCTCCTTCCCCCAGAACACCGCCGTTGGATCCTCCGCATCAGCTGCTGTGGGCAGCAACCTCAGCGCCCAGGGAGTGCCCATCTCCTCCGGGGGATTCGGAGGCTTCGGCCTTGGAGGCTTTGGCCTTGGAGGCCTGGGCTGCTTCTCTGGCAGAAGAGCCTGCTACCCCTGCTAAGGTCCCACACCAACACCATGCAAGCCAGCTCTTCAACTGAGGACACACCTCTGTGCTGTTCATAGCTCATGGGCTCACCAGCCACAGCTCTTCTTCTCATGGCACTCCACACTCTAGCAGGGAACGGGGCCAGTCCATGCTGCCTGGAAACATGGCTGATGGACAGCCTACTCCTCTCTCACTTCCTTGTTCTCCTTCCACCGTCTTCCATGTCCAGTACTCTCCACTGCAATGACTTGCTCGCAAAGTCCAAAAACACACTTGGCACCTTCCATGTACTGATTCTATTGCAGTGCACGAAGACCTTGGGGCTCTGCGAAAATCTGCTCTACCATGGGACACAGGCTGATGGTTGCACTACTTGCACCACAGAACAGGTCCCTTCTACTCTGCATAACTTTGTACTCTTTTTTTCCACAATAAAGTTCTCGTGCATGTCAGCCTGTGATGTCTCCTCTTCCTTTCTGCTCCCAACACTCCTTCAACTTCACTCAACATTAAGCAGGGCTCAGCAGGCCAGCAGGGCCCAAGCCTGTTGCTGTTCAAGAAGCATCTGGACAGAACTCTTACATACATCCTTGTTTTTAAAATGGAGAGTCACTGTTTTGACAGACGGACCACTTAGCAGACAACTAATTGGCTGGATGAGCACATATAAGGAGTTGCGGCCAACAGCTCAGTGCACACATAGAGACCAGTGAGGAGAGCTTTCTCTCAGGATTCTATCCTGGGACCAGTGTTATTTGACCTCTTTGTTGCTGACATGCGTGGTGGGATTGAGCAGGCCCTCAGCAAGTTTGTGAATGGCACCAAGCTCTGTGGGGTAGCCGACACCTTAGGGGAAAAAGGAATGGAAGGACCTTGACAGGCTTGACAGGTGGGCCCAAGCAAACGCAAAGGCATTCAACAAGGCCGAGTGCAAGGTCCTGCTTTTGGGTCGAGACAATCCCCACCATGAATACAGCCTGAGCAACGAGTGGATTATGAGCTGCCCAGTGAAGAATGATTTAGGGGTATTGGTGGGGAAATGTCTCAACCTGAGCAGCCAGTGCACTCGCAGCCCAGAAAGCCAGCCGTCTCCTGGGCTGCATCTTAAGAATTGCAGCTGGCAAAAGGAGGGAGGCTATTCTCCCCCTGTACTCTGCTCTTGTCAGACCCCACCTGCAAGACTGTGTTGAGTGCTTGGGCCCCCAGCATAAGACAGATCTGGAACTGTCAGAGCAGGTTGCGAGGAAGGACACAAAGATGGTCAGACAGCTGGTGCAACTCTCCTACAAAGACAGGCTGAGAGAGCCGGGCTTGTTCAGCCTGGAGAAGAGAAGGCTCCAGGCAGACGTTATAGAGACCCTCCAGTAATTAAAACAGGCCTACAGGAATCATGGAATTAGCATGCCTTCCAACTGAAAACATTCAATCATTCAATTATTCTATCTGGTTTAACACCCAGGTTGCCTTGTATGTTGTCAGGACTCGGACTCATGGAGCCTCAAGGATCTGGATACTCTACAGTATCTCACAGTCAAGATAGTCTACAATTCTAAGAGTCTATGAAAAGGGACACAAGACCTCTCTCAGCAAGTATGTCACTGACAACAGCACCAATGGGCTGCTACTGTTCTTCTGGCATATGACACAAGCCCTTCACTTGCAAAACCAAAGGCCTGGGCACACTAAGGGACTTCTGCATGGGTCAGAAATCAGCACGCACTGAACAACTCTCTTTCCCATCAGGATTTTCTGGCCACCACCTCTGACAAATACCATCAAGACGCTGCAAGCAATGACATGGAATGAGGGTTGCACCTCTGGCATGAGTCTGGATCTTGGGCTCACCAAATTCTCAACCATGGCTCTTTCTCAAAGAAACCCGTACTTTCTCAGCTTCAGAATGGCCATGTCGTCTGAGGGAGCATCAAAGCTTTTACTAAAGGCAAGGTAAGCAACAGACACGGCTCTTCCCTCATTTACCAGGAGAGTTACTTCAACGCAGAAGACACTGAGGAGGCTCAAGCATGACTTCAGTTCTCTAAATCCATGCTGAATACTCCCCATCGCATTCTTATCATTTGTGTGCTGGGCAGTGCTTCCCAAGAGGATTTCCTTCCGCACCTTCCCAGAGACTGATGGCAGGCAAACCATCCTGCGGTTCCCCAGACCTTCCTTCTTGATCTTGTTGAACATAGGAGTGGGATGAGTCTATTCCAGTCTTCAGGAGCCCAGTCACCATCAACTTTCAAAGAAAGCTGAAAGTAGCCTTGTGAAGATATCAGCCAGGACTCTCAGCATTTGTGGGTGCAACCTGACAGGTCCTGTGCACTTCAGTACATCCAGTGGCACAGCTTCTCCATCTTCCTCAGCAACATGCACTACTCACCTGTCAGACAGCCTGCAAACCAGTCACCTTGCCTAACCAGTGGAAGGCTTTGATATCACCCACCCTTTTGAGTTGCAGACCGCATGCCTCCAGTTCCCATCTGAAATGTCCAAATCATCTTTCTAAAAATCAAAAACAGGTTTCCCTTTGACCTCACTGATGACACCACACCTCTCCCTTTCTTTGGATGCATCTTCTATCCAGCCTTACACGCACCTTCAAGAACTATTTTTTGGTCTTTAATACTGACACTTGAAATGCGCCGCCATGATCATTGGCCATGTCCTCAGCAGAAGGACCCAAAAAGGGAACATTTGGGGTAGGAAAACACACCCCACTTCATTACTCAACTTACTGTCAACTAGAAGCCACAGATCCCTTTCTTTGGGGCAGCTCCTCAGTACCTCATCCCCCAGTCTGTACATATACTGGGACAGGTTACTGTGCCCCAGGTGCAGAATCTGGTACTTACTCTTCTTAAACTTCATATGACTAGTGATTGCACAGCCCTGTGGTCTGTCAAGATCTCTCTGCACAGCCTCTCCACCCTTGAGGGAGACAACAGCAACTCCTTATTTCCTGTCATCTGTAAACTTACTGAGTATGCATTTGAGGCCTGTATCCAGATCATCTGCAAAAACATCAAAGAGAACTGGGTCCAAAATGGAGTCCTGGGAAACCCCACTAGTGACTGCAGCAAGCGTGACGAACCCCCCCTTTACTAAAACCCTTTGAACTTGACCAGTCAGACAACAGTCCACCAACTGTGTTATATATTTATCTACCTGCGAGCCGGACGTTTTGTCCAGGAGGATGTTTTGAGAAACAGTATCAAAAAGGTTTGCTGAAATCCAAAGAAATTGCATGTACTGCCTTCCTTTGGTCAATTAGATGGGTAACCTTGTCATAAAAGGAAGTGGCTGCACCTCATGCCCAGCACATCCAGGAAGCCCCTCCTCACAACACAGCCGCAATCACACCACATGAGAGCAGCACCATGACCTCACTGAAAACACCGCTGCTCTCCTATGCTTGGGTCACGTCTTCTGCTCGCCCTGACATGCACCTTCAGGAACAGTCCTTTGGCCTTTAATAATTACTTTGACGTAAAAGGTGCCACTATTGCCAAATGGACATGTCCTCAAGAGAAGGACGTGAAAATTGAGTGTTGCAGGATCAAAAACATGCCCCACCTCATTACTTGCCAGGCTTTGGAATGCAAGAGCAGGTCATGCCAACTGCTGTCACGTGCAAAGGCTCTCTTGCCCCATGGGCACTTGGGGACCAGCATAAAAGCTGGCCCTGTGCCTCGCACCCTCACACAATCCTCCTGACGCCTTCTCCCGTGCGCCCAACAAGGTGAGCCTGAACCGCGCTCCCCTCCTTCGCCCACCTCACCGACCCCATCTCTCCTCAAACCCTCTGCCCCCAGCCTCAGCAGCCCTTCCGCCTCCCCACCGCCATGCTCCCCAAAGTCCCACCCTAGGCCTCCCCAACTCCCTTGGCCTCCCCCAGCACCACTCCTCACGCCCCCAACACCCTCCGACTTCCCAACACCCTCTCTTCCAGGGACCCTCCGCGCCACAGACATGTCCTGCTACAACCTCTGCCGCCCCTGCGGACCCACCCCGCTGGCTAACAGCTGCAACGAGCCCTGTGTCAGGCAGTGCGAGGACTCCCACGTCGCCATCCAGCCTTCCACCGTGGTGGTCACCCTGCCAGGACCCATCCTCAGCTCCTTCCCCCAGAACACCGCCGTTGGATCCTCCGCATCAGCTGCCGTGGGCAGCAACCTCAGCGCCCAGGGAGTGCCCATCTCCTCCGGGGGATTCGGAGGCTTTGGCCTTGGAGGCTTTGGCTTCGGAGGCCTGGGCTGCTTCTCTGGCAGAAGAGCCTGCTACCCCTGCTAAGGACCCACACCAATATTGCTGACAGCAGTCTCCAACACCGTGAAAGCCAGCTCTCAGACTGTGGATGCACCTCTGTGCTGTTCATGGCACACGGGCTCACCAGCCATAGTTCTTCTTTTCATGGCACTTTCTTCCTCTTTCTCCTTTCCACAGTGCCTCCTTCTATGTCAAGTACTTTCTGCTGCAATTACTCAGAGCAAGAAGCCCTTGGGGACCTCCTTTTTGGTGAATTTATCACAGTACAGGAAGACCTTTTTGCTCTGGGAAAATCTGCTGTGCACAAGGCACGTAAGCCGATGATTGCCCTACTTGCACCTTTGTATTCGTCCCTTTTATTCTGTATGCCTTCCTTTTTGATGTTTTTTCTTCAATAAAATCATCCTGCAATGCATTCTGAGATGCCTCCTCTTCCTTTCTTCTCCCAACACTCTTTCAACTTCATCCACAAGAAAGACAGGGCTCAAGAGGTCATCATTCCAGATGGTGAAGGGCCTTGTGCTCAGACTCCATCAAGCCTAACACAGAAATCCCATCCCAACATAAACGCAGGGATGGCTTGAGAAAGCTATTGGTGAGTTCCCCAAGGTGCCAAGACCTATCCCAAGAAGTATGTTCACCACAGCCAGCATAGCTTGGCACAATTTTTCCTTCCAGAACATGACACAAGCCTTTCACTTGTCCAAACAATGGCTTGGGTATATAAAGACCATCTGGTCAGGTATCTGATGCAATCTCCCTGTGTCACCACACACCTAACTCTCTTCCCCAGCACCACTCTCCAGCCCTCCTAAGATATGTTACCACAGAAGCAGAAAGAAAAGCAAAGAAACAAACAATGAAAAGAAAGAAGAGAGGAACAACGTGACTTCACAGTAAGGGCTCAGCTCCATTGTCACAAAGGGAACATTACTGGCCATGGCCTATGCCCCGTGTCATGTAAAGGCTAAGAATGTCCTGCAGGAAGCATTGCACCCCTCATCCAACCACTCTCCTGCTCCTCAGCTGTTCATCTATTCAAGGCTTTAGGGCTCCTGCACATTTTCCTGAACAAGATGAGACTGTAATAGGCTGCAAGGGAATCTCACAAAAATATCCACAGAGCCTTCCGCTGGCTGCCTCACACAGAAAGATGAATGGAGCAGGAACTGCAGTTCTCAATGGCCACACAGCCTTTTCCAAGACTTCCAGGGCTAAAAGGAAAGACACACAACAGGAAAGAGGGCCCACAAGCAACCATATGGCCACAGGGACAACGAGGATTGAGCATGAGAGTGGGTACAAGGGTTCTGGCACAAATATGCAGCTCACACTGCAACCACCCTTCCAAGTCTCCTTCCTCCAGCACAGAAACCCTTCTCTCCCCCCCACAAAGTCACCAACCTGTCTCACAGCAGGCCCCCAGCCCAGCATGGCATTCCTCCCCCATGCCTCTTCCCTGTCAGTCACCCCAGCGCCCAACAACAGAGAAACGCAGTCACCCTTCCCACCTCACCTCACCTCCTTCAGCAACAAGCCCTGCTTACCTGAGAGACAATGCACAGAACATCCACATGCATCACAGGAAGGCAGGCCACCCACAAACTCCCAGAAAGCGATTTATCCATCCCATCGACCATCTCTAAAGACCTGGGATGCTCCTTCACAAAACAGCCTGTCCCCTGCCTCCTCCCTGCACATCTCTCCCGCAGAGTCCGTGGGCAGCTATTGCAGCCCTCCAGTCATACAAGCTGTCCCACCAGCCTCAGGTAATCCCATGATGCCACAGTTTTCTGAGCTGACACAGGGCTCTTGCTCCTCCTGCCTACTTCCCAGGCTCTGTGCTTTTGCATACGGGCACCTCAGGTGAATCCTTTTCCCACCTCTTGCTTCTTCCCAAGACTTCTGTAGCTCAGTCACCACACCCTATGTACTGACAACCCAACCTCTGTTTCCCCACTTACCTGCAACCTACAATCTTTCAACAGAACCAGCTTACATCCCTACTCATCTGGTTTCACAGTATTGTGGAATGGTTGAGGTTGGAAGGGACCTCTGGCAGTCACCTCATTCATCCCCTCTGCTCAAGCAGCACCACCAAGACCAGATTACCCCAGATTGTCTCCAGGTGGCTTTTGAGTACCTCCAAGGAGGAGAACTTGGTCACCCACACTGTAAAAAAGGTTTCTACAGATTTACGCAGAACATCTGGTCTTCTACTTTGTGCCCATTACCTCTTGTCCTGGCACCACAGAATCACAGAATGGTTGAGGTTGGAGGGAACCTCTGAAGATCATCTAGTCCAATGCTCCTGCCAAGCAGGATCACCTAGAGCACATTGTACAGGATAGTATCCAGGCATGTTTTGAATATCTTCAGAGAAGGAGACTTCACGACCTCTCTGGGCAACCTGTTCCAGTGCTCTTTCACCCTCACAGTAAAGAAGTGCCCTCTCATATTCAGATGAAACTTCCCGTGCTTCAGTCTGTGCCCTTTGCCTCTCGTCCTGGCACTGGACACAACTGAAAAGAGTCTGGTTCCATCCTCTTGACACCCTCCCTTCATATATTTATATGCATTGATGAGATCTCCCCTCGGTCTTCTCTTTTCCAAGCTAAACAGGCCCAGTTCTCTCAGCCTGTCCTCGTATGACAGGTGCTCCAGTCCTCTAATCATCTTCATAGCCCTCCTCTGGCCTTGCTCCAGTAGTTCCATGTCCCTCTTGTACTGGGGAGCCCAGAACTGGACACAATACTCCAGGTGTGGCCTCACCAGGACTGAGCAGGCAGGCAGGATCACCTCCCTTGACCTGCTGGCAACACTCTTCCAAATGCACCCCATGATACCAATGGCCTTCTTGGCCACAAGGGCACATTGCTGACTCATGGTCAGCCTGCTGTCCACCAGGACTCCCAGCTCCCTCTCTGCAGAGCTGCTCCCCAGCAGGTCAGCCCCCAGCCTGTACTGGTTCTTGGGGTTATTCCTCCCTAGGTGCAGGAACCTGCACTTGCCTTTGTTGAACTTCGTGAGGTTCCCCTCAGCCCATCTCTCCAGCCTGTCCAGGTCCCTCTGAATGCCAGCACAGCCCTCTGGGGTATCAGCCACTCCTCCGAGCTTTGTGTCATCAGCAAACTTCCGGAGGGTGCACTCTGTTCCATCGTCGAGGTCATTAATGAATAAGTTGAACAAAACTGGACCCAGTACTGATGCCTGAGGGACACTTCTAGCTACAGGCCTGTAACTAGACTCCTCACCACTGAGCACAACCCTCTGAGCTCTGCCATCCAGCCAATTATCAATCCACCTCAGTGTCCACTCATCTAGCCCGCACATCCTGAGCTTGCCTATGAGGATGTTATGGGAGACAGTGTCAAAAGCCTTGCTGAAGCCAAGGTAGATCACATCCACCACTCTCCCCTCATCTACCCAGCTAGTCATCTCATCATTGAAAGTTATCAGATTAGTTAAGTATGATTTCCCCTTGGTAAATCCATGCTGACTACTCCTGATCACTCTCTAATCCTCCACATGCTTGGAGATGACCTCCAGGATGAGCTGCTCCATCACCTTTCCAGAAATGGAGGTGAGGCTGACTGGCCTGTATTTTCCTGAGTTCTCCTTCCTGCCCTTTTTGAAGACTGATGTGACATTGGCTTTCTTCCAGTCTTCAGGCACCTCTCTTGCACAACTCACAAGACCCTGGCTTCATCCTCTCTGCACCCTCCCTTCAGGTATTCGTAGACATATGTGAGATCTCTCATGAGCCATGTCTTCTCCAGGCTCAACAGTCCAAGCTCTCTTAGCACTTCCTCATTGAGGAGGCCCAGGTTGGGCCTCACCACTGCTGAGTAGAGGGGAAGGATCACCTCTCTTGATGTGCTGGCAACATTCCCTCTAATATAATGCAAGACACCATTAACCCTCCTACCTGCAAGGGCACATTGCTGCCCCGTGTTCAACCTGGTGTCCACCAGGACACCCAGGTCATTTTCTGCTAAGCTGCTTTCCAGATGGGCAGCCCCCAGCATGTCCTGGTGCCTGGGGCTGTTCCTCCCGAGCTGCAGGGCTTGGCACTTTCCCTGTTTGAACTCCAAGAGGTTCCCATCAGCCTGCTTCTCCAGCCTGTCAAGGTCCTTCAGGATGCCAAGACAATGCTGTGGCAGATCAGCCATTCCTTGGTGTTCTGTCAGCAGGAACCACGTAGAGGCTATGCTCTGCTGCATCACCCGCACCATAAATGAAGATGTTTACCAGGACTGGACCCAGCATTCTCCTCTGGGATCAATCTCTGACTCTCGACCTTAGGCCTGGCTGCTCACCCTGTTTTTGATCCACCTCACTGCTTGATCATCGAGCCCATACTTCAACAGCTTCTCTATAAAAATCTGATGGGAGACAGTGTCAAAAGCCTGACTGAAGTCAGGCAGACAGACAACATCCACTGCTTTCCTGTCTTTTACCAAGCCAGTCATTTCAGCCCAGAGGGTTATCAGGCCAGTCAAGTGTGACTTCCCCTTTGGGAATCCATACTCCTGATGATGTTCTTGTCCTCTGTGTGCCTGGAAATGAATCACCTTCCCAGGGATCAAGGTTAGGCTGACTGGTTTCCAGTTCCTCGGGTCCTCCTTCTTGCCTTTCTTCAAGGAGGAGTGATGTTTGCTTTCCTCCAGTCCTCAGGCCTCCTTCAGTCCTCCTTCACTCCCCATGACCATTTGCACATTACTGAGAGTGGCGTTGCAATGACATCAGCCAGCTCCTTCAGTACTCCTGGGTGCATCCCTTTGTAGCCCTTAGACTTGTGTATGGCTGCTTGACTAGGGGACCTCTTCCTTGCTCCTGAATTTCATGCTGGTCTCTGGGACATTGGATTCCTGAAGGCTGCTCTTGCTAGTGGAGACTCAAGTGAAGAAGACATTCACTACCTCCACCTTTTCCATGTCCTCTGTCATCCACCTCCACCTCATTCAGTGCCTTCCCTACTCTTGCTTTTACTGCTTTACACTTCGAGAACCCGTTCTCATTGCCTTTGACATCCCTGGATGTTTGTAAGCGGGTGGACAAAGAGCTCTTACCACGCTGTGTCACAAACATCCCATCTCTCTCCAAAGCATGCCAGCAGCTACTACCACACAGCCGAGCCAGGACAGGCTCTCTTCAACATTCAAGCTCAGCTCAAGCAGCTAGCCCTCATGTCCTGAGTGTCCTGCCGGCGAGGCCATGGCCACTGCAGCACCAAGTCCTGCAACAGCAGTGCCATGGCAACCCTGCATGGCATGGGTTGGGCTCTAGGCCCCGCTACCCCCTGTCATCGCCCACCTCTGCTCCAGCAGTCGCAGCCTACCCTCAGCACAGCCAGGCACTTGCAGCCCTCAGGGACTCCTCAGCCAATCATGAGGCAGTTAACAACCAGCACCTTCCAGTCAGGAGGCAGCTGACAGGCCCCAGCTGCAGCAGAAAAGACAACCAACCATCCTGTTAGAAAGGCCCGTTGAAACAAATTGTTCAGATCAACCAAAGGGCTTACAAAAACAACCAAAAAGAGAGGGAAAAAGAAACAGTCAATAAAACAAAACCCTGAGAACAAAATGGCAAGGAATCCCCAAACAGGGGTTATAAATAAATAAATAAATAAGGGGGGAGGGAGGAGCAGGTGGGGCTGGAAAAACGCTGATTAAAAAGTACTCATGAAAATAAAGTAGATAGACCACAAATGTAGGGTTCTGTCATGGTCCCCCCATACTGCAGGGTCCCAGACCCAATGTCCCCATGACTTCCTAGGGCCACAGTCTCACTAACTGCGTATTACCCACTCAGTCTATGAGAGCTATAAAAAATACTGTCCAGCCTTCATATGGAGTCCAGAAAACCCACATGGCCTCAACATACTCAAGACTGCAACCCAGGCAGCATGAAACGTCCTTTCTTGTAGCTACAACCTTACAAGCAAGAAGGGCACTAGGCCACTGACACTGCACACCCAGTGGGAAAGGCAAGGGCTGTAGAGAGTCTACCTCGACTTCAGCAAGGCCTTTGACACAGTCTCCCATAGTATTCTCCTGGAGAAGCTGGCAGCCCATGGCTTGGACAGGTACACTCTTTGCTGGGTTAAAAACTGGCTGGACGGCCAGACCCAGAGAGTGGTGGTGAACAGAGTGAAATCCAGCTGGCGACCGGTCACCAGTGGTATTCCCCAGGGGTTGGTGTTGGGGCCCATCCTCTTTAATATCTTTTTTGATGATTTGGATGAGGGAATTGAGTGCACCCTCAGTAAGTTTGCAAATGACACCAAGCTGGGGGGAAATGCTGATCTGCCAGAGGGTAGGAAGGCCCTGCAGAGGGACCTGGATAGGATGGGTCCATGGGCAAAGGCCAATGGGATGAGGTTCAACATGGCTAAGTGCCGGTTCCTGCACTTTGGCCACAACAACCCCATGCAGCACTACAGGCTTGGGGAAGGCTGGCTGGAAAGCTGTGCAGATGAAAAGGATCTGGGGGTGCTAGTTGATGCTCGCCTGAACATGAGCCGGCAGTGTGCCCAGGTGGCCAAGAAGGCCAACAGCATCCTGGCCTGTATGAGGAATAGTGCAGCCAGCAGGACCAGGGAGGTGATCGTTCCCCTGTACTCAGCTCTGGTGAGACTGCACCTCAAGTACTGTGTTCAGCTTTGGGCCCCTCAGTACAAGAAGGACATTGAGGCCCTGGAACGTGTCTAGAGAAGGGTGACGAAGCTGGTGAAGGGCCTGGAACACAAATCCTGTGAGGAGCACTTGAGGGAACTGGGGTTGTTTAGTCTGGAGAAGAGGAGGCTCAAGGGAGACGTTACTGCTCTCTACAACTACCTGAGAAGAAGTGGTGGGTAGCTGGGGGTCAGCCTCTTCTCGCAGATAACTAGTGATAGGACTAGAGAGAATGGCTTTGAGTTGCACCAGGGGAGGCTTAGGTTGGAAATTAAGAGACATTTCTTCTCAGAAAGAGCACTCAGGCATTGGAACAGGTTGCCCAGGGAAGTGCTGAAGTCACCGTCCCTGGGGGTGTTCAAGGAAAGGTTGGACCTGGTACTTAGGGACATGGTGTAGTGGGTGACATTGGTAGTAGGGAGACGGTTAGACCAGATGATCTTGAAGGTCTTTTCCAACCTTAATGATTCTATGATTCTGTGAAGCAATTTTATTCATAATTGCAATGGCAGGTGTCCTGCAAGCAGGAGTGCACAGCAAAAGTATATCATAACCTTATATTACCAATTACCCAACGCTTGATTCCTCCCTGGTTCCTCATCGACTGAGTAATACAGGTTCACAAACTACTTGACGCTTATTATTATACCATATATGTACAATTTTATTTGACCAGCTACTAACTTCTCTTTTTCCTTCTCTTTTTCCTTCTCGTCTCACGACAAGAGGGACCTGATTATTTGTTTATACGGATTTCGCACTTCTCCTCCTCTTTTTGTAAGCTGTGCTCCTTATCTGGGGACAGTGGCACCTTCCCTTATCTGGTTAACATACTCCCCACTCCCATGCCACTGTCATGCTTGCGCAATCACTTTTCAATATGCAAGCTTTGTGGAATTTTCTACTGCAAAAACACACTCAATGGCAAAAACACCACTTTTTTTTTTTTTCACATAACCTGCCAAAGCAGGACACACGATGGGAAAGACAAGGGCTAAACGCAGGCTTGCTGAGTTGGGTTGAAGGCACGGAGGGAGTGAATGTGATGCAAGTGGTAGCGCATCATGCCCAGATACCTGGGAAGCCCAGAACAGTCTGCTGGGGATACCAGCAAATGGGCCCCCCTTCTCAAAACAAAGCCACAGAAAACACCTCATGAGTGCCAACCCATGACCTCACTGATGACAACGCACCTCTCCCATGCCTTGGATGGATCTTCTACCCGCCCTTTTGCACACCTTCAAGAACTATTCTTTGGTTTTATTATTCTCACTTGAAATGTGCCACCAAACCAAACAGACACATACTCAAGAGTAGAAAATGAAAAGGTCGAGTTGTGGGAACGACAATGCACCCCACCTCATTACATGATCGGCTTTGGCATGTAAGAACAGCTCACACCAAATGCGGTCATGCGCAAAGGCTCTCTCGCCCCGTGGGCACTCACGGACCAGCATAAAAGCCAGCCCTGCGCCTCTCACACTCACACACTCCTCCCGACGCCTTTTCCCCTGCACCCAACAAGGTAAGCCTGAACCCCACTCCCCTCCTTCATCTCTCCACACTCCCTCTGTCCCCAGCCTCAGCAGCCTTTCTGCCTCCCCACCGCCATGTTCCCCACAGCCCCACCATAGGCTTTCCCACTCCCTTGGCCTCCCCCAGCACCGCTCCTCACGTCCCCAACACCCTCCACCTTCCCAGCACCCTCTCTTCCAGGGACCCTCCACACCACAGACATGTCCTGCTACGACATCTGCCGCCCCTGCGGACCCACCCCGCTGGCTAACAGCTGCAACGAGCCCTGTGTCAGGCAGTGCGAGGACTCCCACGTCGCCATCCAGCCTTCCACCGTGGTGGTCACCCTGCCAGGACCCATCCTCAGCTCCTTCCCCCAGAACACCGCCGTTGGATCCTCCGCATCAGCTGCTGTGGGCAGCAACCTCAGCGCCCAGGGAGTGCCCGTCTCCTCCGGTGGCTTTGGAGGCTTTGGCCTTGGAGGCTTTGGCTTCGGAGGCCTGGGCTGCTTCTCTGGCAGAAGAGCCTGCTACCCCTGCTAAGGACCCACAACAATGCCCCTGACAGCAGCTAACAATGCCCTGCAAGCCACTTCATGGACTGAGGATGCTCTCGTCTCCGTGCTCTGGGAATAGCTCCCACACAAAATGCATAGCTGCTGATGGTCACTCTGCTTGCACCTCTGACCACGGCCCTTCTGTTTGTGCTCCTTCCTTTTCATGAGTCTTCCTCAATAAAGTTCTAATGCATGCCAGCCTGACACTCCTCCTTTCTTCACTCAACGCTCTTCAGCCAAAGGGACCTGGACAGGCTGCAGAAGCGGGCTCATGTGAACCACATGAGCTTCAACAAATCCAAGTTCAAGGTGTTGCACCTGGGTCGATGCAATCCCAGTCAGGAGGACAGACTGGGAGAAGAACTCATTGAGAGCAGCCCTGCAGGGAAGGACTTGGGTTGTTCTGGTGGACCAGAGGCTCGACAGGACCCAGCAGTGCACGCCTGCAGCCCAGAAAGCCACCTGCATCCTGGGCTGCATCAACAGAGAAGTGGCCAGCATAATGAGGGAGTTGATCGTCCCCCTCTACTCTGCCCTCTTGAGGCCCCACAAGTGCATGGCTCAAGATATAGGTAGGGCAGGTCAATATGTGCCACAAGACCTCCCCTAGTGTTCTCGGTTTACGTGGCAAGGTTTTGGTAGTAGGGGCTGCAGGGATGGCCTCTGTGAGAAGAATCCAGCAGTTACCCCATTTTTGATAAGGGCCTGTTTCAGCAATCTACAAAGGGACCTGCCACTGCCCAGTATTGAGCCAGTAAGCAACGTTGTTTGCATGTCTTTGAGACCATTTTTACAAAAAGGAGAAAAAAATCCTGCTGCACAACAACAGCAGGGAGAGCGAAGAGTGAGAACCAGCTGTGCAGACCCCAAGGTGAGTGCAGAGGGGGACAGGAGGTGTTCCAGGCATGCAGCAGCAGTTCTACTGCAGCCTGTGGAGAGGCCCCTGGCAGAGCAGGCTGTCCCCCTGCAGCCCATAGGTCCCACATGGAGCAGATCTCCATGCTGCAGCCTGTGGAGGAGCCCCCATGGAGCAGGTGGATGTGGCCTGGAGGAGGCTGCGGCCCATGGAGAGCTGCCACAGGAGCAGGCCCCAGGCTGGAGCTGCAGCCCATGGAGAGGAGTCCACTCAGGAGGGGGGGAGCTGCCTCTTTGGAGGACCCGTGCTGGAGCAGTTTGCTCCTGATATATGGACCCCTTGGTACGGAGCCATATGAGAGCGGTTCTTGAAGATCTGCTTCCTGTGGGAAGCCCCCGCTGACTCAGTTCGGGAAAGATGGCATCCCATGGGAGGGACCCCACGGGGAGCAGGGGCAGAGAGGGACCATGAAGGAGTGGCGGATACGAAGAGACAGGGACTGACCACAGCCCACATTGCCCCTTCCCGTATGCCACATGGGGGGAGGAGGTGGAATGGGGTGGATGGGGGTAGGTGTCTTTAGTTTGTTTTTTGTTTCTTTCTCACTGTTCTAGCTTGTTAGTAATAGGTAATACATTTTATTAATCTCCCTATGCTGAGCCTGTTTTGCCCATGACTAACACTGTTGAGTGATCTCCCAGTCCTTATCTCAATTCTAGAGCCCTTTTCATTGTCTTTTCTCCCCCTTTCCCTTTGAGGAGGGGGAGTGAGACAGCGGTTGTGACAGAGCTCAGCTGCCCAGCTAGGTAAAACCACCACACTTGGCAAGGATGTCACCAACATCACCACAAGTGGGCACCGCCTGAGCTTCCAGCACATCACCCAAGACCTACATGTGCCCAGCTAAACCCTTGGGCATGCTAAAGCTCTTCTGCGTGTGCCCTCTGAAACAATCTCCTCATGTGAGCACACCCTTGACCTGCTTTCTTCTGCAACATGATCCTACACCTTCACAACAAACACTATCACAGAGTCATATATGTAGGACGTCAGAGACATACACGCCTGATTTGCTCTCTATAAATCCGTGCTGACTACTCTCCATCACTTTTCTGTGCTTGGCAATACATTCTGGGAGGATTTCCTTCAGAACCTTCCCAGACACTGAACTCAGGCTGACCAGGCTGCCGTTTCCCAGACATTCCTCCTTCGTCTTCCAAGGTCCGTATTGTCTGTCTCAACATCAAACACCACGCACAAAAATAGGATTCCGCCTTGATACTCACCTGAAAGAACACCCCAGCACCCTGGGGCCAGACCTTCTGGACAGTCCAACGTGTCTGTCCTCTGCCTCTCACGAATCTCACAGCTTCTCCCAGGCCTCACCAGACAGCCTAAGGGACTTCCACCAAACTGCGGGAAGCCAAAGCCCCGGCTGTCAACATGCTGGCCCAAGAAAAGGGAGTGCTATGGAGCTGCCAACGCAACCCTTCGGGAATCATGGCAGGACTCCCAACACACTTAGTCTTGTCAGCCCTGACACAGGCCCACGAATACAACATGGAATCATAGAATCATAGAATATCCCGAGTTGGAAGTGATAAGGATCATGGAGTCCAAGTCCTGGCACCACACAGATCTACCCAGAATTTTAGACCATGTTACTAAGTGTTCAGTCCAAATGCTTCTTAAACTCCGACAGGCTTGGTGCCGTGACTACTTCCCTGGGGAGCCTGTTCTAGTGTGCAACCACCCTCTCAGTGAAGAACCTCTTCCTGATATCCATCCTGAACCTCCCCTGCCTCAGCTTGACACCATTCCCACGGGTCTTATCACTGGTAACTAAAGAGAATAGATCAGCACCTGCTCCTCCACTCCCCCTCATGAGGAAGCTGTAGCCTGCGATGAGCTCTCCCCTCAGCCTCCTCCTTTCCAGGCTGAACAGGACAAGTGACCTCAGCCGCTCCTCATACATCTTCCCCTCTAGGCCCTTCACCTTCTTAGTTGCCCTCCTCTGGACACTCTCCAACAGTTTCACGTCCTTTCTGTACTGTGGTGCCCAGAACTGCAGACAGTACTGAAGGTGAGGCCGCACCAGCACAGAGTAGAGCAAGACAATCACCTGCCTCGACCGACTAGCGATGCCATGCTTGATGCACCCCAGGATACGATTCACCCTCCTGGCTGCCATGGCACACTGCTGGCTCATATTCAACTTGCTATCAACCAAAACCCCCAGATCCCTCTCTAAGGGGCTGCTGTCCAGCGTCTCATCGCCCAGTCTGTACGTGTAGCCAGGTTTGACCTTTCCCAAGTGCAGGACCCGACACTTGATCTTGTTAAACTTCATGCGGTTGGTGATTGCCCAGCTCTCCAATCTGTCCAGATCTCTCTGCATGGCCTTTCCACCCTCAACAGAATCCACATCTCCTCCAAGTTTGTTGTCGTCAGCAAATTTGCTCAAAACACCTTCTAGTCCTACATCCAATTGGTTTATAGAAACATTGAAGAGGACTAGCCCTAAAATGGAGCCTTGGGGCTCCCTGGGAGCTCCACACCTAGTGACCATCCGCCAGCCAGATGTGGCCTTATTTAACACAACCCTTTGAGCCCTCCGTCAGCCAACTGGTCACCCATTGGATGATGTTTTTCTTTAGCTGTATGCTGGGTATTTTCTCCAGTACGATCCTGTGGGAAACTGTCAAAAGGTTTGCTGACGTCCAAAAAGATCACATCAGCTGGTTTCCCTTGATCGACTAGATGGGTGATTTTGTCATAAAACAAAATCAAATTTGTTAAGCAGGACCTACATCCTGCTTGGCAAACACACCTCCTCTGCCTCTTGGGACTGAAGCGCCAGGGACAAGACAGGGAGCCTACTTGCTCCCAGCTACAGCCTCTAAGTGCAAGATGGCCACCAAGCCAGCGATACAGCACACCCAACGGGAAAGACAAGGCTAAAGACTGGCTTAGTGAGTTGTTAAAAAGGCAGGGAGGCAGCAAATGCAATGGAATCATGGAATCACAGAATAGACCAAGTTGTGAGGGACCCACGAGGATCATCGCGTCCAACTCGTGGCTCCACACAGGACCACCCAAAAATCAAAACACATTTCTTAGAGTGTTGTCTTGTGCTCCAGCAGGTTTGGTGCTGTGATGGCTTCCCTGGGGAGCCTGTTCCCATGCCCAACCACCCTCTCGGGAAAGAGCCTTTCCCTAATATCCAAGCTGAACCTCCCCTGACACAGCTTCAGGCTGTTCCCTCGGGTCCTACTGCTGCTCACCAGAGAGAAGAGATCAGCACCTGTCCCTCCGCTCCCTTGTGAGGAAGCTGTAGGCTCTGGTGAAGCCTCTTCTCTGGAATGAACAAACCAAGGGACTGCAGCCATTCCTCGTACATTTTGCCCTCTAAGCCCTTCACCATCTCTCTAGTGCTCCTTTTGACAATCTCTAAGAGTTTTATGTCGTTAGATTGCGGTGACCAATTCTGTACACAGCACTTGAGGGGAGGCTGCACCAGTGCAGAGTAGAGTGGGACAATCACTTCCTTTGACCAGCAAGCAATGCTGTGCTTGATGTAACCCAGGTCCAGGATTGCCCTGACTCAGATGGGGAATTTGCAAGTTGCTCTTGTTAAATTTCATGCTGTTGGTCATAGTCCAGCCCTCTAATTCATCAACATGTATGTGCAAGGCTTCTCTACCCAAAATGGAGCCCTCGGGAACCCCCATGGTGACTCCCTGTCAGGCACAGGTAACCCCATTTACAACTACACTTTGAGTCTGACCAATCAGCCAACTGCTCAACCATCACATTAGGTATAAGTCTAGCTATATGCTGGACATTTTGTTCAGAAGGACATTGTAAGAAATTTTATCAAAAGCTTTGCTGAACTCCTAAGAGATTACACTTACTGGTGGCTACACATGGTAAACGAGAGGGGTAACCTTGTGATAAATAATAATACGAGCACCTCGCGCCCAGCACATCTGGGAAGCCCACACCAGCCTGCATTATGGCGATGCCAGCAAATAGGGCCCCCTCCTCACGACAATGTAGCTGCAAACCACATCGCACGAGTGACACACCATGACCTCACTTCATGACACCCCACCTCTCCCATGCTTTGGCCGCATCTACCGACTGCCCTCAAATGCACTCTTCATGCAAATCCATCCAAAGAGCCACTCTCACTTAAAAGCTGCCGCCAAGGCCAAATAGACACATCTCAACAGGGAAAATGAAAAGGGTGCGTTGTGGGAAGGACAACACGCCCCACCTCATTACCTGTGAGGCTTTGGCATGTAAGAGCAGCTCACGCCAAATGCTGTCATGCGCAAAGGCTCTCTCGTCCCGCGGACACTCAAGGTCCAGCATAAAAGCTGGCCTTGTGCCTCGCACCCTCACACATTCCTCCCGACGCCTTCTCCCCTGCGCCCAAAAAGGTGAGCCTGAACACCACTCCCCTCCTTCATCTTTCCACACGCCCTCTGCCCTCAGCCTCAGCAGCCCTTCCGCCTCCCCACCGCCATGCTCCTCAGGACCCCAGGCCTCCCCACTCTCTTGGCATTGTAAGAACTTTTATCAAAAGCTTTGCTGAACTCCTAAGAGATTACACTTACTGGTGGCTACACATGGTAAATGAGAGGGGTAACCTTGTGATAAATAATAATACCAGCACCTCACGCCCAGCAAACCTGGTAAGCCCAGACCAGCCAGCACTATGGCAATGCCAGCAAATAGGACCCCCTCCTCACAACAATGCAGCCAAAAACCGCATCGCATGAGTGACACGCCGTGACCTAACTTCATGACACCCCACCTCTCCCGTGCTTTGGCTGCATCTGCCGACTGCCCTCACATGCCCTCTCCATGCAACTCCACCCAAAGAACCACTCTAACTTAACAGCTACTGCCAAGGCCAAATAGACACATCCTGAACAGGAGGAAATGAAAAGGGTGTGTTGTGGGAAGGACAAATCACCCCACCTCATTACTTGCCAGGCTTTGGCATGCAAGAGCAGCTCACGCCAAATGCTGTCATGCGCAAAGGCTCTCTCGCCCCGTGGGCACTCAAGCACCAGCATAAAAGCCAGTCCTAGGCCTCACACCCTCACACACTCCCAACGCCTTCTCCCCTGCGTCCACAAGGTGAGCCTGAACCCCACTCCCCTCCTTCGCCTGCCCCTCCGGGCCTACCCCTCCACACGTCCTCTGCCCCGAGTCTTCCGCCTCCCCACTGCCATGCTATCCAAAGCCCCACTCTAGGCCTCCCCACTCCCTTGGCCTCCCCCAGCACCGCTCCTCATGCCCCCAACACCCTCCACCTTCCCAACACCCTCTCTTCCAGGGACCCTCCGCACCACAGACATGTCCTGCTACGACATCTGCCGCCCCTGCGGACCCACCCCGCTGGCTAACAGCTGCAACGAGCCCTGTGTCAGGCAGTGCGAGGACTCCCACGTCGCCATCCAGCCTTCCACCGTGGTGGTCACCCTGCCAGGACCCATCCTCAGCTCCTTCCCCCAGAACACCGCCGTTGGATCCTCCGCATCAGCTGCCGTCAGCAGCAACCTCAGCTCCCAGGGAGTGCCCATCTCCTCTGGAGGCTTTGGAGGATGGGGCCTTGGAGGCTGGGGCCTTGGAGGCCTGGGCTGCTTCTCTGGCAGAAGAGCCTGCTACCCCTGCTAAGGACCCACGCCAGCACCCCTGACAGCAGCTAACAATGCCCTGCAAGCCACTTCATGGACTGAGGATGCTCTCATCTCCGTGCTCTGGGAATAGCTCCCACACAAAATGCATAGCTGCTGATGGTCACTCTGCTTGCACCTCTGACCACGGCCCTTCTGTTTGTGCTCCTTCCTTTTCATGAGTCTTCCTCAATAAAGTTCTAATGCATGCCAGCCTGACACTCCTCCTTTCTTCACTCAACGCTCTTCAGCCAAAGGGACCTGGACAGGCTGCAGAAGCGGGCTCATGTGAACCACATGAGCTTCAACAAGTCCAAGTTCAAGGTGTTGCACCTGGGTCGGGGCAATCCCAGTCAGGAGTACAGACTGGGAGAAGAACTCATTGAGAGCAGCCCTGCAGAGAAGGACTTGGGTTGTTCTGGTGACCAGAGGCTCGACAGGACCCAGCAGTGCACGCCTGCAGCCCAGAAGGCCAACTGCATCTTGGGCTGCTTCAACAGAGGTGTGACCAGCAGGTCGAGGGACGTGATTGTCCCCCTCTACTCTGCCCTTGTGAGGCCCCACCTGGAGTAGTGCCTCCAGGTTTAGGGCCCCCAGCACAAGATGGTGTGTACCTGTTAGAGCAAGTCCAGCGGAAGGCTCCAAATATGATCAGAGGTTGGATCACCTCTCCTATGAAGAAAGGCTCAGAGAGCTCGGGATGGTCTTCCTGGAGAAGAGAAGGCTCCGGGGAGACTTCCTTGAGACCTTTCAGTACTTAAAGGGGTCTTCTAAAAAGGATGGAGAAGGATTCTTTACTCGTGTAGACAATGTTAGGACAAGGGGGAATGGTCTTCAACTAAAAGAGGATAGATTTAGACTAGACATGAAAAGGAAATTCTTCACTGTGAGGGTGGTGAGGCATTGGAAAAGGTTGCCAAGACAAGCTGTGGATGCACCATCCGTGGAGGCGTTCAAGGCCAGCCTGGATAGGATCTTGGTCAGCCTGATCTGGTAGGTAACATCCTTGCTTATGGCAGGGGGCTGGCGTTAGATGATCCTTAAGGTCCCTTCCAAGGTGAGCCATTCTACGATTCTATGACGATTCCCACTTCACCCTGTACAAATGCAGTGGAAAGGAGGAAGAGGCCCATGGAGAGCCCCTGCAGGAATAGGGCCCCAGGACAGAGCTGCATGTTGTGGAGAGGAACCCAAACAGGAGAAGGGATCTGGGGGGAGCTGCCTCTTTGGAGGACCCGTGTTGGAGCAGTTTGCTCCTGATATATGGACCCCTTGGTATGGAGCCATATGGGAGCGGTTCTTGAAGATCTGCTGCCTGTGGGAAGCCCACACAGGCTCAGTTTGGGAAGGACGGCATCCCATGGGAGGGATCCCATGTGGAGCAGGTGCAGAGAGGGACCATGAAGGAGTGGTGGATATGAATCAACAAGGACTGAATGCAGCCCACATTGCCCGTTCCCCTATGTCACTCGAGGGGCGGAGGTCAAATAGGGTGGATGGAGGTACATATCTTTAGTTTGTTTGTGTTTTGTTTCTTTCTCACTGCTCTAGCTTGTTAGTAATAGGTAATACATTTTATTAATCTCCCTATGCTGAGCCTGTTTTGCCCATGACTAACACTGTTGAGTGATCTCCCAGTCCTTATGTCAACCCTTGAGCCCTTTACATTGTATTTCCCCCCCATTTCCCTTTGAGGAGGGGGAGTGAGACAGCGGTTGTGGCGGAGCTCAGCTGCCCAGCTGGGTAAAACCACCACACCTGGCAAGGATGCAACCAACACCACCAGAATTGGGCACCACCTGGGCTTCCAGCACATCACCCAAGACCTACATGTGCCTAACCAAAGCCTTGGGCACGCTAAGGCTCTTCTGCGTGTGCCCTCTGAAACAATCTCCCCATGTGAGCACACCCTTGACCTGCTTTCTTCTGGAACATGATCCTACACCTTCACAACAAACACTATCACAGAGTCATATATGTAGGACATCAATCACTTCTATGTAGAAGAGGCTGCGGAGGCACACACAGGATTTGCTCTTTATAAATCCATGCTGACTATTCTCCATCACTTTTCTGTGCTTGAGAATACATTCTGGGAGGATTTCCTTCAGAACCTTCCCAGACACGTTGAGAAACAAGGTTGTGTTTTTGCAATAGAAGGTGTTTTTACAGGGTAAAATTCCACTAACGTTGCATATTCAAAAGTGATTGTGCAGGCATGAGAGTAGCATTACAGTGGGGAGTATGGTAAGAACATAAGGGGAAGGTCCCACTGTCCCAAAATAAGCAGGATAGCTAACAAAAACAGGACAAGCAGTGTAAAATCAGTAAAAACAAAAAATCGTGATCCCTCCAGTCACGAGAGAAGAAGGGGAAAAAAAAAGGGAATGGAGAAATTAACGCTTGGTCAAATATAATTGGACTTATATGGTATAGAAAGGCACTGAGTAGCTTGTGAACCTGTAGTACGCAGCCAGTGAGGAAATGGGAGAAACCAAGTATTGGGTAATAGGGAATATAAGGTTATGATATACTTTTCCTGTGTACTCCTGCTTGCAGGATGCCCACCATTGCAATAACAAATAAAATAGCTTCACAGAAGACCCTGTCTGAAGAAAATTATTGAGATTTTTCTCAAAAAACTGATGTCAGGCTGACCAGGCTGCAGTTTCCCAGACATTCCTCCTTCATCTTCTTGAACATAAGGGTGGGATGAGTCTCTTCCAGTTTACAGGAACCTCTCCCAGTCACCATGACCTTTCAAAGATAACTGAAACTGCTATTGCAAATATCAGCCGGGACATTCAGCATTTGCAGGTGCAGCCCTTCAGGTCCCAAGGACTCCTGCATGACCAGCTACACAGCCTCCCCATCATCCTCGTCCACAAGCTCCAGTCGGACAGCTTACAAAACACTCACCTCAGCAGATCAGGGGCTGCACTTGCCATCCCCCCACTCCTCAGAATGCAACTATGACCACTGGGGCCTCATGTCCACAGCTACAAGCAGCACGCACACCTCCAGCTCCCTTCTGAAAGGTCCACATCATCTGTCTCAACATTGAACACCACACACAGAAATACCCCTTGACCCCTTGACACTGTGCTGGGTCTGTCTGGGATGGAGTCACCTTTCGCTGCCTACACAGTGCTGTGCTCTGCACTCGTAGCTGGAACAGCACTGCTATCACTCCAGTGTTGTGTCTATTGCTGCACAGTACTGGCACGGCATCAGGACTCCCTCCAAGCCCCCAACAGCCAGCAGGCTGGAGGTGGGCAAGTGGTGGGGACGGGACATCGCCAGGGCAGCTGACCTAAACCAACCAAAGGGATATTCCATAACACATGATGTCACACTCAGCAATAAAAAATGGGGCTCTCGTGGGGGAGGGGTCTGTCCTCCAGAACACCATTACTCATTTTGAGGCCCTGCTTCCCAGGATGTGGCCGAACATCACTTGTTCATGGGAAATAGAGAATAACTTTTTTTTTCCCTTTCTGTACTTCTGCGCTGCCTTATTCTTTTATTTTTTTTCCCCATTCCCTTTCCCTTTAATTAAATCATTCTGATCTCAAACCTCAAGCTTTTTGTGTCATATTTTCTCCCCCTTCCTCTTTGAGGAGGGAGGAGTGAAAGAGCATCCGTGGTGGAACTCGACTGCCCACCTGGGTAAAACCGTCACACCAGAGCACAGAGGGCTTCCTGCCTTGTGACAGGAGCAGCGGAGAGGGAGTCAAACCCTGGTGGCGTTTGGCTTGTCAGCAGCAGAGAGAACCAGACATACGAGACAGTGCAAGTCAAGGAAAGAAGTGGCAGAATGGTAGAATGTAAGTCGGACGTGTTTCCAAACATCACGGAATAGCCCACTTCCTTGCTTCTCTGGTTCATGCCTTGAGAGAAATCGCCGTGGTTGTGGAGCTGAAGACGCAGTGGGTCAGCGACGGCACAAAGGTGTATCCTCAATCCACGAGGAGTCTCGCACCATATGTGTGGTGTCCGTGTGACGGACAACTCTGTTAAATCATACTGGCCTCACTAGGGACCCCAGAGGGACACCACTCCTCCCTGGTCTCCACCTGAGCACCGAGCTGTTGACCGCAACTCTTGGTATGTGACCATGCAGGCAATTCATTGTCTGCTGAGTGGCCCATCATGTCTTTCCATTTTAGTGACAAGGATCTATGTAAGAGCGTTGTCCAAACGCTTCTTGAACACCACCAGGCTTGGGCCCTGATGGCCACTTGAGCCCTGCTTTTTGTTCTTTTTGTCGGGTGAAGTTGGAAGAGCGTTGGGAGAAGAAAGGAAGAGGAGGCATCTGAGGATATGGGATGCAGGCAGATTTTATTGAGGAAAACATGAAAAAGAGGGAGCGTCAAGTGGAAGGTGCACATTCGGAGGTGCCTGGAGGGCGACCACCAGCCTATGTCCCTTGCATAGAGCAGATTTTCCCAGAGCCCCAAGGTCTCGCTACCGTGTGGTGGGAGCAGCCCCAGAAGGTCTCTGGAGGGATTGTGCTAGTGAGCAAGGCATTGCAGCAGAGAGTAGCAGCCGTAGAAGGTGGTGCTATGGACAGGAGAAAGAGGAAGAAAGAAGAAGGTATGTTGACCATGTGTCCTGACAGCATGGGCAGGCCCCTTCCTTGCTTGCTTGCTTTGTTGTGCTATGGAATGACGAGCTGCGGCTAGTCAACCCAAATGCCATGGACAGCGCAGAGGTGCGTCCTCAGTGCGAGAGCTGTGTTGTACGGCGTTGGAGGCTTCTGTCAGGGGTGTTGGCGTGGGTCCTTAGCAGGGGTAGCAGGCTCTTCCGCCGTTGATGCAGCCCAGGCCTCCGAAGCCAAAGCCTCCAAGGCCAAAGCCTCCGAATCCCCCGGAGGAGATGGGCACTCCCTGGGAGCTGAGGTTGCTGCCCACGGCAGCTGATGCGGAGGATCCAACGGCGGTGTTCTGGGGGAAGGAGCTGAGGATGGGTCCTGGCAGGGTGACCAGCACGGCAGGAGGCTGGATGACGACGTGGGAGTCCTCGCACTGCCTGACACAGGGCTCGTTGCAGCTGTTAGCCAGCGGGGTGGGTCCGCAGGGGCGGCAGAAGTTGTAGCAGGACATGTCTGTGGTGCGGAGGGTCCCTGGAAGAGAGGGTGTTGGGAAGGTGGAGGATGTTGGGGGCGTGAGGAGTATTGCTGAGGGAGGCCAGGGGAGTGGAAAGGCCTAGAGTGGGGCTGTGGGGAGGACGGTGGTGGGGAGGCAGAAAGTCTGTTGAGGCTGGGGGGCAGAGGGCGTTTGTAGAGACAGACCAGGTGGGGTTGGCGAAGGAGAGGAACAGGGTTCAGGCTCACCTTGTTGGGCGCAGAGGAGAAGGCGTCGGGAGGAGTGTGTGAGGGTGCGAGGCGCAGGGCCGCTTTTATGCTGGTCCCCAAGTATGCACAGGGCGAGAGAACGCATGACAGCATTTGGCGTAAGCAGCTCTTATATGCCAAAACCCATCAAGTAATGAGGTGGGGTGTGTTGTCCCCACGATGCTCCATCTTCATTTCCTCCTGTTGAGGATGTTGGAAGTGGCGGAACATTTCAAGTGAGAGTATTAAAGGGATAGTTCCTGAAGGTTCGTTAAAGGGCTGGCAGAAGATGCATGCATGACATGGGAGAAGTGCATTGTTGTCAGTGAGGTCATGGTTTGGCACTCCTGAGGTGTGGTCGGTGGCTCTGTTGTGAGGAGGGGGCCCCCGTTGTTGGCATCCCCAGCAGGCTGGTCAGGGCTTCTCAGGTATGCTGGGCGTGATGCGCTACCACTTGCATCACATTCACTCCCTCCATGCCTTCATCCCAACTCACGAGCCTGCTTTTAGCCCTTGTCTTTCCTGTTTGGTGTGCTGCATTGGTGGCTTGGTGGTCATCTTGTAGGTAGAGGATGTATCTGGGAGCAAGTGGGCTCCCTGTCTTGTCCTTGGGGCCGCAGTCAAAAGAGGCAGAGGAGGGGAGTTTGCATAGCAGGATGTTGTAGTCGCGGGCCTGTCTTAGGGCTGACAGGACTAAGTGCGTTGGCAGTCTTGCCATGCTTCCCAAAGGGTTGCGTTGGTGACTCCATAGCGCTCCCTTTTGTGGGGCCAGCATGTTGACAGCCAGGGCTTTGGCCTCCTGCAGTTTGGTGGGATTTCATTAGGCTATTCATCTCCCTCTCAACAACTGCCATCACAGGGCAGGAAGAACTCTGTGCTCCACTTCCCTCAGTACAAGGGCAAAGCTTATAAGGTCATTGGGGCAGTTCGAAAAGGGCCGCAAGACCTTAAAACACATCACCCAAGACCTACAAGTGCCCAAGCACAGACTTCATCATGCTAAGGCTCTTCTGCCCATGCCCTCTCAAAAAATTTCCCCGCGTTAGCACACCCTACCACTGCTTTCTTCTGTACTATGATCCTACGCCGTCACAATAAAAATCTTAGAATGATATAGTCAGGAAGGAAGCTCTTGAGAGCATGTAGGGCAACTGCTATGGTCAAGGATGGTCAGCAGGCTGTGTAGGACCATGTGCAGTGGCATGCAGCCACTTTTCAGACCACTCCACTGTTTGTTGGTGTAACCCGTACTTGTCAGATTCTCTGGGAGCGTTTCATGGGAGCAAGCATCAAAGACTTTACTAAAGGCAAGGTAAGCAACAGCTGTTGCTCTCCCCTTCTCCACCCAGCAGGTCACTTCAACACAGAAGACAGTGAGAAGGCACCTGTATGATCTGCTCTTTGTAGATCCATGCTGACTACTCCCCATCTCTTTCTTATCACTCATGTGCTTGTCAATGCTTCCGAGGAGGATTTCTTTCAGAACCTTCCCAGTGACCGATGACCAAACAACCAGCCTGCAGTTTCCCAGACCTTCCTTCTTCATCTTGTTGAATATAGGAGTGGGGTGAGTTTCTTCCAGTTTCCAGGTCCTGTCCCAGTCACCATAACCTTTCAAATATAATTGAAAGTGGCCTTACACAGACATCAGCCAGAACCCTCGGCATTTTTGGGTGCAACCCATCAGGTCCTGATTACTTATGCACATCCAGATGCACAACCTACACATCTGCCTCTGCAAGAAGCTCTGCTCACCTGAGAGACAGCCTGCAAAACACTCACCTCAGCTGCCCTTGGGCAGGCCTTGCCATCATTCCGCCCTTTGGAATGCAAACATCAGCACAAGATCTACTAATCTGTATGCCTCCAGCTCCCCTTTGAAATGTCCAGATCCTCTTTCTGACCATCAAACATAGGGCATAAAAATAGCTGTCACCTTGACACTCACCCTAAAGGCACTCACCCCCAACACCCGGGCTCCCCAGCTTGCCCTTCCTCGCAGTTCCACTCCCTCAGCCTCTCATGAGTCTCAAGGCATCTCACAGGCATCCCCAATTGTCCCAAGGGGCCCCTATTAAGCAGTACGTTGGGCCAAAGCCTAGCCTGGGAAGATGCTGGCATCAGCAAAGGGGAGCGCTATGGAGTGGCCAAAGCAAATCTTTGAGAAAATGGCAGGACTGCTGACATCAAAGGGCTTGCGAGCTCAGTACCAGGCCGCACGGGACAACAGCCTGCTTTCACAAGCAGCCCCCTCCTGCCTCCTTGGACTGCCACCCACAAGGATGGCCCCAAGCTTGCACAAGACAAAACAGGCAGCCTCCTTTCTCCCACCTACAACCTTCCAAGCACCACGGCCATCAAGATACCGATACAGCACACCCAATGGGAAAGACAAGGGTAAAGACTGGCTTAGCGAGTTGTTAGAAAGGCAGGGAGGCAGCAAATGCGATGGAATTATAGAATCACAGAATAGACCAAGTTGTGAGGGACCCACAAGGATCATCGCGTCCAACTCAAGGCTCCACACAGGACCACCCTGGGGAGCCTGTTCCAGTGCCCAACCACCCTCTCGGGTGTCCTGGTTCCAGTTAGGACAGAGTTAATGTTCCCTCATAGTAGCTGGTAGGGTGCTATGTTTTGGATTAGGATGAGAAGAGCGCTGATAACATGCTGATGTTTTAATTGTTGCAGAGCAGTGTTTACACCAGGCCAAGGACTTTTCGGCTTCTCGCTCTGTCCTGCCAGCGAGCAGGCTGGGGGTGCAGCAGGAGCTGGGAGGGGACAGACCCAGGACAGCTGACCCAAACTGGCCAAAGGGGTATTCCATACCATCTGACGTCATGCTAAACAATATATAGGGGTGGCTGGCCGGGGTGGGGGGGCCGGCTGCTCGGGAAGAGGCTGGGCATCGGTCAGCGGGTGGTGAGCAATTGCATTGTGCATCACTTGTTTTCTTACACATTATTATTGTTAATACTATTACCATTATCACTATTATTATTATTATTGTTATTATTATTTTCCTGTCTTAATAAACTGTCTTTATCTCAACTCACAGGCTTCACTTTCCCGTTTCTCTCCCCCCATCCCAGAGAGGGAGGGGGGAGGGTGAGCGAACGGCTGTGTGGTGTTTAGCTGCCAGCCGGGTTAAACCACAACATCGGGAAAGAGCCTTTCCCTAATATCCAAGCTGAACCTCCCCTGACACAGCTTCAGGCTGTTCCCTCGGGTCCTACTGCTGCTCACCAGAGAGAAGAGATCAGCACCTGTCCCTCCGCTCCCCTCGTGAGGACGCTGTAGGCTCCGGTGAAGTTTCCTCTTCTCTGGGCTGAACAAACCAAGGGACTGCAGCCACATCCTGCCTCTAAACCCTTCGCCATCTCTCTAGTGCTCCTGTTGACAATCTCTAAGAGTTTTATGTCGTTAGATTGCGCTGACTGATTCTGTACACAGCACTTGAGGGGAGGCCGCACCAGTGCAGAGTAGAGTGGGACACTCACTTCCTTTGACCAGCAAGCAATGCTGTGCTTGATGTAACCCAGGTCCAGGATTGCCCTGTCTCAGATGCGGAATTCGCAAGTTGCTCTTGTTAAATTTCATGCTGTTGGTCATAGTCCAGCCCTCTAATTCAATAACATGTATGTGCAAGGCTTCTCTACCCAAAATGGAGCCCTCGGGAACCCCCATAGTGACTCCCTGCTGGGCACAGGTAACCCCATTTACAACTACACTTTGAGTCTGACCAATCAGCCAACTGCTCAACCATCACATTAGATATAAGTCTAGCTATATGCTGGACATTTTGTTCAGAAGGACATTGTAAGAAATTTTATCAAAAGCTTTGCTGAACTCCTAAGAGATTACACCTACTGGTGGCTACACATGGTAAATGAGAGGGGTAACCTTGTGATAAATAATAATAACAGCACCGCACGCCCAGCAAACCTGGTAAGCCCACACCAGCCTGCACTATGGCAATACCAGCAAACAGGGCCCCCGCCTCACAAAAATGCAGCCGCAAACCGCACCGCAAGAGTGACACGCCGTGACCTCACTTCATGACACCCCACCTCTCCCGTGCTTTGGCCGCGTCTGCCGAGTGCCCTCACATGCACTCTCCATGCAAATACAGCCAAAGAACCACTCTCACTTAAAAGGTACCGCCAAGGCCAAATAGACACATCCTCAACAGGATGAACAACTTGTTGAACATCAGAGTGGGATGAGTCTATTCCAGTCTTCAGGAACCCAGTCACCAAGAACTTTCAAAGAAAGCTGAATGTAGCCTTGTGAAGATTTCAGCCAGGACTCTCAGCATTTGTGGGTGCAACCTGATAGGTCCTGTGCACTTAAGCATATCCAGTGGCACAGCCTCCCCATCTTCCTCAGCAACACGCACCACTCACCTGTTGGACAGCCTGCAAAACACTCACCTTGGCTAAGCAGTGGAAGGCCTTGACATTCGCCCACACTTTGGAGTTGCAGACCACATGCCTCCAGTTCCGTCTGAAATGTCCAAATCACCTTTCAGAAAATCAAACACTGGGCAGAGAAATAGGTTTCTCCCTTGACACAAATGCCAAATATCACCCCCAATAACACAATGGCTCCCAGCTGGCCCTTTCTGACAGTACCTCTTGTCCTCCGCCTTTCATGAATCTCAGGGCCGCTCACGGACCTCCCCACCCAGCCCAAAACGTCCCATCAAGCAGAGCGTCAAGGCTTGATTTTTCTGGTGGCTTCGGCTTTGGAGGAAAGGCGAGGAAGCCTACGGTGTCAGGAAACATGGCCAGTGGAGGACCTACTCATCTCTCATTCCTTCTTTTCATAGCACCCTCTTCTATGCCCGATACGCTCCACTGCAATGATTTCCTCACAGCCACAAAGCCCAGTGTGGCTGGGCCACACCACATAAATGCCATGCAAAGACCTCACTCATGACACCACACCTCAGCCAGCCTTTGGCCACATCATCTACCTGCCCTGCCATGCACCTTTCACAGAAATGCTCCAGCCTCTAATACTCTCACTTTGAAGGTGCCACCAGGACCCAACACCATGTCCTCAACAGGAGGAAATGAAAAGGTCGAGTTGTGGGAAGGACACCACACCCCACCTCATTACTTGCCAGGCTTTGGCATGCAAGAGCAGCTCATGCCAAATGCTGTCATGCGCAAAGGCTCTCTCGCCCCACGGGCACTCAAGGATCAGCATAAAAGTCGGCCCTGCGCCTCTCACACTCACACACTCCTCCCGACGCCTTCTCCCCTGCGCCCAACAAGGTGAGCCTGAACCCCACCCCCTTCCTTCACCCGCCCCAACAGGCCTAGCTCTTCATACGCCCTCTGCCCCCAGCCTCAGCAGCACTTCCGCCTCCCCACTGCCATGCTCCACAAAACCCCAGGCCTCTCCACTCCCTTGGCTTCCCCCAGCACAGCTTCTCATGCCCCCAACACCCTCCGACTTCCCAACACCCTCTCTTCCAGGGACCCTCCGCACCACAGACATGTCCTGCTACGACATCTGCCGCCCCTGCGGACCCACCCCGCTGGCTAACAGCTGCAACGAGCCCTGTGTCAGGCAGTGCGAGGACTCCCACGTCGCCATCCAGCCTTCCACCGTGGTGGTCACCCTGCCAGGACCCATCCTCAGCTCCTTCCCCCAGAACACCGCCGTTGGATCCTCCGCATCAGCTGCCGTCAGCAGCAACCTCAGCTCCCAGGGAGTGCCCATCTCCTCTGGAGGCTTTGGAGGATGGGGCCTTGGAGGCTGGGGCCTTGGAGGCCTGGGCTGCTTCTCTGGCAGAAGAGCCTGCTACCCCTGCTAAGGACCCACGCCAGCACCCCTGACAGCAGCTAACAATGCCCTGCAAGCCACTTCATGGACTGAGGATGCTCTCATCTCCGTGCTCTGGGAATAGCTCCCACACAAAATGCATAGCTGCTGATGGTCACTCTGCTTGCACCTCTGACCACGGCCCTTCTGTTTGTGCTCCTTCCTTTTCATGAGTCTTCCTCAATAAAGTTCTAATGCATGCCAGCCTGACACTCCTCCTTTCTTCACTCAACGCTCTTCAGCCAAAGGGACCTGGACAGGCTGCAGAAGCGGGCTCATGTGAACCACATGAGCTTCAACAAGTCCAAGTTCAAGGTGTTGCACCTGGGTCGGGGCAATCCCAGTCTGGAGGACAGACTGGGAGAAGAACTCATTGAGAGCAGCCCTGCAGAGATGGACTTGGGTTGTTCTGGTGGACCAAAGGCTCGACAGGACCCAGCAGGGCACGCCTGCAGCCCAGAAAGCCACCTGCACCCTGGGCTGCTTCAACAGAGGTGTGACCAGCAGGTCGAGGGACGTGATTGTCCCCCTCTGCTCTGTCCTCGTGAGGCACCACCTTGAGCACCTCCCCTATGAAAGAAGGCTCAGAGAGCTCGGGATGTTCAGCCTGGAGAAGTGCAGGCTCTGCGGAGACTTCCTTGAGACCTTTCAGTACTTGAAGGGGTCTTCTGAAAAAGACGGAGAACGTCTCTTTCCTTGGGTAGATAATGATAGGACAAGGGGGAATGGTCTTCAACTAAAAGAGGATAGATTTAGACTAGACATGAAAAGGAAATTCTTCACTGTGAGAGGATGAGGCACTGGAACAGGTTGCCAAGAGAAGTTGTGGTTACCCCAGGCGTGGAGGTGTTCAAGGCCAGCCTGGATGGGGCCTTGGCCAACGTGATCTGGTGGGTGGCATCCCTGCCTCCGGCAGGGGGCTGGCGTTAGATGATCCTTAAAGTCCCTTCCAAGGTGAGCCATTCTATGATTCTATGATGACTCCCACTTCACCCTGTATAAATACACGGTTCAAGATCAGGTTGAAAAGTGCCACAAGACCTCCCCTAGTGTTCTGTTTTTACGTGGCAAGGTTTTGGTAGTGGGGGCTGCAGGGGTGGCCTCTATGAGAACAATCCAGCAGTTGCCCCATGTTTGATAAGGGCCTCTTTCAGCCATCTACAAAGGGACCTGCCGCTGCCCAGTGCTGAGCCAATAAGCGATGTTTTTTGTGCCTCTGTGATCCTACACCTTCACAACAAACACTATCACAGAGTCATATATGTAGGACGTCAGTCACTTCTCCGTAGAAGATGCTATGTAGGCACACAGGGGATATGCTCTCTATAAATCCACGCTGACTACTCTCCATCACTTTTCCGTACTTGAGAACACATTCTGGGAGGATTTCCTTCAGAACCTTCCCAGACTCTGACCTCAGGCTGACCAGGCTGCAGTTTCCCAGACATTCCTCCTTCATCTTTTGAACATAAGAGTGGGATGAGTCTCTTCCACTTTTCAGGAACCTCTCCCAGTCGCCGTGACTTTTCAAAGGTAACTGAGAGAGCTATTTATTGAAAACGTATCAGCCACGACACTCAGCACTTGCAGGTGCAGCCTGTCAGGTCCCACGGACTCCTGCATAACCAGCTACACAGCCTCCCCATCATCCTCGTCAACAAGCTCCAGTGGGACAGCCTACAAAACACTCACCTCGGCAGATCAGGGGCTGCACTTGCCATTCCCCAATCCTCGCAATGCAACCATCACCACTGGGGCCCCATGTTCACAGCTACAAGCAGCATACACACCTCCAGCTCCCCTCTAAAACGTCCATATCGTCTGTCTCAACGTTGAACACCACGCACAGAAATAGGATTCCCCCTTGACCCCCACCACAAAGAACAGCCTAAGGGACTCCCACCAAACTGCAGGAGGCCAAAGCCCCGGCTGTCAACATGCTGGCCCCACAAAAGGGAGCGCTACGGAGTCGCCAACGCAACCCTTTGGGAAGCATGGCAGGACTCCCAACGCACTTAGTCCTGTCAGCCCTAAGACAGGCCCGCGACTACAACATCCTGCTATGCAAACTCCCCTCCTCTGCCTCTTTTGACTGCGGCCCCAAGGACAAGACAGGGAGCCCACTTGCTCCCAGATACATCCTCTACCTACAAGATGACCACCAAGCCACCAATGCAGCACACCAAACAGGAAAGACAAGGGCTAAAAGCAGGCTCGTGAGTTGGGATGAAGGCACGGAGGGAGTGAATGTGATGCAAGTGGTAGCGCATCACGCCCAGCATACCTGAGAAGCCCTGACCAGCCTGCTGGGGATGCCAACAACGGGGGCCCCCTCCTCACAACAGAGCCACCAACCACACCTCAGGAGTGCCAAACCATGACCTCACTGACAACAATGCACTTCTCCCATGTCATGCATGCATCTTCTGCCAGCCCTTTAACGAACCTTCAGGAACTATCCCTTTAATACTCTCACTTGAAATGTTCCGCCACTTCCAACATCCTCAACAGGAGGAAATGAAGATGGAGCATTGTGGGGACAACACACCCCACCTCATTACTTGATGGGTTTTGGCATATAAGAGCAGCTCACGCCAAATGCTGTCATGCGCAAAGGCTCTCTCACCCCGCGGGCACTCAAGGACCAGCATAAAAGCGGCCCTGCACCTCGCACCCTCACACACTCCTCCCGACGCCTTCTCCTCTGTGCCCCACAAGGTGAGCCTGAACCCCGCTCCCCTCCTTCACCTGCCCCACAGGACCCATCTCTCCAGACTCTTTCTGCCCCCAGCCTCAACAGCCCTTCCGCTTCACCACCGCCATACTCCCCAAAGTCCCACCCTAGGCCTCCCCACTCCCTTGGCCTCCCGCAGCACCGCCCCTCACGCCCCCAACACCCTCTGACTTCCCAGCACCCTCTCTTCCAGGGACCCTCCGCACCACAGACATGTCCTGCTACGACATCTGCCGCCCCTGCGGACCCACCCCGCTGGCTAACAGCTGCAACGAGCCCTGTGTCAGGCAGTGCGAGGACTCCCACGTCGCCATCCAGCCTCCCACCGTGGTGGTCACCCTGCCAGGACCCATCCTCAGCTCCTTTCCCCAGAACACCACCGTTGGATCCTCCGCATCAGCTGCCGTGGGCAGCAACCTCAGCTCCCAGGGAGTGCCCATCTCCTCCGGTGGCTTTGGAGGCTTTGGTCTTGGAGGCCTGGGCTGCTTCTCTGGCGGAAGGGCCTGCTACCCCTGCTAAGGACCCACACCAACACCCCTGACAGAAGCCTCCAACTCCATGCAAGCCAGCTCTTCGACTGAGGACGCACCTCTGCGCTCTTCATAGCGCACAGGCTCCCCAGCCTCGGCTCTTCTTCTCAGGGCACTCCGCACTCTAGCAGGGAACGGGGCCAGTCCATGCTGCCTGGAAACATGGCTGATGGACAGCCTACTCCTCTCTCACTTCCTTGTTCTCCTTCCACCGTCTTCCATGTCCAGTACTCTCCACTGCAATGGCTTACTCCCAGCCACAAACCCACCCGGCACCTCCCTTGTGCTGATTCTATTGCAGTACACGAAGACCTTGGGGCTCTGCGAAAACCTGCTGTACCATGGGACACAGGCTGATGGTGGCACTACTTGCACCACAGAACAGGTCCCTTCTACTCTGCATAACTTTGTACTTTTTTTTTCCACAATAAAGTTCTCATGCATGTCAGCCTGTGATGTCTCCTCTTCCTTTCTGCTCCCAACACTCCTTCAACTTCACTCAACATTAAGCAGGGCTCAGCAGGCCGGCAGGGCCCAAGCCTGTTGCTGTTCAGGAAGCAGCTAGACAGCACTCTTACATGTATCCTGGTTTTTAAACAAGAGGAGTCACAGATTTGATGGACAGACCACTTAGCAGACAACTAATTGGCTGGATGAGCACATTCAAGGAGTAGCGGCCAACACTTCGATGCCCAGGTAGATAAAATGGAGGAGTGCTTTCTCTCAGGGGTCTGTCCTGGGACCTGTGTTATCTCACCTCCTTGCCCCTGACATACACAGTGGGATGGAGCGGGCCCTCAGCAAGTTCGCACATGGCACCAAGCTCTGTGGGGGGGCCGACACCTTAGAGGAAAGGGATGCCATCTGGAAGGACCTTGACAGGCTTGACAGGTGGGCCCAAGCAAACCTCAAGGAGTTCAACAAGGCCGAATGCAAAGTCCTGCATTTGGGTCGAGACAATCCCCAACATCAATACAGCCTGAGCAACGAGTGGATTGAGAGCAGCCCCACAGAGAATGACTTGGGGGTATTGGTGGAGAAACACCTCAATGTGAGCCAGTGATGTACACTCGCGGCCCAGAAAGCCAGCCATCTCCAGGGCTGCACCAATAGAAGTCAGCACGCACTGAACTACTCTCTTTCCCATTGGGATTTTCTGGACACCACCCCTGACAGATACCATCAAGACACTTCAATCAACGTCATAGAATGACGGTTGCGCCTCTGAGATGAGGCTGGATCTTGGGCTCACCAAATCCCCAACCATGGCTCTTTCTCAAAGAAACCCGTACTTCCTCAGCTTCTGAATGGCCATGTCATTGGAGCAATCATCAAAGCCTTTACTAAAGGCAAGGTAAGCAACAATTCCTGCTCTCCCCTTGTCCACCCAGCACGTCACTTCAACGTAGAAGACACTGAGAAGGCTCAAGTATGATCTGCTCTTTGTAGATCCATGCTGACTAGTCCCCATCTCTTTCTTACCGTTCATGGGCTTGTCAATGCTTTGCAGGAGGATTTCTTTCAAAACATTCCCAGCGACGGATGACAGAGCGACCAGCCTGCAGTTTCCCAGACCTTCCTTCTCCATCTTGTTGAACATCAGAGTGGGATGAGTCTATTCCAGTCTTCAGGAACCCAGTCACCAAGAACTTTCAAAGAAAGCTGAATGTAGCCTTGTGAAGATTTCAGCCAGGACTCTCAGCATTTGTGGGTGCAACCTGATAGGTCCTGTGCACTTAAGCATATCCAGTGGCACAGCCTCCCCGTCTTCCTCAGCAACACGCACCACTCACCTGTTGGACAGCCTGCAAAACACTCACCTTGGCTAAGCAGTGGAAGGCCTTGACATTCGCCCACACTTTGGAGTTGCAGACCACATGCCTCCAGTTCCGTCTGAAATGTCCAAATCACCTTTCAGAAAATCAAACACTGGGCAGAGAAATAGGTTTCTCCCTTGACACAAATGCCAAATATCACCCCCAATAACACAATGGCTCCCAGCTGGCCCTTTCTGACAGTACCTCTTGTCCTCCGCCTTTCATGAATCTCAGGGCCGCTCACGGACCTCCCCACCCAGCCCAAAACGTCCCATCAAGCAGAGCGTCAAGGCTTGACTTTTCTGGTGGCTTCGGCTTTGGAGGAAAGGCGAGGAAGCCTACGGTGTCAGGAAACATGGCCAGTGGAGGACCTACTCATCTCTCATTCCTTCTTTTCATAGCACCCTCTTCTATGCCCGATACGCTCCACTGCAATGATTTCCTCACAGCCACAGAGCCCAGCGTGGCTGGGCCACACCACATAAATGCCATGCAAAGACCTCACTCATGACACCACACCTCAGCCAGCCTTTGGCCACATCATCTACCTGCCCTGCCATGCACCTTTCACAGAAATGCTCCAGCCTCTAATACTCTCACTTTGAAGGTGCCACCAGGACCCAACACCATGTCCTCAACAGGAGGAAATGAAAAGGTCGAGTTGTGGGAAGGACACCACACCCCACCTCATTACTTGCCAGGCTTTGGCATGCAAGAGCAGCTCACGCCAAATGCTGTCATGCGCAAAGGCTCTCTCGCCCCGCGGGCACTCAAGGACCAGCATAAAAGCCGGCCCTGCGCCTCTCACACTCACACACTCCTCCCGACGCCTTCTCCCCTGCACCCAACAAGGTGAGCCTGAACCCCACCCCCTTCCTTCACCCGCCCCAACAGGCCTAGCTCTTCATACGCCCTCTGCCCCCAGCCTCAGCAGCCCTTCCGCCTCCCCACTGCCATGCTCCGCAAAACCCCAGGCCTCCCCACTCCCTTGGCTTCCCCCAGCACTGCTTCTCGTGCCCCCAACACCCTCCGACTTCCCAACACCCTCTCTTCCAGGGACCCTCCGCACCACAGACATGTCCTGCTACGACATCTGCCGCCCCTGCGGACCCACCCCGCTGGCTAACAGCTGCAACGAGCCCTGTGTCAGGCAGTGCGAGGACTCCCACGTCGCCATCCAGCCTTCCACCGTGGTGGTCACCCTGCCAGGACCCATCCTCAGCTCCTTCCCCCAGAACACCGCCGTTGGATCCTCCGCATCAGCTGCCGTGGGCAGCAACCTCAGCTCCCAGGGAGTGCCCATCTCCTCTGGAGGCTTTGGAGGATGGGGCCTTGGAGGCTGGGGCCTTGGAGGCCTGGGCTGCTTCTCTGGCAGAAGAGCCTGCTACCCCTGCTAAGGACCCACGCCAGCACCCCTGACAGCAGCTAACAATGCCCTGCAAGCCACTTCATGGACTGAGGATGCTCTCATCTCCGTGCTCTGGGAATAGCTCCCACACAAAATGCATAGCTGCTGATGGTCACTCTGCTTGCACCTCTGACCACGGCCCTTCTGTTTGTGCTCCTTCCTTTTCATGAGTCTTCCTCAATAAAGTTCTAATGCATGCCAGCCTGACACTCCTCCTTTCTTCACTCAACGCTCTTCAGCCAAAGGGACCTGGACAGGCTGCAGAAGCGGGCTCATGTGAACCACATGAGCTTCAACAAGTCCAAGTTCAAGGTGTTGCACCTGGGTCGGGGCAATCCCAGTCAGGAGGACAGACTGGGAGAAGAACTCATTGAGAGCAGCCCTGCAGAGATGGACTTGGGTTGTTCTGGTGGACCAAAGGCTCGACAGGACCCAGCAGGGCACGCCTGCAGCCCAGAAAGCCACCTGCACCCTGGGCTGCTTCAACAGAGGTGTGACCAGCAGGTCGAGGGACGTGATTGTCCCCCTCTGCTCTGTCCTCGTGAGGCACCACCTTGAGCGCCTCCCCTATGAAAGAAGGCTCAGAGAGCTCAGGATGTTCAGCCTGGAGAAGTGCAGGCTCTGCGGAGACTTCCTTGAGACCTTTCAGTACTTGAAGGGGTCTTCTGAAAAAGACGGAGAACGTCTCTTTCCTTGGGTAGATAATGATAGGACAAGGGGGAATGGTCTTCAACTAAAAGAGGATAGATTTAGACTAGACATGAAAAGGAAATTCTTCACTGTGAGAGGATGAGGCACTGGAACAGGTTGCCAAGAGAAGTTGTGGTTACCCCAGGCGTGGAGGTGTTCAAGGCCAGCCTGGATGGGGCCTTGGCCAACGTGATCTGGTGGGTGGCATCCCTGCCTCCGGCAGGGGGCTGGCGTTAGATGATCCTTAAAGTCCCTTCCAAGGTGAGCCATTCTATGATTCTATGATGACTCCCACTTCACCCTGTATAAATACACGGTTCAAGATCAGGTTGAAAAGTGCCACAAGACCTCCCCTAGTGTTCTGTTTTTACGTGGCAAGGTTTTGGTAGTGGGGGCTGCAGGGGTGGCCTCTATGAGAACAATCCAGCAGTTGCCCCATGTTTGATAAGGGCCTCTTTCAGCCATCTACAAAGGGACCTGCCGCTGCCCAGTGCTGAGCCAATAAGCGATGTTTTTTGTGCCTCTGTGATCCTACACCTTCACAACAAACACTATCACAGAGTCATATATGTAGGACGTCAGTCACTTCTCCGTAGAAGATGCTATGTAGGCACACAGGGGATATGCTCTCTATAAATCCACGCTGACTACTCTCCATCACTTTTCCGTACTTGAGAACACATTCTGGGAGGATTTCCTTCAGAACCTTCCCAGACTCTGACCTCAGGCTGACCAGGCTGCAGTTTCCCAGACATTCCTCCTTCATCTTTTGAACATAAGAGTGGGATGAGTCTCTTCCACTTTTCAGGAACCTCTCCCAGTCGCCGTGACTTTTCAAAGGTAACTGAGAGAGCTATTTATTGAAAACGTATCAGCCACGACACTCAGCATTTGCAGGTGCAGCCTGTCAGGTCCCACGGACTCCTGCATAACCAGCTACACAGCCTCCCCATCATCCTCGTCAACGAGCTCCAGTGGGACAGCCTACAAAACACTCACCTCGGCAGATCAGGGGCTGCACTTGCCATTCCCCAATCCTCGCAATGCAACCATCACCACTGGGGCCCCATGTTCACAGCTACAAGCAGCATACACACCTCCAGCTCCCCTCTAAAACGTCCATATCGTCTGTCTCAACGTTGAACACCACGCACAGAAATAGGATTCCCCCTTGACCCCCACCACAAAGAACAGCCTAAGGGACTCCCACCAAACTGCAGGAGGCCAAAGCCCCGGCTGTCAACATGCTGGCCCCACAAAAGGGAGCGCTACGGAGTCGCCAACGCAACCCTTTGGGAAGCATGGCAGGACTCCCAACGCACTTAGTCCTGTCAGCCCTAAGACAGGCCCGCGACTACAACATCCTGCTATGCAAACTCCCCTCCTCTGCCTCTTTTGACTGCGGCCCCAAGGACAAGACAGGGAGCCCACTTGCTCCCAGATACATCCTCTACCTACAAGATGACCACCAAGCCACCAATGCAGCACACCAAACAGGAAAGACAAGGGCTAAAAGCAGGCTCGTGAGTTGGGATGAAGGCACGGAGGGAGTGAATGTGATGCAAGTGGTAGCGCATCACGCCCAGCATACCTGAGAAGCCCTGACCAGCCTGCTGGGGATGCCAACAACGGGGGCCCCCTCCTCACAACAGAGCCACCGACCACACCTCAGGAGTGCCAAACCATGACCTCACTGACAACAATGCACTTCTCCCATGTCATGCATGCATCTTCTGCCAGCCCTTTAACGAACCTTCAGGAACTATCCCTTTAATACTCTCACTTGAAATGTTCCGCCACTTCCAACATCCTCAACAGGAGGAAATGAAGATGGAGCATTGTGGGGACAACACACCCCACCTCATTACTTGATGGGTTTTGGCATATAAGAGCAGCTCACGCCAAATGCTGTCATGCGCAAAGGCTCTCTCGCCCCGCGGGCACTCGTGACCCAGCATAAAAGCGGCCCTGCGCCTCGCACCCTCACACACTCCTCCCGACGCCTTCTCCTCTGCGCCCAACAAGGTGAGCCTAAGCCCCGCTCCCCCCCTTCACCCGCCACACTGGACCCACCTCTCCAGACTCTTTCTGCCCCCAGCCTCAACAGCCCTTCCGCTTCACCACCGCCATACTCCCCAAAGTCCCACCCCAGGCCTCCCCACTCCCTTGGCCTCCCCCAGCACCGCTCCTCACGCCCCCAACACCCTCTGACTTCCCAGCACCCTCTCTTCCAGGGACCTTCCGCACCACAGACATGTCCTGCTACGACATCTGCCGCCCCTGCGGACCCACCCCGCTGGCTAACAGCTGCAACGAGCCCTGTGTCAGGCAGTGCGAGGACTCCCACGTCGCCATCCAGCCTTCCACCGTGGTGGTCACCCTGCCAGGACCCATCCTCAGCTCCTTCCCCCAGAACACCGCCGTTGGATCCTCCGCATCAGCTGCCGTGGGCAGCAACCTCAGCTCCCAGGGAGTGCCCATCTCCTCCGGTGGCTTTGGAGGCTTTGGCCTTGGAGGCCTGGGCTGCTTCTCTGGCGGAAGGGCCTGCTACCCCTGCTAAGGACCCACACCAACACCCCTGACAGAAGCCTCCAACTCCATGCAAGCCAGCTCTTCGACTGAGGACGCACCTCTGCGCTCTTCATAGTGCACAGGCTCCCCAGCCTCGGCTCTTCTTCTCAGGGCACTCCGCACTCTAGCAGGGAACGGGGCCAGTCCATGCTGCCTGGAAACATGGCTGATGGACAGCCTACTCCTCTCTCACTTCCTTGTTCTCCTTCCACCGTCTTCCATGTCCAGTACTCTCCACTGCAATGGCTTACTCCCAGCCACAAACCCACCCGGCACCTCTCATGTGCTGATTCTATTGCAGTGCACGAAGACCTTGGGGCTCTGCGAAAACCTGCTGTACCATGGGACACAGGCTGATGGTTGCACTACTTGCACCACAGAACAGGTCCCTTCTACTCTGCAAGTGTTTGCACTCTTTTTTTCCACAATAAAGTTCTCGTGCATGTCAGCCTGTGATGTCTCCCCTTCCTTTCTGCTCCCAACACTCCTTCAACTTCACTCAACATTAAGCAGGGCTCAGCAGGCCGGCAGGGCCCAAGCCTGTTGCTGTTCAGGAAGCAGCTAGACAGCACTCTTACATGTATCCTGGTTTTTAAACAAGAGGAGTCACAGATTTGATGGACAGACCACTTAGCAGACAACTAATTGGCTGGATGAGCACATTCAAGGAGTAGCGGCCAACACTTCGATGCCCAGGTAGATAAAATGGAGGAGTGCTTTCTCTCAGGGGTCTGTCCTGGGACCTGTGTTATCTCACCTCCTTGCCCCTGACATACACAGTGGGATGGAGCGGGCCCTCAGCAAGTTCGCACATGGCACCAAGCTCTGTGGGGGGGCCGACACCTTAGAGGAAAGGGATGCCATCTGGAAGGACCTTGACAGGCTTGACAGGTGGGCCCAAGCAAACCTCAAGGAGTTCAACAAGGCCGAATGCAAAGTCCTGCATTTGGGTCGAGACAATCCCCAACATCAATACAGCCTGAGCAACGAGTGGATTGAGAGCAGCCCCACAGAGAATGACTTGGGGGTATTGGTGGAGAAACACCTCAATGTGAGCCAGTGATGTACACTCGCGGCCCAGAAAGCCAGCCATCTCCAGGGCTGCACCAATAGAAGTCAGCACGCACTGAACTACTCTCTTTCCCATTGGGATTTTCTGGACACCACCCCTGACAGATACCATCAAGACACTTCAATCAACGTCATAGAATGACGGTTGCGCCTCTGAGATGAGGCTGGATCTTGGGCTCACCAAATCCCCAACCATGGCTCTTTCTCAAAGAAACCCGTACTTCCTCAGCTTCTGAATGGCCATGTCATTGGAGCAATCATCAAAGCCTTTACTAAAGGCAAGGTAAGCAACAATTCCTGCTCTCCCCTTGTCCACCCAGCACGTCACTTCAACGTAGAAGACACTGAGAAGGCTCAAGTATGATCTGCTCTTTGTAGATCCATGCTGACTAGTCCCCATCTCTTTCTTACCGTTCATGGGCTTGTCAATGCTTTGCAGGAGGATTTCTTTCAAAACATTCCCAGCGACGGATGACAGAGCGACCAGCCTGCAGTTTCCCAGACCTTCCTTCTCCATCTTGTTGAACATCAGAGTGGGATGAGTCTATTCCAGTCTTCAGGAACCCAGTCACCAAGAACTTTCAAAGAAAGCTGAATGTAGCCTTGTGAAGATTTCAGCCAGGACTCTCAGCATTTGTGGGTGCAACCTGATAGGTCCTGTGCACTTAAGCATATCCAGTGGCACAGCCTCCCCGTCTTCCTCAGCAACACGCACCACTCACCTGTTGGACAGCCTGCAAAACACTCACCTTGGCTAAGCAGTGGAAGGCCTTGACATTCGCCCACACTTTGGAGTTGCAGACCACATGCCTCCAGTTCCGTCTGAAATGTCCAAATCACCTTTCAGAAAATCAAACACTGGGCAGAGAAATAGGTTTCTCCCTTGACACAAATGCCAAATATCACCCCCAATAACACAATGGCTCCCAGCTGGCCCTTTCTGACAGTACCTCTTGTCCTCCGCCTTTCATGAATCTCAGGGCCGCTCACGGACCTCCCCACCCAGCCCAAAACGTCCCATCAAGCAGAGCGTCAAGGCTTGACTTTTCTGGTGGCTTCGGCTTTGGAGGAAAGGCGAGGAAGCCTACGGTGTCAGGAAACATGGCCAGTGGAGGACCTACTCATCTCTCATTCCTTCTTTTCATAGCACCCTCTTCTATGCCCGATACGCTCCACTGCAATGATTTCCTCACAGCCACAGAGCCCAGCGTGGCTGGGCCACACCACATAAATGCCATGCAAAGACCTCACTCATGACACCACACCTCAGCCAGCCTTTGGCCACATCATCTACCTGCCCTGCCATGCACCTTTCACAGAAATGCTCCAGCCTCTAATACTCTCACTTTGAAGGTGCCACCAGGACCCAACACCATGTCCTCAACAGGAGGAAATGAAAAGGTCGAGTTGTGGGAAGGACACCACACCCCACCTCATTACTTGCCAGGCTTTGGCATGCAAGAGCAGCTCACGCCAAATGCTGTCATGCGCAAAGGCTCTCTCGCCCCGCGGGCACTCAAGGACCAGCATAAAAGCCGGCCCTGCGCCTCTCACACTCACACACTCCTCCCGACGCCTTCTCCCCTGCGCCCAACAAGGTGAGCCTGAACCCCACCCCCTTCCTTCACCCGCCCCAACAGGCCTAGCTCTTCATACGCCCTCTGCCCCCAGCCTCAGCAGCCCTTCCGCCTCCCCACTGCCATGCTCCGCAAAACCCCAGGCCTCCCCACTCCCTTGGCTTCCCCCAGCACTGCTTCTCGTGCCCCCAACACCCTCCGACTTCCCAACACCCTCTCTTCCAGGGACCCTCCGCACCACAGACATGTCCTGCTACGACATCTGCCGCCCCTGCGGACCCACCCCGCTGGCTAACAGCTGCAACGAGCCCTGTGTCAGGCAGTGCGAGGACTCCCACGTCGCCATCCAGCCTTCCACCGTGGTGGTCACCCTGCCAGGACCCATCCTCAGCTCCTTCCCCCAGAACACCGCCGTTGGATCCTCCGCATCAGCTGCCGTGGGCAGCAACCTCAGCTCCCAGGGAGTGCCCATCTCCTCTGGAGGCTTTGGAGGATGGGGCCTTGGAGGCTGGGGCCTTGGAGGCCTGGGCTGCTTCTCTGGCAGAAGAGCCTGCTACCCCTGCTAAGGACCCACGCCAGCACCCCTGACAGCAGCTAACAATGCCCTGCAAGCCACTTCATGGACTGAGGATGCTCTCATCTCCGTGCTCTGGGAATAGCTCCCACACAAAATGCATAGCTGCTGATGGTCACTCTGCTTGCACCTCTGACCACGGCCCTTCTGTTTGTGCTCCTTCCTTTTCATGAGTCTTCCTCAATAAAGTTCTAATGCATGCCAGCCTGACACTCCTCCTTTCTTCACTCAACGCTCTTCAGCCAAAGGGACCTGGACAGGCTGCAGAAGCGGGCTCATGTGAACCACATGAGCTTCAACAAGTCCAAGTTCAAGGTGTTGCACCTGGGTCGGGGCAATCCCAGTCAGGAGGACAGACTGGGAGAAGAACTCATTGAGAGCAGCCCTGCAGAGATGGACTTGGGTTGTTCTGGTGGACCAAAGGCTCGACAGGACCCAGCAGTGCATGCCTGCAGCCCAGAAAGCCACCTGCACCCTGGGCTGCTTCAACAGAGGTGTGACCAGCAGGTCGAGGGACGTGATTGTCCCCCTCTGCTCTGTCCTCGTGAGGCACCACCTTGAGCGCCTCCCCTATGAAAGAAGGCTCAGAGAGCTCAGGATGTTCAGCCTGGAGAAGTGCAGGCTCTGCGGAGACTTCCTTGAGACCTTTCAGTACTTGAAGGGGTCTTCTGAAAAAGACGGAGAACGTCTCTTTCCTTGGGTAGATAACGATAGGACAAGGGGGAATGGTCTTCAACTAAAAGAGGATAGATTTAGACTAGACATGAAAAGGAAATTCTTCACTGTGAGAGGATGAGGCACTGGAACAGGTTGCCAAGAGAAGTTGTGGTTACCCCAGGCGTGGAGGTGTTCAAGGCCAGCCTGGATGGGGCCTTGGCCAACGTGATCTGGTGGGTGGCATCCCTGCCTCCGGCAGGGGGCTGGCGTTAGATGATCCTTAAAGTCCCTTCCAAGGTGAGCCATTCTATGATTCTATGATGACTCCCACTTCACCCTGTATAAATACACGGTTCAAGATCAGGTTGAAAAGTGCCACAAGACCTCCCCTAGTGTTCTGTTTTTACGTGGCAAGGTTTTGGTAGTGGGGGCTGCAGGGGTGGCCTCTATGAGAACAATCCAGCAGTTGCCCCATGTTTGATAAGGGCCTCTTTCAGCCATCTACAAAGGGACCTGCCGCTGCCCAGTGCTGAGCCAATAAGCGATGTTTTTTGTGCCTCTGTGATCCTACACCTTCACAACAAACACTATCACAGAGTCATATATGTAGGACGTCAGTCACTTCTCCGTAGAAGATGCTATGTAGGCACACAGGGGATATGCTCTCTATAAATCCACGCTGACTACTCTCCATCACTTTTCCGTACTTGAGAACACATTCTGGGAGGATTTCCTTCAGAACCTTCCCAGACTCTGACCTCAGGCTGACCAGGCTGCAGTTTCCCAGACATTCCTCCTTCATCTTTTGAACATAAGAGTGGGATGAGTCTCTTCCACTTTTCAGGAACCTCTCCCAGTCGCCGTGACTTTTCAAAGGTAACTGAGAGAGCTATTTATTGAAAACGTATCAGCCACGACACTCAGCATTTGCAGGTGCAGCCTGTCAGGTCCCACGGACTCCTGCATAACCAGCTACACAGCCTCCCCATCATCCTCGTCAACAAGCTCCAGTGGGACAGCCTACAAAACACTCACCTCGGCAGATCAGGGGCTGCACTTGCCATTCCCCAATCCTCGCAATGCAACCATCACCACTGGGGCCCCATGTTCACAGCTACAAGCAGCATACACACCTCCAGCTCCCCTCTAAAACGTCCATATCGTCTGTCTCAACGTTGAACACCACGCACAGAAATAGGATTCCCCCTTGACCCCCACCACAAAGAACAGCCTAAGGGACTCCCACCAAACTGCAGGAGGCCAAAGCCCCGGCTGTCAACATGCTGGCCCCACAAAAGGGAGCGCTACGGAGTCGCCAACGCAACCCTTTGGGAAGCATGGCAGGACTCCCAACGCACTTAGTCCTGTCAGCCCTAAGACAGGCCCGCGACTACAACATCCTGCTATGCAAACTCCCCTCCTCTGCCTCTTTTGACTGCGGCCCCAAGGACAAGACAGGGAGCCCACTTGCTCCCAGATACATCCTCTACCTACAAGATGACCACCAAGCCACCAATGCAGCACACCAAACAGGAAAGACAAGGGCTAAAAGCAGGCTCGTGAGTTGGGATGAAGGCACGGAGGGAGTGAATGTGATGCAAGTGGTAGCGCATCACGCCCAGCATACCTGAGAAGCCCTGACCAGCCTGCTGGGGATGCCAACAACGGGGGCCCCCTCCTCACAACAGAGCCACCGACCACACCTCAGGAGTGCCAAACCATGACCTCACTGACAACAATGCACTTCTCCCATGTCATGCATGCATCTTCTGCCAGCCCTTTAACGAACCTTCAGGAAATATCCCTTTAATACTCTCACTTGAAATGTTCCGCCACTTCCAACATCCTCAACAGGAGGAAATGAAGATGGAGCATTGTGGGGACAACACACCCCACCTCATTACTTGATGGGTTTTGGCATATAAGAGCAGCTCACGCCAAATGCTGTCATGCGCAAAGGCTCTCTCGCCCCGCGGGCACTCGTGACCCAGCATAAAAGCGGCCCTGCGCCTCGCACCCTCACACACTCCTCCCGACGCCTTCTCCTCTGCGCCCAACAAGGTGAGCCTAAGCCCCGCTCCCCCCCTTCACCCGCCACACTGGACCCATCTCTCCAGACTCTTTCTGCCCCCAGCCTCAACAGCCCTTCCGCTTCACCACCGCCATACTCCCCAAAGTCCCACCCCAGGCCTCCCCACTCCCTTGGCCTCCCCCAGCACCGCTCCTCACGCCCCCAACACCCTCTGACTTCCCAGCACCCTCTCTTCCAGGGACCTTCCGCACCACAGACATGTCCTGCTACGACATCTGCCGCCCCTGCGGACCCACCCCGCTAGCTAACAGCTGCAACGAGCCCTGTGTCAGGCAGTGCGAGGACTCCCACGTCGTCATCCAGCCTTCCACCGTGGTGGTCACTCTGCCAGGACCCATCCTCAGCTCCTTCCCCCAGAACACCGCCGTTGGATCCTCCGCATCAGCTGCCGTGGGCAGCAACCTCAGCTCCCAGGGAGTGCCCATCTCCTCCGGTGGCTTTGGAGGCTTTGGCCTTGGAGGCCTGGGCTGCTTCTCTGGCGGAAGGGCCTGCTACCCCTGCTAAGGACCCACACCAACACCCCTGACAGAAGCCTCCAACTCCATGCAAGCCAGCTCTTCGACTGAGGACGCACCTCCGCGCTCTTCATAGCGCACAGGCTCCCCAGCCTCGGCTCTTCTTCTCAGGGCACTCCGCACTCTAGCAGGGAACGGGGCCAGTCCATGCTGCCTGGAAACATGGCTGATGGACAGCCTACTCCTCTCTCACTTCCTTGTTCTCCTTCCACCGTCTTCCATGTCCAGTACTCTCCACTGCAATGGCTTACTCCCAGCCACAAACCCACCCGGCACCTCTCATGTGCTGATTCTATTGCAGTGCACGAAGACCTTGGGGCTCTGCGAAAACCTGCTGTACCATGGGACACAGGCTGATGGTTGCACTACTTGCACCACAGAACAGGTCCCTTCTACTCTGCAAGGGTTTGCACTCTTTTTTTCCACAATAAAGTTCTCGTGCATGTCAGCCTGTGATGTCTCCCCTTCCTTTCTGCTCCCAACACTCCTTCAACTTCGCTCAACATTAAGCAGGGCTCAGCAGGCCGGCAGGGCCCAAGCCTCTTGCTGTTCAGGAAGCAGCTAGACAGCACTCTTACATGTATCCTGGTTTTTAAACAAGAGGAGTCACAGATTTGATGGACAGACCACTTAGCAGACAACTAATTGGCTGGATGAGCACATTCAAGGAGTAGCGGCCAACACTTCGATGCCCAGGTAGATAGAATGGAGGAGTGCTTTCTCTCAGGGGTCTGTCCTGGGACCTGTGTTATCTCACCTCCTTGCCCCTGACATACACAGTGGGATGGAGCGGGCCCTCAGCAAGTTTGCACATGGCACCAAGCTCTGTGGGGGGGCCGACACCTTAGAGGAAAGGGATGCCATCTGGAAGGACCTTGACAGGCTTGACAGGTGGGCCCAAGCAAACCTCAAGGAGTTCAACAAGGCCGAATGCAAAGTCCTGCATTTGGGTCGAGACAATCCCCAACATCAATACAGCCTGAGCAACGAGTGGATTGAGAGCAGCCCCACAGAGAATGACTTGGGGGTATTGGTGGAGAAACATCTCAATGTGAGCCAGCGATGTACACTCGCGGCCCAGAAAGCCAGCCATCTCCAGGGCTGCAGCAATAGAAGTCAGCACGCACTGAACTACTCTTTCCCATTGGGATTTTCTGGACACCACCCCTGACAGATACCATCAAGACACTTCAATCAATGTCATAGAATGACGGTTGCGCCTCTGAGATGAGGCTGGATCTTGGGCTCACCAAATCCCCGACCATGGCTCTTTCTCAAAGAGACCCGTACTTCCTCAGCTTCTGAATGGCCATGTCATTGGAGCAATCATCAAAGCCTTTACTAAAGGCAAGGTAAGCAACAATTCCTGCTCTCCCCTTGTCCACCCAGCACGTCACTTCAACGTAGAAGACACTGAGAAGGCTCAAGTATGATCTGCTCTTTGTAGATCCATGCTGACTAGTCCCCATCTCTTTCTTACCGTTCATGGGCTTGTCAATGCTTTGCAGGAGGATTTCTTTCAAAACATTCCCAGCGACGGATGACAGAGCGACCAGCCTGCAGTTTCCCAGACCTTCCTTCTCCATCTTGTTGAACATCAGAGTGGGATGAGTCTATTCCAGTCTTCAGGAACCCAGTCACCAAGAACTTTCAAAGAAAGCTGAATGTAGCCTTGTGAAGATTTCAGCCAGGACTCTCAGCATTTGTGGGTGCAACCTGATAGGTCCTGTGCACTTAAGCACATCCAGTGGCACAGCCTCCCCGTCTTCCTCAGCAACACGCACCACTCACCTGTTGGACAGCCTGCAAAACACTCACCTTGGCTAAGCAGTGGAAGGCCTTGACATTCGCCCACACTTTGGAGTTGCAGACCACATGCCTCCAGTTCCGTCTGAAATGTCCAAATCACCTTTCAGAAAATCAAACACTGGGCAGAGAAATAGGTTTCTCCCTTGACACAAATGCCAAATATCACCCCCAATAACACAATGGCTCCCAGCTGGCCCTTTCTGACAGTACCTCTTGTCCTCCGCCTTTCATGAATCTCAGGGCCGCTCACGGACCTCCCCACCCAGCCCAAAACGTCCCATCAAGCAGAGCGTCAAGGCTTGAGTTTTCTGGTGGCTTCGGCTTTGGAGGAAAGGCGAGGAAGCCTACGGTGTCAGGAAACATGGCCAGTGGAGGACCTACTCATCTCTCATTCCTTCTTTTCATAGCACCCTCTTCTATGCCCGATACGCTCCACTGCAATGATTTCCTCACAGCCACAGAGCCCAGCGTGGCTGGGCCACACCACATAAATGCCATGCAAAGACCTCACTCATGACACCACACCTCAGCCAGCCTTTGGCCACATCATCTACCTGCCCTGCCATGCACCTTTCACAGAAATGCTCCAGCCTCTAATACTCTCACTTTGAAGGTGCCACCACGACCCAACACCATGTCCTCAACAGGAGGAAATGAAAAGGTCGAGTTGTGGGAAGGACACCACACCCCACCTCATTACTTGCCAGGCTTTGGCATGCAAGAGCAGCTCACGCCAAATGCTGTCATGCGCAAAGGCTCTCTCGCCCCGCGGGCACTCAAGGACCAGCATAAAAGCCGGCCCTGCGCCTCTCACACTCACACACTCCTCCCGACGCCTTCTCCCCTGCGCCCAACAAGGTGAGCCTGAACCCCACCCCCTTCCTTCACCCGCCCCAACAGGCCTAGCTCTTCATACGCCCTCTGCCCCCAGCCTCAGCAGCCCTTCCGCCTCCCCACTGCCATGCTCCGCAAAACCCCAGGCCTCCCCACTCCCTTGGCTTCCCCCAGCACTGCTTCTCGTGCCCCCAACACCCTCCGACTTCCCAACACCCTCTCTTCCAGGGACCCTCCGCACCACAGACATGTCCTGCTACGACATCTGCCGCCCCTGCGGACCCACCCCGCTGGCTAACAGCTGCAACGAGCCCTGTGTCAGGCAGTGCGAGGACTCCCACGTCGCCATCCAGCCTTCCACCGTGGTGGTCACCCTGCCAGGACCCATCCTCAGCTCCTTCCCCCAGAACACCGCCGTTGGATCCTCCGCATCAGCTGCCGTGGGCAGCAACCTCAGCTCCCAGGGAGTGCCCATCTCCTCTGGAGGCTTTGGAGGATGGGGCCTTGGAGGCTGGGGCCTTGGAGGCCTGGGCTGCTTCTCTGGCAGAAGAGCCTGCTACCCCTGCTAAGGACCCACGCCAGCACCCCTGACAGCAGCTAACAATGCCCTGCAAGCCACTTCATGGACTGAGGATGCTCTCATCTCCGTGCTCTGGGAATAGCTCCCACACAAAATGCATAGCTGCTGATGGTCACTCTGCTTGCACCTCTGACCACGGCCCTTCTGTTTGTGCTCCTTCCTTTTCATGAGTCTTCCTCAATAAAGTTCTAATGCATGCCAGCCTGACACTCCTCCTTTCTTCACTCAACGCTCTTCAGCCAAAGGGACCTGGACAGGCTGCAGAAGCGGGCTCATGTGAACCACATGAGCTTCAACAAGTCCAAGTTCAAGGTGTTGCACCTGGGTCGGGGCAATCCCAGTCAGGAGGACAGACTGGGAGAAGAACTCATTGAGAGCAGCCCTGCAGAGATGGACTTGGGTTGTTCCGGTGGACCAAAGGCTCGACAGGACCCAGCAGGGCACGCCTGCAGCCCAGAAAGCCACCTGCACCCTGGGCTGCTTCAACAGAGGTGTGACCAGCAGGTCGAGGGACGTGATTGTCCCCCTCTGCTCTGTCCTCGTGAGGCACCACCTTGAGCGCCTCCCCTATGAAAGAAGGCTCAGAGAGCTCAGGATGTTCAGCCTGGAGAAGTGCAGGCTCTGCGGAGACTTCCTTGAGACCTTTCAGTACTTGAAGGGGTCTTCTGAAAAAGACGGAGAACGTCTCTTTCCTTGGGTAGATAACGATAGGACAAGGGGGAATGGTCTTCAACTAAAAGAGGATAGATTTAGACTAGACATGAAAAGGAAATTCTTCACTGTGAGAGGATGAGGCACTGGAACAGGTTGCCAAGAGAAGTTGTGGTTACCCCAGGCGTGGAGGTGTTCAAGGCCAGCCTGGATGGGGCCTTGGCCAACGTGATCTGGTGGGTGGCATCCCTGCCTCCGGCAGGGGGCTGGCGTTAGATGATCCCTAAGGTCCCTTCCAAGGTGAGCCATTCTATGATTCTATGATGACTCCCACTTCACCCTGTATAAATACACGGTTCAAGATCAGGTTGAAAAGTGCCACAAGACCTCCCCTAGTGTTCTGTTTTTACGTGGCAAGGTTTTGGTAGTGGGGGCTGCAGGGGTGGCCTCTATGAGAACAATCCAGCAGTTGCCCCATGTTTGATAAGGGCCTCTTTCAGCCATCTACAAAGGGACCTGCCGCTGCCCAGTGCTGAGCCAATAAGCGATGTTTTTTGTGCCTCTGTGATCCTACACCTTCACAACAAACACTATCACAGAGTCATATATGTAGGACGTCAGTCACTTCTCCGTAGAAGATGCTATGTAGGCACACAGGGGATATGCTCTCTATAAATCCACGCTGACTACTCTCCATCACTTTTCCGTACTTGAGAACACATTCTGGGAGGATTTCCTTCAGAACCTTCCCAGACTCTGACCTCAGGCTGACCAGGCTGCAGTTTCCCAGACATTCCTCCTTCATCTTTTGAACATAAGAGTGGGATGAGTCTCTTCCACTTTTCAGGAACCTCTCCCAGTCGCCGTGACTTTTCAAAGGTAACTGAGAGAGCTATTTATTGAAAACGTATCAGCCACGACACTCAGCATTTGCAGGTGCAGCCTGTCAGGTCCCACGGACTCCTGCATAACCAGCTACACAGCCTCCCCATCATCCTCGTCAACAAGCTCCAGTGGGACAGCCTACAAAACACTCACCTCGGCAGATCAGGGGCTGCACTTGCCATTCCCCAATCCTCGCAATGCAACCATCACCACTGGGGCCCCATGTTCACAGCTACAAGCAGCATACACACCTCCAGCTCCCCTCTAAAACGTCCATATCGTCTGTCTCAACGTTGAACACCACGCACAGAAATAGGATTCCCCCTTGACCCCCACCACAAAGAACAGCCTAAGGGACTCCCACCAAACTGCAGGAGGCCAAAGCCCCGGCTGTCAACATGCTGGCCCCACAAAAGGGAGCGCTACGGAGTCGCCAACGCAACCCTTTGGGAAGCATGGCAGGACTCCCAACGCACTTAGTCCTGTCAGCCCTAAGACAGGCCCGCGACTACAACATCCTGCTATGCAAACTCCCCTCCTCTGCCTCTTTTGACTGCGGCCCCAAGGACAAGACAGGGAGCCCACTTGCTCCCAGATACATCCTCTACCTACAAGATGACCACCAAGCCACCAATGCAGCACACCAAACAGGAAAGACAAGGGCTAAAAGCAGGCTCGTGAGTTGGGATGAAGGCACGGAGGGAGTGAATGTGATGCAAGTGGTAGCGCATCACGCCCAGCATACCTGAGAAGCCCTGACCAGCCTGCTGGGGATGCCAACAACGGGGGCCCCCTCCTCACAACAGAGCCACCGACCACACCTCAGGAGTGCCAAACCATGACCTCACTGACAACAATGCACTTCTCCCATGTCATGCATGCATCTTCTGCCAGCCCTTTAACGAACCTTCAGGAACTACCCCTTTAATACTCTCACTTGAAATGTTCCGCCACTTCCAACATCCTCAACAGGAGGAAATGAAGATGGAGCATCGTGGGGACAACACACCCCACCTCATTACTTGATGGGTTTTGGCATATAAGAGCAGCTCACGCCAAATGCTGTCATGCGCAAAGGCTCTCTCGCCCCGCGGGCACTCGTGACCCAGCATAAAAGCGGCCCTGCGCCTCGCACCCTCACACACTCCTCCCGACGCCTTCTCCTCTGCGCCCAACAAGGTGAGCCTAAGCCCCGCTCCCCCCCTTCACCCGCCACACTGGACCCATCTCTCCAGACTCTTTCTGCCCCCAGCCTCAACAGCCCTTCCGCTTCACCACCGCCATACTCCCCAAAGTCCCACCCTAGGCCTCCCCACTCCCTTGGCCTCCCCCAGCACCGCTCCTCACGCCCCCAACACCCTCCACCTTCCCAGCACCCTCTCTTCCAGGGACCTTCCGCACCACAGACATGTCCTGCTACGACATCTGCCGCCCCTGCGGACCCACCCCGCTGGCTAACAGCTGCAACGAGCCCTGTGTCAGGCAGTGCGAGGACTCCCACGTCGTCATCCAGCCTTCCACCGTGGTGGTCACCCTGCCAGGACCCATCCTCAGCTCCTTCCCCCAGAACACCGCCGTTGGATCCTCCGCATCAGCTGCCGTGGGCAGCAACCTCAGCTCCCAGGGAGTGCCCATCTCCTCCGGTGGCTTTGGAGGCTTTGGCCTTGGAGGCCTGGGCTGCTTCTCTGGCGGAAGGGCCTGCTACCCCTGCTAAGGACCCACACCAACACCCCTGACAGAAGCCTCCAACTCCATGCAAGCCAGCTCTTCGACTGAGGACGCACCTCTGCGCTCTTCATAGCGCATAGGCTCCCCAGCCTCGGCTCTTCTTCTCAGGGCACTCCGCACTCTAGCAGGGAACGGGGCCAGTCCATGCTGCCTGGAAGCATGGCTGATGGACAGCCTACTCCTCTCTCACTTCCTTGTTCTCCTTCAACCGTCTTCCATGTCCAGTACTCTCCACTGCAATGGCTTACTCCCAGCTACAAACCCACCCGGCACCTCCCATGTGCTGATTCTATTGCAGTGCACGAAGACCTTGGGGCTCTGCGAAAACCTGCTGTACCATGGGACACAGGCTGATGGTTGCACTACTTGCACCACAGAACAGGTCCCTTCTACTCTGCAAGTGTTTGCACTCTTTTTTTCCACAATAAAGTTCTCGTGCATGTCAGCCTGTGATGTCTCCCCTTCCTTTCTGCTCCCAACACTCCTTCAACTTCGCTCAACATTAAGCAGGGCTCAGCAGGCCGGCAGGGCCCAAGCCTGTTGCTGTTCAGGAAGCAGCTAGACAGCACTCTTACATGTATCCTGGTTTTTAAACAAGAGGAGTCACAGATTTGATGGACAGACCACTTAGCAGACAACTAATTGGCTGGATGAGCACATTCAAGGAGTAGCGGCCAACACTTCGATGCCCAGGTAGATAAAATGGAGGAGTGCTTTCTCTCAGGGGTCTGTCCTGGGACCTGTGTTATCTCACCTCCTTGCCCCTGACATACACAGTGGGATGGAGCGGGCCCTCAGCAAGTTTGCGCATGGCACCAAGCTCTGTGGGGGGGCCGACACCTTAGAGGAAAGGGATGCCATCTGGAAGGACCTTGACAGGCTTGACAGGTGGGCCCAAGCAAACCTCAAGGAGTTCAACAAGGCCGAATGCAAAGTCCTGCATTTGGGTCGAGACAATCCCCAACATCAATACAGCCTGAGCAACGAGTGGATTGAGAGCAGCCCCACAGAGAATGACTTGGGGGTATTGGTGGAGAAACATCTCAATGTGAGCCAGCGATGTACACTCGCGGCCCAGAAAGCCAGCCATCTCCAGGGCTGCACCAATAGAAGTCATCACGCACTGAACTACTCTTTCCCATTGGGATTTTCTGGACACCACCCCTGACAGACACCATCAAGACACTTCAATCAATGTCATAGAATGACGGTTGCGCCTCTGAGATGAGGCTGGATCTTGGGCTCACCAAATCCCCAACCATGGCTCTTTCTCAAAGAAACCCGTACTTCCTCAGCTTCTGAATGGCCATGTCATTGGAGCAATCATCAAAGCCTTTACTAAAGGCAAGGTAAGCAACAATTCCTGCTCTCCCCTTGTCCACCCAGCACGTCACTTCAACGTAGAAGACACTGAGAAGGCTCAAGTATGATCTGCTCTTTGTAGATCCATGCTGACTAGTCCCCATCTCTTTCTTACCGTTCATGGGCTTGTCAATGCTTTGCAGGAGGATTTCTTTCAAAACATTCCCAGCGACGGATGACAGAGTGACCAGCCTGCAGTTTCCCAGACCTTCCTTCTCCATCTTGTTGAACATCAGAGTGGGATGAGTCTATTCCAGTCTTCAGGAACCCAGTCACCAAGAACTTTCAAAGAAAGCTGAATGTAGCCTTGTGAAGATTTCAGCCAGGACTCTCAGCATTTGTGGGTGCAACCTGATAGGTCCTGTGCACTTAAGCACATCCAGTGGCACAGCCTCCCCGTCTTCCTCAGCAACACGCACCACTCACCTGTTGGACAGCCTGCAAAACACTCACCTTGGCTAAGCAGTGGAAGGCCTTGACATTCGCCCACACTTTGGAGTTGCAGACCACATGCCTCCAGTTCCGTCTGAAATGTCCAAATCACCTTTCAGAAAATCAAACACTGGGCAGAGAAATAGGTTTCTCCCTTGACACAAATGCCAAATATCACCCCCAATAACACAATGGCTCCCAGCTGGCCCTTTCTGACAGTACCTCTTGTCCTCCGCCTTTCATGAATTTCAGGGCCGCTCACGGACCTCCCCACCCAGCCCAAAACGTCCCATCAAGCAGAGCGTCAAGGCTTGACTTTTCTGGTGGCCTTGGCTTTGGAGGAAAGGCGAGGAAGCCTACGGTGTCAGGAAACATGGCCAGTGGAGGACCTACTCATCTCTCATTCCTTCTTTTCATAGCACCCTCTTCTATGCCCGATACGCTCCACTGCAATGATTTCCTCACAGCCACAAAGCCCAGTGTGGCTGGGCCACACCACATAAATGCCATGCAAAGACCTCACTCATGACACCACACCTCAGCCAGCCTTTGGCCACATCATCTACCTGCCCTGCCATGCACCTTTCACAGAAATGCTCCAGCCTCTAATACTCTCACTTTGAAGGTGCCACCACGACCCAACACCATGTCCTCAACAGGAGGAAATGAAAAGGTCGAGTTGTGGGAAGGACACCACACCCCACCTCATTACTTGCCAGGCTTTGGCATGCAAGAGCAGCTCACGCCAAATGCTGTCATGCGCAAAGGCTCTCTCGCCCCGCGGGCACTCAAGGACCAGCATAAAAGCCGGCCCTGCGCCTCTCACACTCACACACTCCTCCCGACGCCTTCTCCCCTGCACCCAACAAGGTGAGCCTGAACCCCACCCCCTTCCTTCACCCGCCCCAACAGGCCTAGCTCTTCATACGCCCTCTGCCCCCAGCCTCAGCAGCCCTTCCGCCTCCCCACTGCCATGCTCCGCAAAACCCCAGGCCTCCCCACTCCCTTGGCTTCCCCCAGCACTGCTTCTCGTGCCCCCAACACCCTCCGACTTCCCAACACCCTCTCTTCCAGGGACCCTCTGCACCACAGACATGTCCTGCTACGACATCTGCCGCCCCTGCGGACCCACCCCGCTGGCTAACAGCTGCAACGAGCCCTGTGTCAGGCAGTGCGAGGACTCCCACGTCGCCATCCAGCCTTCCACCGTGGTGGTCACCCTGCCAGGACCCATCCTCAGCTCCTTCCCCCAGAACACCGCCGTTGGATCCTCCGCATCAGCTGCTGTGGGCAGCAACCTCAGCTCCCAGGGAGTGCCCATCTCCTCTGGAGGCTTTGGAGGATGGGGCCTTGGAGGCTGGGGCCTTGGAGGCCTGGGCTGCTTCTCTGGCAGAAGAGCCTGCTACCCCTGCTAAGGACCCACGCCAGCACCCCTGACAGCAGCTAACAATGCCCTGCAAGCCACTTCATGGACTGAGGACGCTCTCATCTCCGTGCTCTGGGAATAGCTCCCACACAAAATGCATAGCTGCTGATGGTCACTCTGCTTGCACCTCTGACCACGGCCCTTCTGTTTGTGCTCCTTCCTTTTCATGAGTCTTCCTCAATAAAGTTCTAATGCATGCCAGCCTGACACTCCTCCTTTCTTCACTCAACGCTCTTCAGCCAAAGGGACCTGGACAGGCTGCAGAAGCGGGCTCATGTGAACCACATGAGCTTCAACAAGTCCAAGTTCAAGGTGTTGCACCTGGGTCGGGGCAATCCCAGTCAGGAGGACAGACTGGGAGAAGAACTCATTGAGAGCAGCCCTGCAGAGAAGGACTTGGGTTGTTCCGGTGGACCAAAGGCTCGACAGGACCCAGCAGGGCACGCCTGCAGCCCAGAAAGCCACCTGCACCCTGGGCTGCTTCAACAGAGGTGTGACCAGCAGGTCGAGGGACGTGATTGTCCCCCTCTGCTCTGTCCTCGTGAGGCACCACCTTGAGCGCCTCCCCTATGAAAGAAGGCTCAGAGAGCTCAGGATGTTCAGCCTGGAGAAGTGCAGGCTCTGCGGAGACTTCCTTGAGACCTTTCAGTTCTTGAAGGGGTCTTCTGAAAAAGACGGAGAACGTCTCTTTCCTTGGGTAGATAATGATAGGACAAGGGGGAATGGTCTTCAACTAAAAGAGGATAGATTTAGACTAGACATGAAAAGGAAATTCTTCACTGTGAGAGGATGAGGCACTGGAACAGGTTGCCAAGAGAAGTTGTGGTTACCCCAGGCGTGGAGGTGTTCAAGGCCAGCCTGGATGGGGCCTTGGCCAACGTGATCTGGTGGGTGGCATCCCTGCCTCCGGCAGGGGGCTGGCGTTAGATGATCCTTAAGGTCCCTTCCAAGGTGAGCCATTCTATGATTCTATGATGACTCCCACTTCACCCTGTATAAATACACGGTTCAAGATCAGGTTGAAAAGTGCCACAAGACCTCCCCTAGTGTTCTGTTTTTACGTGGCAAGGTTTTGGTAGTGGGGGCTGCAGGGGTGGCCTCTATGAGAACAATCCAGCAGTTGCCCCATGTTTGATAAGGGCCTCTTTCAGCCATCTACAAAGGGACCTGCCGCTGCCCAGTGCTGAGCCAATAAGCGATGTTTTTTGTGCCTCTGTGATCCTACACCTTCACAACAAACACTATCACAGAGTCATATATGTAGGACGTCAGTCACTTCTCCGTAGAAGATGCTATGTAGGCACACAGGGGATATGCTCTCTATAAATCCACGCTGACTACTCTCCATCACTTTTCCGTACTTGAGAACACATTCTGGGAGGATTTCCTTCAGAACCTTCCCAGACTCTGACCTCAGGCTGACCAGGCTGCAGTTTCCCAGACATTCCTCCTTCATCTTTTGAACATAAGAGTGGGATGAGTCTCTTCCACTTTTCAGGAACCTCTCCCAGTCGCCGTGACTTTTCAAAGGTAACTGAGAGAGCTATTTATTGAAAACGTATCAGCCACGACACTCAGCATTTGCAGGTGCAGCCTGTCAGGTCCCACGGACTCCTGCATAACCAGCTACACAGCCTCCCCATCATCCTCGTCAACAAGCTCCAGTGGGACAGCCTACAAAACACTCACCTCGGCAGATCAGGGGCTGCACTTGCCATTCCCCAATCCTCGCAATGCAACCATCACCACTGGGGCCCCATGTTCACAGCTACAAGCAGCATGCACACCTCCAGCTCCCCTCTAAAACGTCCATATCGTCTGTCTCAACGTTGAACACCACGCACAGAAATAGGATTCCCCCTTGACCCCCACCACAAAGAACAGCCTAAGGGACTCCCACCAAACTGCAGGAGGCCAAAGCCCCGGCTGTCAACATGCTGGCCCCACAAAAGGGAGCGCTACGGAGTCGCCAACGCAACCCTTTGGGAAGCATGGCAGGACTCCCAACGCACTTAGTCCTGTCAGCCCTAAGACAGGCCCGCGACTACAACATCCTGCTATGCAAACTCCCCTCCTCTGCCTCTTTTGACTGCGGCCCCAAGGACAAGACAGGGAGCCCACTTGCTCCCAGATACACCCTCTACCTACAAGATGACCACCAAGCCACCAATGCAGCACACCAAACAGGAAAGACAAGGGCTAAAAGCAGGCTCGTGAGTTGGGATGAAGGCACGGAGGGAGTGAATGTGATGCAAGTGGTAGCGCATCACGCCCAGCATACCTGAGAAGCCCTGACCAGCCTGCTGGGGATGCCAACAACGGGGGCCCCCTCCTCACAACAGAGCCACCGACCACACCTCAGGAGTGCCAAACCATGACCTCACTGACAACAATGCACTTCTCCCATGTCATGCATGCATCTTCTGCCAGCCCTTTAACGAACCTTCAGGAACTATCCCTTTAATACTCTCACTTGAAATGTTCCGCCACTTCCAACATCCTCAACAGGAGGAAATGAAGATGGAGCATTGTGGGGACAACACACCCCACCTCATTACTTGATGGGTTTTGGCATATAAGAGCAGCTCACGCCAAATGCTGTCATGCGCAAAGGCTCTCTCACCCCGCGGGCACTCAAGGACCAGCATAAAAGCGGCCCTGCGCCTCGCACCCTCACACACTCCTCCCGACGCCTTCTCCTCTGCGCCCCACAAGGTGAGCCTGAGCCCCGCTCCCCTCCTTCACCTGCCCCACTGGACCCATCTCTCCAGACTCTTTCTGCCCCCAGCCTCAACAGCCCTTCCGCTTCACCACCGCCATACTCCCCAAAGTCCCACCCTAGGCCTCCCCACTCCCTTGGCCTCCCCCAGCACCGCTCCTCACGCCCCCAACACCCTCTGACTTCCCAGCACCCTCTCTTCCAGGGACCCTCCGCACCACAGACATGTCCTGCTACGACATCTGCCGCCCCTGCGGACCCACCCCGCTGGCTAACAGCTGCAACGAGCCCTGTGTCAGGCAGTGCGAGGACTCCCACGTCGTCATCCAGCCTTCCACCGTGGTGGTCACCCTGCCAGGACCCATCCTCAGCTCCTTCCCCCAGAACACCGCCGTTGGATCCTCCGCATCAGCTGCCGTGGGCAGCAACCTCAGCTCCCAGGGAGTGCCCATCTCCTCCGGTGGCTTTGGAGGCTTTGGTCTTGGAGGCCTGGGCTGCTTCTCTGGCGGAAGGGCCTGCTACCCCTGCTAAGGACCCACACCAACACCCCTGACAGAAGCCTCCAACTCCATGCAAGCCAGCTCTTCGACTGAGGACGCACCTCCGCGCTCTTCATAGCGCACAGGCTCCCCAGCCTCGGCTCTTCTTCTCAGGGCACTCCGCACTCTAGCAGGGAACGGGGCCAGTCCATGCTGCCTGGAAACATGGCTGATGGACAGCCTACTCCTCTCTCACTTCCTTGTTCTCCTTCCACCGTCTTCCATGTCCAGTACTCTCCACTGCAATGGCTTACTCCCAGCCACAAACCCACCCGGCACCTCCCATGTGCTGATTCTATTGCAGTGCACGAAGACCTTGGGGCTCTGCGAAAACCTGCTGTACCATGGGACACAGGCTGATGGTTGCACTACTTGCACCACAGAACAGGTCCCTTCTACTCTGCAAGTGTTTGCACTCTTTTTTTCCACAATAAAGTTCTCGTGCATGTCAGCCTGTGATGTCTCCCCTTCCTTTCTGCTCCCAACACTCCTTCAACTTCGCTCAACATTAAGCAGGGCTCAGCAGGCCGGCAGGGCCCAAGCCTGTTGCTGTTCAGGAAGCAGCTAGACAGCACTCTTACATGTATCCTGGTTTTTAAACAAGAGGAGTCACAGATTTGATGGACAGACCACTTAGCAGACAACTAATTGGCTGGATGAGCACATTCAAGGAGTAGCGGCCAACACTTCGATGCCCAGGTAGATAAAATGGAGGAGTGCTTTCTCTCAGGGGTCTGTCCTGGGACCTGTGTTATCTCACCTCCTTGCCCCTGACATACACAGTGGGATGGAGCGGGCCCTCAGCAAGTTTGCACATGGCACCAAGCTCTGTGGGGGGGCCGACACCTTAGAGGAAAGGGATGCCATCTGGAAGGACCTTGACAGGCTTGACAGGTGGGCCCAAGCAAACCTCAAGGAGTTCAACAAGGCCGAATGCAAAGTCCTGCATTTGGGTCGAGACAATCCCCACCATCAATACAGCCTGAGCAACGAGTGGATTGAGAGCAGCCCCACAGAGAATGACTTGGGGGTATTGGTGGAGAAACATCTCAATGTGAGCCAGCGATGTACACTCGCGGCCCAGAAAGCCAGCCATCTCCAGGGCTGCACCAATAGAAGTCAGCACGCACTGAACTACTCTCTTTCCCATTGGGATTTTCTGGACACCACCCCTGACAGATACCATCAAGACACTTCAATCAACGTCATAGAATGACGGTTGCGCCTCTGAGATGAGGCTGGATCTTGGGCTCACCAAATCCCCAACCATGGCTCTTTCTCAAAGAGACCCGTACTTCCTCAGCTTCTGAATGGCCATGTCATTGGAGCAATCATCAAAGCCTTTACTAAAGGCAAGGTAAGCAACAATTCCTGCTCTCCCCTTGTCCACCCAGCACGTCACTTCAACGTAGAAGACACTGAGAAGGCTCAAGTATGATCTGCTCTTTGTAGATCCATGCTGACTAGTCCCCATCTCTTTCTTACCGTTCATGGGCTTGTCAATGCTTTGCAGGAGGATTTCTTTCAAAACATTCCCAGCGACGGATGACAGAGCGACCAGCCTGCAGTTTCCCAGACCTTCCTTCGCCATCTTGTTGAACATCAGAGTGGGATGAGTCTATTCCAGTCTTCAGGAACCCAGTCACCAAGAACTTTCAAAGAAAGCTGAATGTAGCCTTGTGAAGATTTCAGCCAGGACTCTCAGCATTTGTGGGTGCAACCTGATAGGTCCTGTGCACTTAAGCACATCCAGTGGCACAGCCTCCCCGTCTTCCTCAGCAACACGCACCACTCACCTGTTGGACAGCCTGCAAAACACTCACCTTGGCTAAGCAGTGGAAGGCCTTGACATTCGCCCACACTTTGGAGTTGCAGACCACATGCCTCCAGTTCCGTCTGAAATGTCCAAATCACCTTTCAGAAAATCAAACACTGGGCAGAGAAATAGGTTTCTCCCTTGACACAAATGCCAAATATCACCCCCAATAACACAATGGCTCCCAGCTGGCCCTTTCTGACAGTACCTCTTGTCCTCCGCCTTTCATGAATCTCAGGGCCGCTCACGGACCTCCCCACCCAGCCCAAAACGTCCCATCAAGCAGAGCGTCAAGGCTTGAGTTTTCTGGTGGCTTCGGCTTTGGAGGAAAGGCGAGGAAGCCTACGGTGTCAGGAAACATGGCCAGTGGAGGACCTACTCATCTCTCATTCCTTCTTTTCATAGCACCCTCTTCTATGCCCGATACGCTCCACTGCAATGATTTCCTCACAGCCACAGAGCCCAGCGTGGCTGGGCCACACCACATAAATGCCATGCAAAGACCTCACTCATGACACCACACCTCAGCCAGCCTTTGGCCACATCATCTACCTGCCCTGCCATGCACCTTTCACAGAAATGCTCCAGCCTCTAATACTCTCACTTTGAAGGTGCCACCACGACCCAACACCATGTCCTCAACAGGAGGAAATGAAAAGGTCGAGTTGTGGGAAGGACACCACACCCCACCTCATTACTTGCCAGGCTTTGGCATGCAAGAGCAGCTCACGCCAAATGCTGTCATGCGCAAAGGCTCTCTCGCCCCGCGGGCACTCAAGGACCAGCATAAAAGCCGGCCCTGCGCCTCTCACACTCACACACTCCTCCCGACGCCTTCTCCCCTGCGCCCAACAAGGTGAGCCTGAACCCCACCCCCTTCCTTCACCCGCCCCAACAGGCCTAGCTCTTCATACGCCCTCTGCCCCCAGCCTCAGCAGCCCTTCCGCCTCCCCACTGCCATGCTCCGCAAAACCCCAGGCCTCCCCACTCCCTTGGCTTCCCCCAGCACTGCTTCTCGTGCCCCCAACACCCTCCGACTTCCCAACACCCTCTCTTCCAGGGACCCTCCGCACCACAGACATGTCCTGCTACGACATCTGCCGCCCCTGCGGACCCACCCCGCTGGCTAACAGCTGCAACGAGCCCTGTGTCAGGCAGTGCGAGGACTCCCACGTCGCCATCCAGCCTTCCACCGTGGTGGTCACCCTGCCAGGACCCATCCTCAGCTCCTTCCCCCAGAACACCGCCGTTGGATCCTCCGCATCAGCTGCCGTGGGCAGCAACCTCAGCTCCCAGGGAGTGCCCATCTCCTCTGGAGGCTTTGGAGGATGGGGCCTTGGAGGCTGGGGCCTTGGAGGCCTGGGCTGCTTCTCTGGCAGAAGAGCCTGCTACCCCTGCTAAGGACCCACGCCAGCACCCCTGACAGCAGCTAACAATGCCCTGCAAGCCACTTCATGGACTGAGGATGCTCTCATCTCCGTGCTCTGGGAATAGCTCCCACACAAAATGCATAGCTGCTGATGGTCACTCTGCTTGCACCTCTGACCACGGCCCTTCTGTTTGTGCTCCTTCCTTTTCATGAGTCTTCCTCAATAAAGTTCTAATGCATGCCAGCCTGACACTCCTCCTTTCTTCACTCAACGCTCTTCAGCCAAAGGGACCTGGACAGGCTGCAGAAGCGGGCTCATGTGAACCACATGAGCTTCAACAAGTCCAAGTTCAAGGTGTTGCACCTGGGTCGGGGCAATCCCAGTCAGGAGGACAGACTGGGAGAAGAACTCATTGAGAGCAGCCCTGCAGAGATGGACTTGGGTTGTTCTGGTGGACCAAAGGCTCGACAGGACCCAGCAGGGCACGCCTGCAGCCCAGAAAGCCACCTGCACCCTGGGCTGCTTCAACAGAGGTGTGACCAGCAGGTCGAGGGACGTGATTGTCCCCCTCTGCTCTGTCCTCGTGAGGCACCACCTTGAGCGCCTCCCCTATGAAAGAAGGCTCAGAGAGCTCAGGATGTTCAGCCTGGAGAAGTGCAGGCTCTGCGGAGACTTCCTTGAGACCTTTCAGTACTTGAAGGGGTCTTCTGAAAAAGACGGAGAACGTCTCTTTCCTTGGGTAGATAATGATAGGACAAGGGGGAATGGTCTTCAACTAAAAGAGGATAGATTTAGACTAGACATGAAAAGGAAATTCTTCACTGTGAGAGGATGAGGCACTGGAACAGGTTGCCAAGAGAAGTTGTGGTTACCCCAGGCGTGGAGGTGTTCAAGGCCAGCCTGGATGGGGCCTTGGCCAACGTGATCTGGTGGGTGGCATCCCTGCCTCCGGCAGGGGGCTGGCGTTAGATGATCCCTAAGGTCCCTTCCAAGGTGAGCCATTCTATGATTCTATGATGACTCCCACTTCACCCTGTATAAATACACGGTTCAAGATCAGGTTGAAAAGTGCCACAAGACCTCCCCTAGTGTTCTGTTTTTACGTGGCAAGGTTTTGGTAGTGGGGGCTGCAGGGGTGGCCTCTATGAGAACAATCCAGCAGTTGCCCCATGTTTGATAAGGGCCTCTTTCAGCCATCTACAAAGGGACCTGCCGCTGCCCAGTGCTGAGCCAATAAGCGATGTTTTTTGTGCCTCTGTGATCCTACACCTTCACAACAAACACTATCACAGAGTCATATATGTAGGACGTCAGTCACTTCTCCGTAGAAGATGCTATGTAGGCACACAGGGGATATGCTCTCTATAAATCCACGCTGACTACTCTCCATCACTTTTCCGTACTTGAGAACACATTCTGGGAGGATTTCCTTCAGAACCTTCCCAGACTCTGACCTCAGGCTGACCAGGCTGCAGTTTCCCAGACATTCCTCCTTCATCTTTTGAACATAAGAGTGGGATGAGTCTCTTCCACTTTTCAGGAACCTCTCCCAGTCGCCGTGACTTTTCAAAGGTAACTGAGAGAGCTATTTATTGAAAACGTATCAGCCACGACACTCAGCATTTGCAGGTGCAGCCTGTCAGGTCCCACGGACTCCTGCATAACCAGCTACACAGCCTCCCCATCATCCTCGTCAACAAGCTCCAGTGGGACAGCCTACAAAACACTCACCTCGGCAGATCAGGGGCTGCACTTGCCATTCCCCAATCCTCGCAATGCAACCATCACCACTGGGGCCCCATGTTCACAGCTACAAGCAGCATACACACCTCCAGCTCCCCTCTAAAACGTCCATATCGTCTGTCTCAACGTTGAACACCACGCACAGAAATAGGATTCCCCCTTGACCCCCACCACAAAGAACAGCCTAAGGGACTCCCACCAAACTGCAGGAGGCCAAAGCCCCGGCTGTCAACATGCTGGCCCCACAAAAGGGAGCGCTACGGAGTCGCCAACGCAACCCTTTGGGAAGCATGGCAGGACTCCCAACGCACTTAGTCCTGTCAGCCCTAAGACAGGCCCGCGACTACAACATCCTGCTATGCAAACTCCCCTCCTCTGCCTCTTTTGACTGCGGCCCCAAGGACAAGACAGGGAGCCCACTTGCTCCCAGATACATCCTCTACCTACAAGATGACCACCAAGCCACCAATGCAGCACACCAAACAGGAAAGACAAGGGCTAAAAGCAGGCTCGTGAGTTGGGATGAAGGCACGGAGGGAGTGAATGTGATGCAAGTGGTAGCGCATCACGCCCAGCATACCTGAGAAGCCCTGACCAGCCTGCTGGGGATGCCAACAACGGGGGCCCCCTCCTCACAACAGAGCCACCGACCACACCTCAGGAGTGCCAAACCATGACCTCACTGACAACAATGCACTTCTCCCATGTCATGCATGCATCTTCTGCCAGCCCTTTAACGAACCTTCAGGAACTACCCCTTTAATACTCTCACTTGAAATGTTCCGCCACTTCCAACATCCTCAACAGGAGGAAATGAAGATGGAGCATCGTGGGGACAACACACCCCACCTCATTACTTGATGGGTTTTGGCATATAAGAGCAGCTCACGCCAAATGCTGTCATGCGCAAAGGCTCTCTCGCCCCGCGGGCACTCGTGACCCAGCATAAAAGCGGCCCTGCGCCTCGCACCCTCACACACTCCTCCCGACGCCTTCTCCTCTGCGCCCAACAAGGTGAGCCTAAGCCCCGCTCCCCCCCTTCACCCGCCACACTGGACCCATCTCTCCAGACTCTTTCTGCCCCCAGCCTCAACAGCCCTTCCGCTTCACCACCGCCATACTCCCCAAAGTCCCACCCTAGGCCTCCCCACTCCCTTGGCCTCCCCCAGCACCGCTCCTCACGCCCCCAACACCCTCCACCTTCCCAGCACCCTCTCTTCCAGGGACCTTCCGCACCACAGACATGTCCTGCTACGACATCTGCCGCCCCTGCGGACCCACCCCGCTGGCTAACAGCTGCAACGAGCCCTGTGTCAGGCAGTGCGAGGACTCCCACGTCGTCATCCAGCCTTCCACCGTGGTGGTCACCCTGCCAGGACCCATCCTCAGCTCCTTCCCCCAGAACACCGCCGTTGGATCCTCCGCATCAGCTGCCGTGGGCAGCAACCTCAGCTCCCAGGGAGTGCCCATCTCCTCCGGTGGCTTTGGAGGCTTTGGCCTTGGAGGCCTGGGCTGCTTCTCTGGCGGAAGGGCCTGCTACCCCTGCTAAGGACCCACACCAACACCCCTGACAGAAGCCTCCAACTCCATGCAAGCCAGCTCTTCGACTGAGGACGCACCTCTGCGCTCTTCATAGCGCATAGGCTCCCCAGCCTCGGCTCTTCTTCTCAGGGCACTCCGCACTCTAGCAGGGAACGGGGCCAGTCCATGCTGCCTGGAAGCATGGCTGATGGACAGCCTACTCCTCTCTCACTTCCTTGTTCTCCTTCAACCGTCTTCCATGTCCAGTACTCTCCACTGCAATGGCTTACTCCCAGCTACAAACCCACCCGGCACCTCCCATGTGCTGATTCTATTGCAGTGCACGAAGACCTTGGGGCTCTGCGAAAACCTGCTGTACCATGGGACACAGGCTGATGGTTGCACTACTTGCACCACAGAACAGGTCCCTTCTACTCTGCAAGTGTTTGCACTCTTTTTTTCCACAATAAAGTTCTCGTGCATGTCAGCCTGTGATGTCTCCCCTTCCTTTCTGCTCCCAACACTCCTTCAACTTCGCTCAACATTAAGCAGGGCTCAGCAGGCCGGCAGGGCCCAAGCCTGTTGCTGTTCAGGAAGCAGCTAGACAGCACTCTTACATGTATCCTGGTTTTTAAACAAGAGGAGTCACAGATTTGATGGACAGACCACTTAGCAGACAACTAATTGGCTGGATGAGCACATTCAAGGAGTAGCGGCCAACACTTCGATGCCCAGGTAGATAAAATGGAGGAGTGCTTTCTCTCAGGGGTCTGTCCTGGGACCTGTGTTATCTCACCTCCTTGCCCCTGACATACACAGTGGGATGGAGCGGGCCCTCAGCAAGTTTGCGCATGGCACCAAGCTCTGTGGGGGGGCCGACACCTTAGAGGAAAGGGATGCCATCTGGAAGGACCTTGACAGGCTTGACAGGTGGGCCCAAGCAAACCTCAAGGAGTTCAACAAGGCCGAATGCAAAGTCCTGCATTTGGGTCGAGACAATCCCCACCATCAATACAGCCTGAGCAACGAGTGGATTGAGAGCAGCCCCACAGAGAATGACTTGGGGGTATTGGTGGAGAAACATCTCAGTGTGAGCCAGCGATGTACACTCGCGGCCCAGAAAGCCAGCCATCTCCAGGGCTGCACCAATAGAAGTCATCACGCACTGAACTACTCTTTCCCATTGGGATTTTCTGGACACCACCCCTGACAGACACCATCAAGACACTTCAATCAATGTCATAGAATGACGGTTGCGCCTCTGAGATGAGGCTGGATCTTGGGCTCACCAAATCCCCAACCATGGCTCTTTCTCAAAGAAACCCGTACTTCCTCAGCTTCTGAATGGCCATGTCATTGGAGCAATCATCAAAGCCTTTACTAAAGGCAAGGTAAGCAACAATTCCTGCTCTCCCCTTGTCCACCCAGCACGTCACTTCAACGTAGAAGACACTGAGAAGGCTCAAGTATGATCTGCTCTTTGTAGATCCATGCTGACTAGTCCCCATCTCTTTCTTACCGTTCATGGGCTTGTCAATGCTTTGCAGGAGGATTTCTTTCAAAACATTCCCAGCGACGGATGACAGAGTGACCAGCCTGCAGTTTCCCAGACCTTCCTTCTCCATCTTGTTGAACATCAGAGTGGGATGAGTCTATTCCAGTCTTCAGGAACCCAGTCACCAAGAACTTTCAAAGAAAGCTGAATGTAGCCTTGTGAAGATTTCAGCCAGGACTCTCAGCATTTGTGGGTGCAACCTGATAGGTCCTGTGCACTTAAGCACATCCAGTGGCACAGCCTCCCCGTCTTCCTCAGCAACACGCACCACTCACCTGTTGGACAGCCTGCAAAACACTCACCTTGGCTAAGCAGTGGAAGGCCTTGACATTCGCCCACACTTTGGAGTTGCAGACCACATGCCTCCAGTTCCGTCTGAAATGTCCAAATCACCTTTCAGAAAATCAAACACTGGGCAGAGAAATAGGTTTCTCCCTTGACACAAATGCCAAATATCACCCCCAATAACACAATGGCTCCCAGCTGGCCCTTTCTGACAGTACCTCTTGTCCTCCGCCTTTCATGAATTTCAGGGCCGCTCACGGACCTCCCCACCCAGCCCAAAACGTCCCATCAAGCAGAGCGTCAAGGCTTGAGTTTTCTGGTGGCTTCGGCTTTGGAGGAAAGGCGAGGAAGCCTACGGTGTCAGGAAACATGGCCAGTGGAGGACCTACTCATCTCTCATTCCTTCTTTTCATAGCACCCTCTTCTATGCCCGATACGCTCCACTGCAATGATTTCCTCACAGCCAAAAAGCCCAGTGTGGCTGGGCCACACCACATAAATGCCATGCAAAGACCTCACTCATGACACCACACCTCAGCCAGCCTTTGGCCACATCATCTACCTGCCCTGCCATGCACCTTTCACAGAAATGCTCCAGCCTCTAATACTCTCACTTTGAAGGTGCCACCATGACCCAACACCATGTCCTCAACAGGAGGAAATGAAAAGGTCGAGTTGTGGGAAGGACACCACACCCCACCTCATTACTTGCCAGGCTTTGGCATGCAAGAGCAGCTCACGCCAAATGCTGTCATGCGCAAAGGCTCTCTCGCCCCGTGGGCACTCAAGGACCAGCATAAAAGCCGGCCCTGCGCCTCTCACACTCACACACTCCTCCCGACGCCTTCTCCCCTGCACCCAACAAGGTGAGCCTGAACCCCACCCCCTTCCTTCACCCGCCCCAACAGGCCTAGCTCTTCATACGCCCTCTGCCCCCAGCCTCAGCAGCCCTTCCGCCTCCCCACTGCCATGCTCCGCAAAACCCCAGGCCTCCCCACTCCCTTGGCTTCCCCCAGCACTGCTTCTCGTGCCCCCAACACCCTCCGACTTCCCAACACCCTCTCTTCCAGGGACCCTCTGCACCACAGACATGTCCTGCTACGACATCTGCCGCCCCTGCGGACCCACCCCGCTGGCTAACAGCTGCAACGAGCCCTGTGTCAGGCAGTGCGAGGACTCCCACGTCGCCATCCAGCCTTCCACCGTGGTGGTCACCCTGCCAGGACCCATCCTCAGCTCCTTCCCCCAGAACACCGCCGTTGGATCCTCCGCATCAGCTGCCGTGGGCAGCAACCTCAGCTCCCAGGGAGTGCCCATCTCCTCTGGAGGCTTTGGAGGATGGGGCCTTGGAGGCTGGGGCCTTGGAGGCCTGGGCTGCTTCTCTGGCAGAAGAGCCTGCTACCCCTGCTAAGGACCCACGCCAGCACCCCTGACAGCAGCTAACAATGCCCTGCAAGCCACTTCATGGACTGAGGATGCTCTCATCTCCGTGCTCTGGGAATAGCTCCCACACAAAATGCATAGCTGCTGATGGTCACTCTGCTTGCACCTCTGACCACGGCCCTTCTGTTTGTGCTCCTTCCTTTTCATGAGTCTTCCTCAATAAAGTTCTAATGCATGCCAGCCTGACACTCCTCCTTTCTTCACTCAACGCTCTTCAGCCAAAGGGACCTGGACAGGCTGCAGAAGCGGGCTCATGTGAACCACATGAGCTTCAACAAGTCCAAGTTCAAGGTGTTGCACCTGGGTCGGGGCAATCCCAGTCAGGAGGACAGACTGGGAGAAGAACTCATTGAGAGCAGCCCTGCAGAGATGGACTTGGGTTGTTCTGGTGGACCAAAGGCTCGACAGGACCCAGCAGGGCACGCCTGCAGCCCAGAAAGCCACCTGCACCCTGGGCTGCTTCAACAGAGGTGTGACCAGCAGGTCGAGGGACGTGATTGTCCCCCTCTACTCTGTCCTCGTGAGGCACCACCTTGAGCGCCTCCCCTATGAAAGAAGGCTCAGAGAGCTCAGGATGTTCAGCCTGGAGAAGTGCAGGCTCTGCGGAGACTTCCTTGAGACCTTTCAGTACTTGAAGGGGTCTTCTGAAAAAGACGGAGAACGTCTCTTTCCTTGGGTAGATAACGATAGGACAAGGGGGAATGGTCTTCAACTAAAAGAGGATAGATTTAGACTAGACATGAAAAGGAAATTCTTCACTGTGAGAGGATGAGGCACTGGAACAGGTTGCCAAGAGAAGTTGTGGTTACCCCAGGCGTGGAGGTGTTCAAGGCCAGCCTGGATGGGGCCTTGGCCAACGTGATCTGGTGGGTGGCATCCCTGCCTCCGGCAGGGGGCTGGAGTTAGATGATCCCTAAGGTCCCTTCCAAGGTGAGCCATTCTATGATTCTATGATGACTCCCACTTCACCCTGTATAAATACACGGTTCAAGATCAGGTTGAAAAGTGCCACAAGACCTCCCCTAGTGTTCTGTTTTTACGTGGCAAGGTTTTGGTAGTGGGGGCTGCAGGGGTGGCCTCTATGAGAACAATCCAGCAGTTGCCCCATGTTTGATAAGGGCCTCTTTCAGCCATCTACAAAGGGACCTGCCGCTGCCCAGTGCTGAGCCAATAAGCGATGTTTTTTGTGCCTCTGTGATCCTACACCTTCACAACAAACACTATCACAGAGTCATATATGTAGGACGTCAGTCACTTCTCCGTAGAAGATGCTATGTAGGCACACAGGGGATATGCTCTCTATAAATCCACGCTGACTACTCTCCATCACTTTTCCGTACTTGAGAACACATTCTGGGAGGATTTCCTTCAGAACCTTCCCAGACTCTGACCTCAGGCTGACCAGGCTGCAGTTTCCCAGACATTCCTCCTTCATCTTTTGAACATAAGAGTGGGATGAGTCTCTTCCACTTTTCAGGAACCTCTCCCAGTCGCCGTGACTTTTCAAAGGTAACTGAGAGAGCTATTTATTGAAAACGTATCAGCCACGACACTCAGCATTTGCAGGTGCAGCCTGTCAGGTCCCACGGACTCCTGCATAACCAGCTACACAGCCTCCCCATCATCCTCGTCAACAAGCTCCAGTGGGACAGCCTACAAAACACTCACCTCGGCAGATCAGGGGCTGCACTTGCCATTCCCCAATCCTCGCAATGCAACCATCACCACTGGGGCCCCATGTTCACAGCTACAAGCAGCATACACACCTCCAGCTCCCCTCTAAAACGTCCATATCGTCTGTCTCAACGTTGAACACCACGCACAGAAATAGGATTCCCCTTGACCCCCACCACAAAGAACAGCCTAAGGGACTCCCACCAAACTGCAGGAGGCCAAAGCCCCGGCTGTCAACATGCTGGCCCCACAAAAGGGAGCGCTACGGAGTCGCCAACGCAACCCTTTGGGAAGCATGGCAGGACTCCCAACGCACTTAGTCCTGTCAGCCCTAAGACAGGCCCGCGACTACAACATCCTGCTATGCAAACTCCCCTCCTCTGCCTCTTTTGACTGCGGCCCCAAGGACAAGACAGGGAGCCCACTTGCTCCCAGATACATCCTCTACCTACAAGATGACCACCAAGCCACCAATGCAGCACACCAAACAGGAAAGACAAGGGCTAAAAGCAGGCTCGTGAGTTGGGATGAAGGCACGGAGGGAGTGAATGTGATGCAAGTGGTAGCGCATCACGCCCAGCATACCTGAGAAGCCCTGACCAGCCTGCTGGGGATGCCAACAACGGGGGCCCCCTCCTCACAACAGAGCCACCGACCACACCTCAGGAGTGCCAAACCATGACCTCACTGACAACAATGCACTTCTCCCATGTCATGCATGCATCTTCTGCCAGCCCTTTAACGAACCTTCAGGAAATATCCCTTTAATACTCTCACTTGAAATGTTCCGCCACTTCCAACATCCTCAACAGGAGGAAATGAAGATGGAGCATTGTGGGGACAACACACCCCACCTCATTACTTGATGGGTTTTGGCATATAAGAGCAGCTCACGCCAAATGCTGTCATGCGCAAAGGCTCTCTCGCCCCGCGGGCACTCGTGACCCAGCATAAAAGCGGCCCTGCGCCTCGCACCCTCACACACTCCTCCCGACGCCTTCTCCTCTGCGCCCAACAAGGTGAGCCTAAGCCCCGCTCCCCCCCTTCACCCGCCACACTGGACCCATCTCTCCAGACTCTTTCTGCCCCCAGCCTCAACAGCCCTTCCGCTTCACCACCGCCATACTCCCCAAAGTCCCACCCTAGGCCTCCCCACTCCCTTGGCCTCCCCCAGCACCGCTCCTCACGCCCCCAACACCCTCCACCTTCCCAGCACCCTCTCTTCCAGGGACCTTCCGCACCACAGACATGTCCTGCTACGACATCTGCCGCCCCTGCGGACCCACCCCGCTGGCTAACAGCTGCAACGAGCCCTGTGTCAGGCAGTGCGAGGACTCCCACGTCGTCATCCAGCCTTCCACTGTGGTGGTCACCCTGCCAGGACCCATCCTCAGCTCCTTCCCCCAGAACACCGCCGTTGGATCCTCCGCATCAGCTGCCGTGGGCAGCAACCTCAGCTCCCAGGGAGTGCCCATCTCCTCCGGTGGCTTTGGAGGATGGGGCCTTGGAGGCCTGGGCTGCTTCTCTGGCGGAAGGGCCTGCTACCCCTGCTAAGGACCCACACCAACACCCCTGACAGAAGCCTCCAACTCCATGCAAGCCAGCTCTTCGACTGAGGACGCACCTCCGCGCTCTTCATAGCGCACAGGCTCCCCAGCCTCGGCTCTTCTTCTCAGGGCACTCCGCACTCTAGCAGGGAACGGGGCCAGTCCATGCTGCCTGGAAGCATGGCTGATGGACAGCCTACTCCTCTCTCACTTCCTTGTTCTCCTTCCACCGTCTTCCATGTCCAGTACTCTCCACTGCAATGGCTTACTCCCAGCTACAAACCCACCCGGCACCTCTCATGTGCTGATTCTATTGCAGTGCACGAAGACCTTGGGGCTCTGCGAAAACCTGCTGTACCATGGGACACAGGCTGATGGTTGCACTACTTGCACCACAGAACAGGTCCCTTCTACTCTGCAAGTGTTTGCACTCTTTTTTTCCACAATAAAGTTCTCGTGCATGTCAGCCTGTGATGTCTCCCCTTCTTTTCTGCTCCCAACACTCCTTCAACTTCACTCAACATTAAGCAGGGCTCAGCAGGCCGGCAGGGCCCAAGCCTGTTGCTGTTCAGGAAGCAGCTAGACAGCACTCTTACATGTATCCTGGTTTTTAAACAAGAGGAGTCACAGATTTGATGGACAGACCACTTAGCAGACAACTAATTGGCTGGATGAGCACATTCAAGGAGTAGCGGCCAACACTTCGATGCCCAGGTAGATAAAATGGAGGAGTGCTTTCTCTCAGGGGTCTGTCCTGGGACCTGTGTTATCTCACCTCCTTGCCCCTGACATACACAGTGGGATGGAGCGGGCCCTCAGCAAGTTTGCACATGGCACCAAGCTCTGTGGGGGGGCCGACACCTTAGAGGAAAGGGATGCCATCTGGAAGGACCTTGACAGGCTTGACAGGTGGGCCCAAGCAAACCTCAAGGAGTTCAACAAGGCCGAATGCAAAGTCCTGCATTTGGGTCGAGACAATCCCCACCATCAATACAGCCTGAGCAACGAGTGGATTGAGAGCAGCCCCACAGAGAATGACTTGGGGGTATTGGTGGAGAAACATCTCAATGTGAGCCAGCGATGTACACTCGCGGCCCAGAAAGCCAGCCATCTCCAGGGCTGCACCAATAGAAGTCAGCACGCACTGAACTACTCTCTTTCCCATTGGGATTTTCTGGACACCACCCCTGACAGATACCATCAAGACACTTCAATCAATGTCATAGAATGACGGTTGCGCCTCTGAGATGAGGCTGGATCTTGGGCTCACCAAATCCCCAACCATGGCTCTTTCTCAAAGAGACCCGTACTTCCTCAGCTTCTGAATGGCCATGTCATTGGAGCAATCATCAAAGCCTTTACTAAAGGCAAGGTAAGCAACAATTCCTGCTCTCCCCTTGTCCACCCAGCACGTCACTTCAACGTAGAAGACACTGAGAAGGCTCAAGTATGATCTGCTCTTTGTAGATCCATGCTGACTAGTCCCCATCTCTTTCTTACCGTTCATGGGCTTGTCAATGCTTTGCAGGAGGATTTCTTTCAAAACATTCCCAGCGACGGATGACAGAGTGACCAGCCTGCAGTTTCCCAGACCTTCCTTCTCCATCTTGTTGAACATCAGAGTGGGATGAGTCTATTCCAGTCTTCAGGAACCCAGTCACCAAGAACTTTCAAAGAAAGCTGAATGTAGCCTTGTGAAGATTTCAGCCAGGACTCTCAGCATTTGTGGGTGCAACCTGATAGGTCCTGTGCACTTAAGCACATCCAGTGGCACAGCCTCCCCGTCTTCCTCAGCAACACGCACCACTCACCTGTTGGACAGCCTGCAAAACACTCACCTTGGCTAAGCAGTGGAAGGCCTTGACATTCGCCCACACTTTGGAGTTGCAGACCACATGCCTCCAGTTCCGTCTGAAATGTCCAAATCACCTTTCAGAAAATCAAACACTGGGCAGAGAAATAGGTTTCTCCCTTGACACAAATGCCAAATATCACCCCCAATAACACAATGGCTCCCAGCTGGTCCTTTCTGACAGTACCTCTTGTCCTCCGCCTTTCATGAATCTCAGGGCCGCTCACGGACCTCCCCACCCAGCCCAAAACGTCCCATCAAGCAGAGCGTCAAGGCTTGACTTTTCTGGTGGCCTTGGCTTTGGAGGAAAGGCGAGGAAGCCTACGGTGTCAGGAAACATGGCCAGTGTAGGACCTACTCATCTCTCATTCCTTCTTTTCATAGCACCCTCTTCTATGCCCGATACGCTCCACTGCAATGATTTCCTCACAGCCACAAAGCCCAGTGTGGCTGGGCCACACCACATAAATGCCATGCAAAGACCTCACTCATGACACCACACCTCAGCCAGCCTTTGGCCACATCATCTACCTGCCCTGCCATGCACCTTTCACAGAAATGCTCCAGCCTCTAATACTCTCACTTTGAAGGTGCCACCACGACCCAACACCATGTCCTCAACAGGAGGAAATGAAAAGGTCGAGTTGTGGGAAGGACACCACACCCCTCCTCATTACTTGCCAGGCTTTGGCATGCAAGAGCAGCTCACGCCAAATGCTGTCATGCGCAAAGGCTCTCTCGCCCCGCGGGCACTCAAGGACCAGCATAAAAGTCGGCCCTGCGCCTCTCACACTCACACACTCCTCCCGACGCCTTCTCCCCTGCACCCAACAAGGTGAGCCTGAACCCCACCCCCTTCCTTCACCCGCCCCAACAGGCCTAGCTCTTCATACGCCCTCTGCCCCCAGCCTCAGCAGCCCTTCCGCCTCCCCACTGCCATGCTCCGCAAAACCCCAGGCCTCCCCACTCCCTTGGCTTCCCCCAGCACTGCTTCTCGTGCCCCCAACACCCTCCGACTTCCCAACACCCTCTCTTCCAGGGACCCTCCGCACCACAGACATGTCCTGCTACGACATCTGCCGCCCCTGCGGACCCACCCCGCTGGCTAACAGCTGCAACGAGCCCTGTGTCAGGCAGTGCGAGGACTCCCACGTCGCCATCCAGCCTTCCACCGTGGTGGTCACCCTGCCAGGACCCATCCTCAGCTCCTTCCCCCAGAACACCGCCGTTGGATCCTCCGCATCAGCTGCCGTGGGCAGCAACCTCAGCTCCCAGGGAGTGCCCATCTCCTCTGGAGGCTTTGGAGGATGGGGCCTTGGAGGCTGGGGCCTTGGAGGCCTGGGCTGCTTCTCTGGCAGAAGAGCCTGCTACCCCTGCTAAGGACCCACGCCAGCACCCCTGACAGCAGCTAACAATGCCCTGCAAGCCACTTCATGGACTGAGGACGCTCTCATCTCCGTGCTCTGGGAATAGCTCCCACACAAAATGCATAGCTGCTGATGGTCACTCTGCTTGCACCTCTGACCACGGCCCTTCTGTTTGTGCTCCTTCCTTTTCATGAGTCTTCCTCAATAAAGTTCTAATGCATGCCAGCCTGACACTCCTCCTTTCTTCACTCAACGCTCTTCAGCCAAAGGGACCTGGACAGGCTGCAGAAGCGGGCTCATGTGAACCACATGAGCTTCAACAAGTCCAAGTTCAAGGTGTTGCACCTGGGTCGGGGCAATCCCAGTCAGGAGGACAGACTGGGAGAAGAACTCATTGAGAGCAGCCCTGCAGAGATGGACTTGGGTTGTTCCGGTGGACCAAAGGCTCGACAGGACCCAGCAGTGCACGCCTGCAGCCCAGAAAGCCACCTGCACCCTGGGCTGCTTCAACAGAGGTGTGACCAGCAGGTCGAGGGACGTGATTGTCCCCCTCTGCTCTGTCCTCGTGAGGCACCACCTTGAGCGCCTCCCCTATGAAAGAAGGCTCAGAGAGCTCAGGATGTTCAGCCTGGAGAAGTGCAGGCTCTGCGGAGACTTCCTTGAGACCTTTCAGTACTTGAAGGGGTCTTCTGAAAAAGACGGAGAACGTCTCTTTCCTTGGGTAGATAATGATAGGACAAGGGGGAATGGTCTTCAACTAAAAGAGGATAGATTTAGACTAGACATGAAAAGGAAATTCTTCACTGTGAGAGGATGAGGCACTGGAACAGGTTGCCAAGAGAAGTTGTGGTTACCCCAGGCGTGGAGGTGTTCAAGGCCAGCCTGGATGGGGCCTTGGCCAACGTGATCTGGTGGGTGGCATCCCTGCCTCCGGCAGGGGGCTGGCGTTAGATGATCCCTAAGGTCCCTTCCAAGGTGAGCCATTCTATGATTCTATGATGACTCCCACTTCACCCTGTATAAATACACGGTTCAAGATCAGGTTGAAAAGTGCCACAAGACCTCCCCTAGTGTTCTGTTTTTACGTGGCAAGGTTTTGGTAGTGGGGGCTGCAGGGGTGGCCTCTATGAGAACAATCCAGCAGTTGCCCCATGTTTGATAAGGGCCTCTTTCAGCCATCTACAAAGGGACCTGCCGCTGCCCAGTGCTGAGCCAATAAGCGATGTTTTTTGTGCCTCTGTGATCCTACACCTTCACAACAAACACTATCACAGAGTCATATATGTAGGACGTCAGTCACTTCTCCGTAGAAGATGCTATGTAGGCACACAGGGGATATGCTCTCTATAAATCCACGCTGACTACTCTCCATCACTTTTCCGTACTTGAGAACACATTCTGGGAGGATTTCCTTCAGAACCTTCCCAGACTCTGACCTCAGGCTGACCAGGCTGCAGTTTCCCAGACATTCCTCCTTCATCTTTTGAACATAAGAGTGGGATGAGTCTCTTCCACTTTTCAGGAACCTCTCCCAGTCGCCGTGACTTTTCAAAGGTAACTGAGAGAGCTATTTATTGAAAACGTATCAGCCACGACACTCAGCATTTGCAGGTGCAGCCTGTCAGGTCCCACGGACTCCTGCATAACCAGCTACACAGCCTCCCCATCATCCTCGTCAACGAGCTCCAGTGGGACAGCCTACAAAACACTCACCTCGGCAGATCAGGGGCTGCACTTGCCATTCCCCAATCCTCGCAATGCAACCATCACCACTGGGGCCCCATGTTCACAGCTACAAGCAGCATACACACCTCCAGCTCCCCTCTAAAACGTCCATATCGTCTGTCTCAACGTTGAACACCACGCACAGAAATAGGATTCCCCCTTGACCCCCACCACAAAGAACAGCCTAAGGGACTCCCACCAAACTGCAGGAGGCCAAAGCCCCGGCTGTCAACATGCTGGCCCCACAAAAGGGAGCGCTACGGAGTCGCCAACGCAACCCTTTGGGAAGCATGGCAGGACTCCCAACGCACTTAGTCCTGTCAGCCCTAAGACAGGCCCGCGACTACAACATCCTGCTATGCAAACTCCCCTCCTCTGCCTCTTTTGACTGCGGCCCCAAGGACAAGACAGGGAGCCCACTTGCTCCCAGATACACCCTCTACCTACAAGATGACCACCAAGCCACCAATGCAGCACACCAAACAGGAAAGACAAGGGCTAAAAGCAGGCTCGTGAGTTGGGATGAAGGCACGGAGGGAGTGAATGTGATGCAAGTGGTAGCGCATCACGCCCAGCATACCTGAGAAGCCCTGACCAGCCTGCTGGGGATGCCAACAACGGGGGCCCCCTCCTCACAACAGAGCCACCGACCACACCTCAGGAGTGCCAAACCATGACCTCACTGACAACAATGCACTTCTCCCATGTCATGCATGCATCTTCTGCCAGCCCTTTAACGAACCTTCAGGAACTATCCCTTTAATACTCTCACTTGAAATGTTCCGCCACTTCCAACATCCTCAACAGGAGGAAATGAAGATGGAGCATTGTGGGGACAACACACCCCACCTCATTACTTGATGGGTTTTGGCATATAAGAGCAGCTCACGCCAAATGCTGTCATGCGCAAAGGCTCTCTCGCCCCGCGGGCACTCGTGACCCAGCATAAAAGCGGCCCTGCGCCTCGCACCCTCACACACTCCTCCCGACGCCTTCTCCTCTGCGCCCAACAAGGTGAGCCTAAGCCCCGCTCCCCTCCTTCACCCTCCACACTGGACCCATCTCTCCAGACTCTTTCTGCCCCCAGCCTCAACAGCCCTTCCGCTTCACCACCGCCATACTCCCCAAAGTCCCACCCTAGGCCTCCCCACTCCCTTGGCCTCCCCCAGCACCGCTCCTCACGCCAACACCCTCTGACTTCCCAGCACCCTCTCTTCCAGGGACCTTCCGCACCACAGACATGTCCTGCTACGACATCTGCCGCCCCTGCGGACCCACCCCGCTGGCTAACAGCTGCAACGAGCCCTGTGTCAGGCAGTGCGAGGACTCCCACGTCGTCATCCAGCCTTCCACCGTGGTGGTCACTCTGCCAGGACCCATCCTCAGCTCCTTCCCCCAGAACACCGCCGTTGGATCCTCCGCATCAGCTGCCGTGGGCAGCAACCTCAGCTCCCAGGGAGTGCCCATCTCCTCCGGTGGCTTTGGAGGCTTTGGCCTTGGAGGCCTGGGCTGCTTCTCTGGCGGAAGGGCCTGCTACCCCTGCTAAGGACCCACACCAACACCCCTGACAGAAGCCTCCAACTCCATGCAAGCCAGCTCTTCGACTGAGGACGCACCTCCGTGCTCTTCATAGCGCACAGGCTCCCCAGCCTCGGCTCTTCTTCTCAGGGCACTCCGCACTCTAGCAGGGAACGGGGCCAGTCCATGCTGCCTGGAAACATGGCTGATGGACAGCCTACTCCTCTCTCACTTCCTTGTTCTCCTTCCACCGTCTTCCATGTCCAGTACTCTCCACTGCAATGGCTTACTCCCAGCTACAAACCCACCCGGCACCTCTCATGTGCTGATTCTATTGCAGTGCACGAAGACCTTGGGGCTCTGCGAAAACCTGCTGTACCATGGGACACAGGCTCATGGTTGCACTACTTGCACCACAGAACAGGTCCCTTCTACTCTGCAAGCCTTTGCACTCTTTTTTTCCACAATAAAGTTCTCGTGCATGTCAGCCTGTGATGTCTCCCCTTCCTTTCTGCTCCCAACACTCCTTCAACTTCACTCAACATTAAGCAGGGCTCAGCAGGCCGGCAGGGCCCAAGCCTCTTGCTGCTCAGGAAGCAGCTAGACAGCACTCTTACATGTATCCTGGTTTTTAAACAAGAGGAGTCACAGATTTGATGGACAGACCACTTAGCAGACAACTAATTGGCTGGATGAGCACATTCAAGGAGTAGCGGCCAACACTTCGATGCCCAGGTAGATAAAATGGAGGAGTGCTTTCTCTCAGGGGTCTGTCCTGGGACCTGTGTTATCTCACCTCCTTGCCCCTGACATACACAGTGGGATGGAGCGGGCCCTCAGCAAGTTTGCACATGGCACCAAGCTCTGTGGGGGGGCCGACACCTTAGAGGAAAGGGATGCCATCTGGAAGGACCTTGACAGGCTTGACAGGTGGGCCCAAGCAAACCTCAAGGAGTTCAACAAGGCCGAATGCAAAGTCCTGCATTTGGGTCAAGACAATCCCCAACATCAATACAGCCTGAGCAACGAGTGGATTGAGAGCAGCCCCACAGAGAATGACTTGGGGGTATTGGTGGAGAAACATCTCAATGTGAGCCAGCGATGTACACTCGCGGCCCAGAAAGCCAGCCATCTCCAGGGCTGCACCAATAGAAGTCAGCACGCACTGAACTACTCTTTCCCATTGGGATTTTCTGGACACCACCCCTGACAGACACCATCAAGACACTTCAATCAATGTCATAGAATGACGGTTGCGCCTCTGAGATGAGGCTGGATCTTGGGCTCACCAAATCCCCAACCATGGCTCTTTCTCAAAGAGACCCGTACTTCCTCAGCTTCTGAATGGCCATGTCATTGGAGCAATCATCAAAGCCTTTACTAAAGGCAAGGTAAGCAACAATTCCTGCTCTCCCCTTGTCCACCCAGCACGTCACTTCAACGTAGAAGACACTGAGAAGGCTCAAGTATGATCTGCTCTTTGTAGATCCATGCTGACTAGTCCCCATCTCTTTCTTACCGTTCATGGGCTTGTCAATGCTTTGCAGGAGGATTTCTTTCAAAACATTCCCAGCGACGGATGACAGAGTGACCAGCCTGCAGTTTCCCAGACCTTCCTTCTCCATCTTGTTGAACATCAGAGTGGGATGAGTCTATTCCAGTCTTCAGGAACCCAGTCACCAAGAACTTTCAAAGAAAGCTGAATGTAGCCTTGTGAAGATTTCAGCCAGGACTCTCAGCATTTGTGGGTGCAACCTGATAGGTCCTGTGCACTTAAGCACATCCAGTGGCACAGCCTCCCCGTCTTCCTCAGCAACACGCACCACTCACCTGTTGGACAGCCTGCAAAACACTCACCTTGGCTAAGCAGTGGAAGGCCTTGACATTCGCCCACACTTTGGAGTTGCAGACCACATGCCTCCAGTTCCGTCTGAAATGTCCAAATCACCTTTCAGAAAATCAAACACTGGGCAGAGAAATAGGTTTCTCCCTTGACACAAATGCCAAATATCACCCCCAATAACACAATGGCTCCCAGCTGGTCCTTTCTGACAGTACCTCTTGTCCTCCGCCTTTCATGAATCTCAGGGCCGCTCACGGACCTCCCCACCCAGCCCAAAACGTCCCATCAAGCAGAGCGTCAAGGCTTGACTTTTCTGGTGGCCTTGGCTTTGGAGGAAAGGCGAGGAAGCCTACGGTGTCAGGAAACATGGCCAGTGTAGGACCTACTCATCTCTCATTCCTTCTTTTCATAGCACCCTCTTCTATGCCCGATACGCTCCACTGCAATGATTTCCTCACAGCCAAAAAGCCCAGTGTGGCTGGGCCACACCACATAAATGCCATGCAAAGACCTCACTCATGACACCACACCTCAGCCAGCCTTTGGCCACATCATCTACCTGCCCTGCCATGCACCTTTCACAGAAATGCTCCAGCCTCTAATACTCTCACTTTGAAGGTGCCACCAGGACCCAACACCATGTCCTCAACAGGAGGAAATGAAAAGGTCGAGTTGTGGGAAGGACACCACACCCCACCTCATTACTTGCCAGGCTTTGGCATGCAAGAGCAGCTCACGCCAAATGCTGTCATGCGCAAAGGCTCTCTCGCCCCGCGGGCACTCAAGGACCAGCATAAAAGTCGGCCCTGCGCCTCTCACACTCACACACTCCTCCCGACGCCTTCTCCCCTGCGCCCAACAAGGTGAGCCTGAACCCCACCCCCTTCCTTCACCCACCCCAACAGGCCTAGCTCTTCATACGCCCTCCCCCCCCAGCCTCAGCAGCCCTTCCGCCTCCCCACTGCCATGCTCCGCAAAACCCCAGGCCTCCCCACTCCCTTGGCTTCCCCCAGCACTGCTTCTCGTGCCCCCAACACCCTCCGACTTCCCAACACCCTCTCTTCCAGGGACCCTCCGCACCACAGACATGTCCTGCTACGACATCTGCCGCCCCTGCGGACCCACCCCGCTGGCTAACAGCTGCAACGAGCCCTGTGTCAGGCAGTGCGAGGACTCCCACGTCGCCATCCAGCCTTCCACCGTGGTGGTCACCCTGCCAGGACCCATCCTCAGCTCCTTCCCCCAGAACACCGCTGTTGGATCCTCCGCATCAGCTGCCGTGGGCAGCAACCTCAGCTCCCAGGGAGTGCCCATCTCCTCTGGAGGCTTTGGAGGATGGGGCCTTGGAGGCTGGGGCCTTGGAGGCCTGGGCTGCTTCTCTGGCAGAAGAGCCTGCTACCCCTGCTAAGGACCCACGCCAGCACCCCTGACAGCAGCTAACAATGCCCTGCAAGCCACTTCATGGACTGAGGACGCTCTCATCTCCGTGCTCTGGGAATAGCTCCCACACAAAATGCATAGCTGCTGATGGTCACTCTGCTTGCACCTCTGACCACGGCCCTTCTGTTTGTGCTCCTTCCTTTTCATGAGTCTTCCTCAATAAAGTTCTAATGCATGCCAGCCTGACACTCCTCCTTTCTTCACTCAACGCTCTTCAGCCAAAGGGACCTGGACAGGCTGCAGAAGCGGGCTCATGTGAACCACATGAGCTTCAACAAGTCCAAGTTCAAGGTGTTGCACCTGGGTCGGGGCAATCCCAGTCAGGAGGACAGACTGGGAGAAGAACTCATTGAGAGCAGCCCTGCAGAGATGGACTTGGGTTGTTCCGGTGGACCAAAGGCTCGACAGGACCCAGCAGTGCACGCCTGCAGCCCAGAAAGCCACCTGCACCCTGGGCTGCTTCAACAGAGGTGTGACCAGCAGGTCGAGGGACGTGATTGTCCCCCTCTGCTCTGTCCTCGTGAGGCACCACCTTGAGCGCCTCCCCTATGAAAGAAGGCTCAGAGAGCTCAGGATGTTCAGCCTGGAGAAGTGCAGGCTCTGCGGAGACTTCCTTGAGACCTTTCAGTTCTTGAAGGGGTCTTCTGAAAAAGACGGAGAACGTCTCTTTCCTTGGGTAGATAATGATAGGACAAGGGGGAATGGTCTTCAACTAAAAGAGGATAGATTTAGACTAGACATGAAAAGGAAATTCTTCACTGTGAGAGGATGAGGCACTGGAACAGGTTGCCAAGAGAAGTTGTGGTTACCCCAGGCGTGGAGGTGTTCAAGGCCAGCCTGGATGAGGCCTTGGCCAACGTGATCTGGTGGGTGGCATCCCTGCCTCCGGCAGGGGGCTGGCGTTAGATGATCCTTAAGGTCCCTTCCAAGGTGAGCCATTCTATGATTCTATGATGACTCCCACTTCACCCTGTATAAATACACGGTTCAAGATCAGGTTGAAAAGTGCCACAAGACCTCCCCTAGTGTTCTGTTTTTACGTGGCAAGGTTTTGGTAGTGGGGGCTGCAGGGGTGGCCTCTATGAGAACAATCCAGCAGTTGCCCCATGTTTGATAAGGGCCTCTTTCAGCCATCTACAAAGGGACCTGCCGCTGCCCAGTGCTGAGCCAATAAGCGATGTTTTTTATGCCTCTGTGATCCTACACCTTCACAACAAACACTATCACAGAGTCATATATGTAGGACGTCAGTCACTTCTCCGTAGAAGATGCTATGTAGGCACACAGGGGATATGCTCTCTATAAATCCACGCTGACTACTCTCCATCACTTTTCCGTACTTGAGAACACATTCTGGGAGGATTTCCTTCAGAACCTTCCCAGACTCTGACCTCAGGCTGACCAGGCTGCAGTTTCCCAGACATTCCTCCTTCATCTTTTGAACATAAGAGTGGGATGAGTCTCTTCCACTTTTCAGGAACCTCTCCCAGTCGCCGTGACTTTTCAAAGGTAACTGAGAGAGCTATTTATTGAAAACGTATCAGCCACGACACTCAGCATTTGCAGGTGCAGCCTGTCAGGTCCCACGGACTCCTGCATAACCAGCTACACAGCCTCCCCATCATCCTCGTCAACAAGCTCCAGTGGGACAGCCTACAAAACACTCACCTCGGCAGATCAGGGGCTGCACTTGCCATTCCCCAATCCTCGCAATGCAACCATCACCACTGGGGCCCCATGTTCACAGCTACAAGCAGCATACACACCTCCAGCTCCCCTCTAAAACGTCCATATCGTCTGTCTCAACGTTGAACACCACGCACAGAAACAGGATTCCCCCTTAACCCCCACCACAAAGAACAGCCTAAGGGACTCCCACCAAACTGCAGGAGGCCAAAGCCCCGGCTGTCAACATGCTGGCCCCACAAAAGGGAGCGCTACGGAGTCGCCAACGCAACCCTTTGGGAAGCATGGCAGGACTCCCAACGCACTTAGTCCTGTCAGCCCTAAGACAGGCCCGCGACTACAACATCCTGCTATGCAAACTCCCCTCCTCTGCCTCTTTTGACTGCGGCCCCAAGGACAAGACAGGGAGCCCACTTGCTCCCAGATACACCCTCTACCTACAAGATGACCACCAAGCCACCAATGCAGCACACCAAACAGGAAAGACAAGGGCTAAAAGCAGGCTCGTGAGTTGGGATGAAGGCACGGAGGGAGTGAATGTGATGCAAGTGGTAGCGCATCACGCCCAGCATACCTGAGAAGCCCTGACCAGCCTGCTGGGGATGCCAACAACGGGGGCCCCCTCCTCACAACAGAGCCACCGACCACACCTCAGGAGTGCCAAACCATGACCTCACTGACAACAATGCACTTCTCCCATGTCATGCATGCATCTTCTGCCAGCCCTTTAACGAACCTTCAGGAAATATCCCTTTAATACTCTCACTTGAAATGTTCCGCCACTTCCAACATCCTCAACAGGAGGAAATGAAGATGGAGCATTGTGGGGACAACACACCCCACCTCATTACTTGATGGGTTTTGGCATATAAGAGCAGCTCACGCCAAATGCTGTCATGCGCAAAGGCTCTCTCGCCCCGCGGGCACTCGTGACCCAGCATAAAAGCGGCCCTGCGCCTCGCACCCTCACACACTCCTCCCGACGCCTTCTCCTCTGCGCCCAACAAGGTGAGCCTAAGCCCCGCTCCCCTCCTTCACCCGCCACACTGGACCCATCTCTCCAGACTCTTTCTGCCCCCAGCCTCAACAGCCCTTCTGCTTCACCACCGCCATACTCCCCAAAGTCCCACCCTAGGCCTCCCCACTCCCTTGGCCTCCCCCAGCACCGCTCCTCACGCCAACACCCTCTGACTTCCCAGCACCCTCTCTTCCAGGGACCTTCCGCACCACAGACATGTCCTGCTACGACATCTGCCGCCCCTGCGGACCCACCCCGCTGGCTAACAGCTGCAACGAGCCCTGTGTCAGGCAGTGCGAGGACTCCCACGTCGTCATCCAGCCTTCCACCGTGGTGGTCACTCTGCCAGGACCCATCCTCAGCTCCTTCCCCCAGAACACCGCCGTTGGATCCTCCGCATCAGCTGCCGTGGGCAGCAACCTCAGCTCCCAGGGAGTGCCCATCTCCTCCGGTGGCTTTGGAGGCTTTGGCCTTGGAGGCCTGGGCTGCTTCTCTGGCGGAAGGGCCTGCTACCCCTGCTAAGGACCCACACCAACACCCCTGACAGAAGCCTCCAACTCCATGCAAGCCAGCTCTTCGACTGAGGACGCACCTCCGCGCTCTTCATAGCGCACAGGCTCCCCAGCCTCGGCTCTTCTTCTCAGGGCACTCCGCACTCTCTCAGGGAACGGGGCCAGTCCATGCTGCCTGGAAACATGGCTGATGGACAGCCTACTCCTCTCTCACTTCCTTGTTCTCCTTCCACCGTCTTCCATGTCCAGTACTCTCCACTGCAATGGCTTACTCCCAGCTACAAACCCACCCGGCACCTCTCATGTGCTGATTCTATTGCAGTGCACGAAGACCTTGGGGCTCTGCGAAAACCTGCTGTACCATGGGACACAGGCTGATGGTTGCACTACTTGCACCACAGAACAGGTCCCTTCTACTCTGCAAGTGTTTGCACTCTTTTTTTCCACAATAAAGTTCTCGTGCATGTCAGCCTGTGATGTCTCCCCTTCCTTTCTGCTCCCAACACTCCTTCAACTTCACTCAACATTAAGCAGGGCTCAGCAGGCCGGCAGGGCCCAAGCCTGTTGCTGTTCAGGAAGCAGCTAGACAGCACTCTTACATGTATCCTGGTTTTTAAACAAGAGGAGTCACAGATTTGATGGACAGACCACTTAGCAGACAACTAATTGGCTGGATGAGCACATTCAAGGAGTAGCGGCCAACACTTCGATGCCCAGGTAGATAAAATGGAGGAGTGCTTTCTCTCAGGGGTCTGTCCTGGGACCTGTGTTATCTCACCTCCTTGCCCCTGACATACACAGTGGGATGGAGCGGGCCCTCAGCAAGTTTGCACATGGCACCAAGCTCTGTGGGGGGGCCGACACCTTAGAGGAAAGGGATGCCATCTGGAAGGACCTTGACAGGCTTGACAGGTGGGCCCAAGCAAACCTCAAGGAGTTCAACAAGGCCGAATGCAAAGTCCTGCATTTGGGTCGAGACAATCCCCACCATCAATACAGCCTGAGCAACGAGTGGATTGAGAGCAGCCCCACAGAGAATGACTTGGGGGTATTGGTGGAGAAACATCTCAATGTGAGCCAGCGATGTACACTCGCGGCCCAGAAAGCCAGCCATCTCCAGGGCTGCACCAATAGAAGTCAGCACGCACTGAACTACTCTCTTTCCCATTGGGATTTTCTGGACACCACCCCTGACAGATACCATCAAGACACTTCAATCAATGTCATAGAATGACGGTTGCGCCTCTGAGATGAGGCTGGATCTTGGGCTCACCAAATCCCCAACCATGGCTCTTTCTCAAAGAGACCCGTACTTCCTCAGCTTCTGAATGGCCATGTCATTGGAGCAATCATCAAAGCCTTTACTAAAGGCAAGGTAAGCAACAATTCCTGCTCTCCCCTTGTCCACCCAGCACGTCACTTCAACGTAGAAGACACTGAGAAGGCTCAAGTATGATCTGCTCTTTGTAGATCCATGCTGACTAGTCCCCATCTCTTTCTTACCGTTCATGGGCTTGTCAATGCTTTGCAGGAGGATTTCTTTCAAAACATTCCCAGCGACGGATGACAGAGTGACCAGCCTGCAGTTTCCCAGACCTTCCTTCTCCATCTTGTTGAACATCAGAGTGGGATGAGTCTATTCCAGTCTTCAGGAACCCAGTCACCAAGAACTTTCAAAGAAAGCTGAATGTAGCCTTGTGAAGATTTCAGCCAGGACTCTCAGCATTTGTGGGTGCAACCTGATAGGTCCTGTGCACTTAAGCACATCCAGTGGCACAGCCTCCCCGTCTTCCTCAGCAACACGCACCACTCACCTGTTGGACAGCCTGCAAAACACTCACCTTGGCTAAGCAGTGGAAGGCCTTGACATTCGCCCACACTTTGGAGTTGCAGACCACATGCCTCCAGTTCCGTCTGAAATGTCCAAATCACCTTTCAGAAAATCAAACACTGGGCAGAGAAATAGGTTTCTCCCTTGACACAAATGCCAAATATCACCCCCAATAACACAATGGCTCCCAGCTGGTCCTTTCTGACAGTACCTCTTGTCCTCCGCCTTTCATGAATCTCAGGGCCGCTCACGGACCTCCCCACCCAGCCCAAAACGTCCCATCAAGCAGAGCGTCAAGGCTTGACTTTTCTGGTGGCCTTGGCTTTGGAGGAAAGGCGAGGAAGCCTACGGTGTCAGGAAACATGGCCAGTGTAGGACCTACTCATCTCTCATTCCTTCTTTTCATAGCACCCTCTTCTATGCCCGATACGCTCCACTGCAATGATTTCCTCACAGCCACAAAGCCCAGTGTGGCTGGGCCACACCACATAAATGCCATGCAAAGACCTCACTCATGACACCACACCTCAGCCAGCCTTTGGCCACATCATCTACCTGCCCTGCCATGCACCTTTCACAGAAATGCTCCAGCCTCTAATACTCTCACTTTGAAGGTGCCACCACGACCCAACACCATGTCCTCAACAGGAGGAAATGAAAAGGTCGAGTTGTGGGAAGGACACCACACCCCACCTCATTACTTGCCAGGCTTTGGCATGCAAGAGCAGCTCACGCCAAATGCTGTCATGCGCAAAGGCTCTCTCACCCCGCGGGCACTCAAGGACCAGCATAAAAGTCGGCCCTGCGCCTCTCACACTCACACACTCCTCCCGACGCCTTCTCCCCTGCGCCCAACAAGGTGAGCCTGAACCCCACCCCCTTCCTTCACCCACCCCAACAGGCCTAGCTCTTCATACGCCCTCCCCCCCCAGCCTCAGCAGCCCTTCCGCCTCCCCACTGCCATGCTCCGCAAAACCCCAGGCCTCCCCACTCCCTTGGCTTCCCCCAGCACTGCTTCTCGTGCCCCCAACACCCTCCGACTTCCCAACACCCTCTCTTCCAGGGACCCTCCGCACCACAGACATGTCCTGCTACGACATCTGCCGCCCCTGCGGACCCACCCCGCTGGCTAACAGCTGCAACGAGCCCTGTGTCAGGCAGTGCGAGGACTCCCACGTCGCCATCCAGCCTTCCACCGTGGTGGTCACCCTGCCAGGACCCATCCTCAGCTCCTTCCCCCAGAACACCGCCGTTGGATCCTCCGCATCAGCTGCCGTGGGCAGCAACCTCAGCTCCCAGGGAGTGCCCATCTCCTCTGGAGGCTTTGGAGGATGGGGCCTTGGAGGCTGGGGCCTTGGAGGCCTGGGCTGCTTCTCTGGCAGAAGAGCCTGCTACCCCTGCTAAGGACCCACGCCAGCACCCCTGACAGCAGCTAACAATGCCCTGCAAGCCACTTCATGGACTGAGGACGCTCTCATCTCCGTGCTCTGGGAATAGCTCCCACACAAAATGCATAGCTGCTGATGGTCACTCTGCTTGCACCTCTGACCACGGCCCTTCTGTTTGTGCTCCTTCCTTTTCATGAGTCTTCCTCAATAAAGTTCTAATGCATGCCAGCCTGACACTCCTCCTTTCTTCACTCAACGCTCTTCAGCCAAAGGGACCTGGACAGGCTGCAGAAGCGGGCTCATGTGAACCACATGAGCTTCAACAAGTCCAAGTTCAAGGTGTTGCACCTGGGTCGGGGCAATCCCAGTCAGGAGGACAGACTGGGAGAAGAACTCATTGAGAGCAGCCCTGCAGAGAAGGACTTGGGTTGTTCCGGTGGACCAAAGGCTCGACAGGACCCAGCAGTGCACGCCTGCAGCCCAGAAAGCCACCTGCACCCTGGGCTGCTTCAACAGAGGTGTGACCAGCAGGTCGAGGGACGTGATTGTCCCCCTCTGCTCTGTCCTCGTGAGGCACCACCTTGAGCGCCTCCCCTATGAAAGAAGGCTCAGAGAGCTCAGGATGTTCAGCCTGGAGAAGTGCAGGCTCTGCGGAGACTTCCTTGAGACCTTTCAGTTCTTGAAGGGGTCTTCTGAAAAAGACGGAGAACGTCTCTTTCCTTGGGTAGATAATGATAGGACAAGGGGGAATGGTCTTCAACTAAAAGAGGATAGATTTAGACTAGACATGAAAAGGAAATTCTTCACTGTGAGAGGATGAGGCACTGGAACAGGTTGCCAAGAGAAGTTGTGGTTACCCCAGGCGTGGAGGTGTTCAAGGCCAGCCTGGATGGGGCCTTGGCCAACGTGATCTGGTGGGTGGCATCCCTGCCTCCGGCAGGGGGCTGGCGTTAGATGATCCTTAAGGTCCCTTCCAAGGTGAGCCATTCTATGATTCTATGATGACTCCCACTTCACCCTGTATAAATACACGGTTCAAGATCAGGTTGAAAAGTGCCACAAGACCTCCCCTAGTGTTCTGTTTTTACGTGGCAAGGTTTTGGTAGTGGGGGCTGCAGGGGTGGCCTCTATGAGAACAATCCAGCAGTTGCCCCATGTTTGATAAGGGCCTCTTTCAGCCATCTACAAAGGGACCTGCCGCTGCCCAGTGCTGAGCCAATAAGCGATGTTTTTTGTGCCTCTGTGATCCTACACCTTCACAACAAACACTATCACAGAGTCATATATGTAGGACGTCAGTCACTTCTCCGTAGAAGATGCTATGTAGGCACACAGGGGATATGCTCTCTATAAATCCACGCTGACTACTCTCCATCACTTTTCCGTACTTGAGAACACATTCTGGGAGGATTTCCTTCAGAACCTTCCCAGACTCTGACCTCAGGCTGACCAGGCTGCAGTTTCCCAGACATTCCTCCTTCATCTTTTGAACATAAGAGTGGGATGAGTCTCTTCCACTTTTCAGGAACCTCTCCCAGTCGCCGTGACTTTTCAAAGGTAACTGAGAGAGCTATTTATTGAAAACGTATCAGCCACGACACTCAGCATTTGCAGGTGCAGCCTGTCAGGTCCCACGGACTCCTGCATAACCAGCTACACAGCCTCCCCATCATCCTCGTCAACAAGCTCCAGTGGGACAGCCTACAAAACACTCACCTCGGCAGATCAGGGGCTGCACTTGCCATTCCCCAATCCTCGCAATGCAACCATCACCACTGGGGCCCCATGTTCACAGCTACAAGCAGCATACACACCTCCAGCTCCCCTCTAAAACGTCCATATCGTCTGTCTCAACGTTGAACACCACGCACAGAAATAGGATTCCCCCTTAACCCCCACCACAAAGAACAGCCTAAGGGACTCCCACCAAACTGCAGGAGGCCAAAGCCCCGGCTGTCAACATGCTGGCCCCACAAAAGGGAGCGCTACGGAGTCGCCAACGCAACCCTTTGGGAAGCATGGCAGGACTCCCAACGCACTTAGTCCTGTCAGCCCTAAGACAGGCCCGCGACTACAACATCCTGCTATGCAAACTCCCCTCCTCTGCCTCTTTTGACTGCGGCCCCAAGGACAAGACAGGGAGCCCACTTGCTCCCAGATACACCCTCTACCTACAAGATGACCACCAAGCCACCAATGCAGCACACCAAACAGGAAAGACAAGGGCTAAAAGCAGGCTCGTGAGTTGGGATGAAGGCACGGAGGGAGTGAATGTGATGCAAGTGGTAGCGCATCACGCCCAGCATACCTGAGAAGCCCTGACCAGCCTGCTGGGGATGCCAACAACGGGGGCCCCCTCCTCACAACAGAGCCACCGACCACACCTCAGGAGTGCCAAACCATGACCTCACTGACAACAATGCACTTCTCCCATGTCATGCATGCATCTTCTGCCAGCCCTTTAACGAACCTTCAGGAAATATCCCTTTAATACTCTCACTTGAAATGTTCCGCCACTTCCAACATCCTCAACAGGAGGAAATGAAGATGGAGCATTGTGGGGACAACACACCCCACCTCATTACTTGATGGGTTTTGGCATATAAGAGCAGCTCACGCCAAATGCTGTCATGCGCAAAGGCTCTCTCGCCCCGCGGGCACTCGTGACCCAGCATAAAAGCGGCCCTGCGCCTCGCACCCTCACACACTCCTCCCGACGCCTTCTCCTCTGCGCCCAACAAGGTGAGCCTAAGCCCCGCTCCCCTCCTTCACCCGCCACACTGGACCCATCTCTCCAGACTCTTTCTGCCCCCAGCCTCAACAGCCCTTCTGCTTCACCACCGCCATACTCCCCAAAGTCCCACCCTAGGCCTCCCCACTCCCTTGGCCTCCCCCAGCACCGCTCCTCACGCCAACACCCTCTGACTTCCCAGCACCCTCTCTTCCAGGGACCTTCCGCACCACAGACATGTCCTGCTACGACATCTGCCGCCCCTGCGGACCCACCCCGCTGGCTAACAGCTGCAACGAGCCCTGTGTCAGGCAGTGCGAGGACTCCCACGTCGTCATCCAGCCTTCCACCGTGGTGGTCACTCTGCCAGGACCCATCCTCAGCTCCTTCCCCCAGAACACCGCCGTTGGATCCTCCGCATCAGCTGCCGTGGGCAGCAACCTCAGCTCCCAGGGAGTGCCCATCTCCTCCGGTGGCTTTGGAGGCTTTGGCCTTGGAGGCCTGGGCTGCTTCTCTGGCGGAAGGGCCTGCTACCCCTGCTAAGGACCCACACCAACACCCCTGACAGAAGCCTCCAACTCCATGCAAGCCAGCTCTTCGACTGAGGACGCACCTCCGCGCTCTTCATAGCGCACAGGCTCCCCAGCCTCGGCTCTTCTTCTCAGGGCACTCCGCACTCTCTCAGGGAACGGGGCCAGTCCATGCTGCCTGGAAACATGGCTGATGGACAGCCTACTCCTCTCTCACTTCCTTGTTCTCCTTCCACCGTCTTCCATGTCCAGTACTCTCCACTGCAATGGCTTACTCCCAGCTACAAACCCACCCGGCACCTCTCATGTGCTGATTCTATTGCAGTGCACGAAGACCTTGGGGCTCTGCGAAAACCTGCTGTACCATGGGACACAGGCTGATGGTTGCACTACTTGCACCACAGAACAGGTCCCTTCTACTCTGCAAGTGTTTGCACTCTTTTTTTCCACAATAAAGTTCTCGTGCATGTCAGCCTGTGATGTCTCCCCTTCTTTTCTGCTCCCAACACTCCTTCAACTTCACTCAACATTAAGCAGGGCTCAGCAGGCCGGCAGGGCCCAAGCCTGTTGCTGTTCAGGAAGCAGCTAGACAGCACTCTTACATGTATCCTGGTTTTTAAACAAGAGGAGTCACAGATTTGATGGACAGACCACTTAGCAGACAACTAATTGGCTGGATGAGCACATTCAAGGAGTAGCGGCCAACACTTCGATGCCCAGGTAGATAAAATGGAGGAGTGCTTTCTCTCAGGGGTCTGTCCTGGGACCTGTGTTATCTCACCTCCTTGCCCCTGACATACACAGTGGGATGGAGCGGGCCCTCAGCAAGTTTGCACATGGCACCAAGCTCTGTGGGGGGGCCGACACCTTAGAGGAAAGGGATGCCATCTGGAAGGACCTTGACAGGCTTGACAGGTGGGCCCAAGCAAACCTCAAGGAGTTCAACAAGGCCGAATGCAAAGTCCTGCATTTGGGTCGAGACAATCCCCACCATCAATACAGCCTGAGCAACGAGTGGATTGAGAGCAGCCCCACAGAGAATGACTTGGGGGTATTGGTGGAGAAACATCTCAATGTGAGCCAGCGATGTACACTCGCGGCCCAGAAAGCCAGCCATCTCCAGGGCTGCACCAATAGAAGTCAGCACGCACTGAACTACTCTCTTTCCCATTGGGATTTTCTGGACACCACCCCTGACAGATACCATCAAGACACTTCAATCAATGTCATAGAATGACGGTTGCGCCTCTGAGATGAGGCTGGATCTTGGGCTCACCAAATCCCCAACCATGGCTCTTTCTCAAAGAGACCCGTACTTCCTCAGCTTCTGAATGGCCATGTCATTGGAGCAATCATCAAAGCCTTTACTAAAGGCAAGGTAAGCAACAATTCCTGCTCTCCCCTTGTCCACCCAGCACATCACTTCAACGTAGAAGACACTGAGAAGGCTCAAGTATGATCTGCTCTTTGTAGATCCATGCTGACTAGTCCCCATCTCTTTCTTACCGTTCATGGGCTTGTCAATGCTTTGCAGGAGGATTTCTTTCAAAACATTCCCAGCGACGGATGACAGAGTGACCAGCCTGCAGTTTCCCAGACCTTCCTTCTCCATCTTGTTGAACATCAGAGTGGGATGAGTCTATTCCAGTCTTCAGGAACCCAGTCACCAAGAACTTTCAAAGAAAGCTGAATGTAGCCTTGTGAAGATTTCAGCCAGGACTCTCAGCATTTGTGGGTGCAACCTGATAGGTCCTGTGCACTTAAGCACATCCAGTGGCACAGCCTCCCCGTCTTCCTCAGCAACACGCACCACTCACCTGTTGGACAGCCTGCAAAACACTCACCTTGGCTAAGCAGTGGAAGGCCTTGACATTCGCCCACACTTTGGAGTTGCAGACCACATGCCTCCAGTTCCGTCTGAAATGTCCAAATCACCTTTCAGAAAATCAAACACTGGGCAGAGAAATAGGTTTCTCCCTTGACACAAATGCCAAATATCACCCCCAATAACACAATGGCTCCCAGCTGGTCCTTTCTGACAGTACCTCTTGTCCTCCGCCTTTCATGAATCTCAGGGCCGCTCACGGACCTCCCCACCCAGCCCAAAACGTCCCATCAAGCAGAGCGTCAAGGCTTGACTTTTCTGGTGGCCTTGGCTTTGGAGGAAAGGCGAGGAAGCCTACGGTGTCAGGAAACATGGCCAGTGTAGGACCTACTCATCTCTCATTCCTTCTTTTCATAGCACCCTCTTCTATGCCCGATACGCTCCACTGCAATGATTTCCTCACAGCCACAAAGCCCAGTGTGGCTGGGCCACACCACATAAATGCCATGCAAAGACCTCACTCATGACACCACACCTCAGCCAGCCTTTGGCCACATCATCTACCTGCCCTGCCATGCACCTTTCACAGAAATGCTCCAGCCTCTAATACTCTCACTTTGAAGGTGCCACCACGACCCAACACCATGTCCTCAACAGGAGGAAATGAAAAGGTCGAGTTGTGGGAAGGACACCACACCCCACCTCATTACTTGCCAGGCTTTGGCATGCAAGAGCAGCTCACGCCAAATGCTGTCATGCGCAAAGGCTCTCTCACCCCGCGGGCACTCAAGGACCAGCATAAAAGTCGGCCCTGCGCCTCTCACACTCACACACTCCTCCCGACGCCTTCTCCCCTGCGCCCAACAAGGTGAGCCTGAACCCCACCCCCTTCCTTCACCCACCCCAACAGGCCTAGCTCTTCATACGCCCTCCCCCCCCAGCCTCAGCAGCCCTTCCGCCTCCCCACTGCCATGCTCCGCAAAACCCCAGGCCTCCCCACTCCCTTGGCTTCCCCCAGCACTGCTTCTCGTGCCCCCAACACCCTCCGACTTCCCAACACCCTCTCTTCCAGGGACCCTCCGCACCACAGACATGTCCTGCTACGACATCTGCCGCCCCTGCGGACCCACCCCGCTGGCTAACAGCTGCAACGAGCCCTGTGTCAGGCAGTGCGAGGACTCCCACGTCGCCATCCAGCCTTCCACCGTGGTGGTCACCCTGCCAGGACCCATCCTCAGCTCCTTCCCCCAGAACACCGCCGTTGGATCCTCCGCATCAGCTGCCGTGGGCAGCAACCTCAGCTCCCAGGGAGTGCCCATCTCCTCTGGAGGCTTTGGAGGATGGGGCCTTGGAGGCTGGGGCCTTGGAGGCCTGGGCTGCTTCTCTGGCAGAAGAGCCTGCTACCCCTGCTAAGGACCCACGCCAGCACCCCTGACAGCAGCTAACAATGCCCTGCAAGCCACTTCATGGACTGAGGATGCTCTCATCTCCGTGCTCTGGGAATAGCTCCCACACAAAATGCATAGCTGCTGATGGTCACTCTGCTTGCACCTCTGACCACGGCCCTTCTGTTTGTGCTCCTTCCTTTTCATGAGTCTTCCTCAATAAAGTTCTAATGCATGCCAGCCTGACACTCCTCCTTTCTTCACTCAACGCTCTTCAGCCAAAGGGACCTGGACAGGCTGCAGAAGCGGGCTCATGTGAACCACATGAGCTTCAACAAGTCCAAGTTCAAGGTGTTGCACCTGGGTCGGGGCAATCCCAGTCAGGAGGACAGACTGGGAGAAGAACTCATTGAGAGCAGCCCTGCAGAGATGGACTTGGGTTGTTCTGGTGGACCAAAGGCTCGACAGGACCCAGCAGTGCATGCCTGCAGCCCAGAAAGCCACCTGCACCCTGGGCTGCTTCAACAGAGGTGTGACCAGCAGGTCGAGGGACGTGATTGTCCCCCTCTGCTCTGTCCTCGTGAGGCACCACCTTGAGCGCCTCCCCTATGAAAGAAGGCTCAGAGAGCTCAGGATGTTCAGCCTGGAGAAGTGCAGGCTCTGCGGAGACTTCCTTGAGACCTTTCAGTACTTGAAGGGGTCTTCTGAAAAAGACGGAGAACGTCTCTTTCCTTGGGTAGATAACGATAGGACAAGGGGGAATGGTCTTCAACTAAAAGAGGATAGATTTAGACTAGACATGAAAAGGAAATTCTTCACTGTGAGAGGATGAGGCACTGGAACAGGTTGCCAAGAGAAGTTGTGGTTACCCCAGGCGTGGAGGTGTTCAAGGCCAGCCTGGATGGGGCCTTGGCCAACGTGATCTGGTGGGTGGCATCCCTGCCTCCGGCAGGGGGCTGGCGTTAGATGATCCTTAAAGTCCCTTCCAAGGTGAGCCATTCTATGATTCTATGATGACTCCCACTTCACCCTGTATAAATACACGGTTCAAGATCAGGTTGAAAAGTGCCACAAGACCTCCCCTAGTGTTCTGTTTTTACGTGGCAAGGTTTTGGTAGTGGGGGCTGCAGGGGTGGCCTCTATGAGAACAATCCAGCAGTTGCCCCATGTTTGATAAGGGCCTCTTTCAGCCATCTACAAAGGGACCTGCCGCTGCCCAGTGCTGAGCCAATAAGCGATGTTTTTTGTGCCTCTGTGATCCTACACCTTCACAACAAACACTATCACAGAGTCATATATGTAGGACGTCAGTCACTTCTCCGTAGAAGATGCTATGTAGGCACACAGGGGATATGCTCTCTATAAATCCACGCTGACTACTCTCCATCACTTTTCCGTACTTGAGAACACATTCTGGGAGGATTTCCTTCAGAACCTTCCCAGACTCTGACCTCAGGCTGACCAGGCTGCAGTTTCCCAGACATTCCTCCTTCATCTTTTGAACATAAGAGTGGGATGAGTCTCTTCCACTTTTCAGGAACCTCTCCCAGTCGCCGTGACTTTTCAAAGGTAACTGAGAGAGCTATTTATTGAAAACGTATCAGCCACGACACTCAGCATTTGCAGGTGCAGCCTGTCAGGTCCCACGGACTCCTGCATAACCAGCTACACAGCCTCCCCATCATCCTCGTCAACAAGCTCCAGTGGGACAGCCTACAAAACACTCACCTCGGCAGATCAGGGGCTGCACTTGCCATTCCCCAATCCTCGCAATGCAACCATCACCACTGGGGCCCCATGTTCACAGCTACAAGCAGCATACACACCTCCAGCTCCCCTCTAAAACGTCCATATCGTCTGTCTCAACGTTGAACACCACGCACAGAAATAGGATTCCCCCTTGACCCCCACCACAAAGAACAGCCTAAGGGACTCCCACCAAACTGCAGGAGGCCAAAGCCCCGGCTGTCAACATGCTGGCCCCACAAAAGGGAGCGCTACGGAGTCGCCAACGCAACCCTTTGGGAAGCATGGCAGGACTCCCAACGCACTTAGTCCTGTCAGCCCTAAGACAGGCCCGCGACTACAACATCCTGCTATGCAAACTCCCCTCCTCTGCCTCTTTTGACTGCGGCCCCAAGGACAAGACAGGGAGCCCACTTGCTCCCAGATACATCCTCTACCTACAAGATGACCACCAAGCCACCAATGCAGCACACCAAACAGGAAAGACAAGGGCTAAAAGCAGGCTCGTGAGTTGGGATGAAGGCACGGAGGGAGTGAATGTGATGCAAGTGGTAGCGCATCACGCCCAGCATACCTGAGAAGCCCTGACCAGCCTGCTGGGGATGCCAACAACGGGGGCCCCCTCCTCACAACAGAGCCACCGACCACACCTCAGGAGTGCCAAACCATGACCTCACTGACAACAATGCACTTCTCCCATGTCATGCATGCATCTTCTGCCAGCCCTTTAACGAACCTTCAGGAAATATCCCTTTAATACTCTCACTTGAAATGTTCCGCCACTTCCAACATCCTCAACAGGAGGAAATGAAGATGGAGCATTGTGGGGACAACACACCCCACCTCATTACTTGATGGGTTTTGGCATATAAGAGCAGCTCACGCCAAATCCTGTCATGCGCAAAGGCTCTCTCGCCCCGCGGGCACTCGTGACCCAGCATAAAAGCGGCCCTGCGCCTCGCACCCTCACACACTCCTCCCGACGCCTTCTCCTCTGCGCCCAACAAGGTGAGCCTAAGCCCCGCTCCCCTCCTTCACCCGCCACACTGGACCCATCTCTCCAGACTCTTTCTGCCCCCAGCCTCAACAGCCCTTCCGCTTCACCACCGCCATACTCCCCAAAGTCCCACCCTAGGCCTCCCCACTCCCTTGGCCTCCCCCAGCACCGCTCCTCACGCCAACACCCTCTGACTTCCCAGCACCCTCTCTTCCAGGGACCTTCCGCACCACAGACATGTCCTGCTACGACATCTGCCGCCCCTGCGGACCCACCCCGCTGGCTAACAGCTGCAACGAGCCCTGTGTCAGGCAGTGCGAGGACTCCCACGTCGTCATCCAGCCTTCCACCGTGGTGGTCACCCTGCCAGGACCCATCCTCAGCTCCTTCCCCCAGAACACCGCCGTTGGATCCTCCGCATCAGCTGCCGTGGGCAGCAACCTCAGCTCCCAGGGAGTGCCCATCTCCTCCGGTGGCTTTGGAGGCTTTGGCCTTGGAGGCCTGGGCTGCTTCTCTGGCGGAAGGGCCTGCTACCCCTGCTAAGGACCCACACCAACACCCCTGACAGAAGCCTCCAACTCCATGCAAGCCAGCTCTTTGACTGAGGACGCACCTCCGCGCTCTTCATAGCGCACAGGCTCCCCAGCCTCGGCTCTTCTTCTCAGGGCACTCCGCACTCTAGCAGGGAACGGGGCCAGTCCATGCTGCCTGGAAACATGGCTGATGGACAGCCTACTCCTCTCTCACTTCCTTGTTCTCCTTCCACCGTCTTCCATGTCCAGTACTCTCCACTGCAATGGCTTACTCCCAGCTACAAACCCACCCGGCACCTCTCATGTGCTGATTCTATTGCAGTGCACGAAGACCTTGGGGCTCTGCGAAAACCTGCTGTACCATGGGACACAGGCTGATGGTTGCACTACTTGCACCACAGAACAGGTCCCTTCTACTCTGCAAGTGTTTGCACTCTTTTTTTCCACAATAAAGTTCTCGTGCATGTCAGCCTGTGATGTCTCCCCTTCCTTTCTGCTCCCAACACTCCTTCAACTTCACTCAACATTAAGCAGGGCTCAGCAGGCCGGCAGGGCCCAAGCCTGTTGCTGTTCAGGAAGCAGCTAGACAGCACTCTTACATGTATCCTGGTTTTTAAACAAGAGGAGTCACAGATTTGATGGACAGACCACTTAGCAGACAACTAATTGGCTGGATGAGCACATTCAAGGAGTAGCGGCCAACACTTCGATGCCCAGGTAGATAAAATGGAGGAGTGCTTTCTCTCAGGGGTCTGTCCTGGGACCTGTGTTATCTCACCTCCTTGCCCCTGACATACACAGTGGGATGGAGCGGGCCCTCAGCAAGTTTGCACATGGCACCAAGCTCTGTGGGGGGGCCGACACCTTAGAGGAAAGGGATGCCATCTGGAAGGACCTTGACAGGCTTGACAGGTGGGCCCAAGCAAACCTCAAGGAGTTCAACAAGGCCGAATGCAAAGTCCTGCATTTGGGTCGAGACAATCCCCACCATCAATACAGCCTGAGCAACGAGTGGATTGAGAGCAGCCCCACAGAGAATGACTTGGGGGTATTGGTGGAGAAACATCTCAATGTGAGCCAGCGATGTACACTCGCGGCCCAGAAAGCCAGCCATCTCCAGGGCTGCACCAATAGAAGTCAGCACGCACTGAACTACTCTCTTTCCCATTGGGATTTTCTGGACACCACCCCTGACAGATACCATCAAGACACTTCAATCAACGTCATAGAATGACGGTTGCGCCTCTGAGATGAGGCTGGATCTTGGGCTCACCAAATCCCCAACCATGGCTCTTTCTCAAAGAGACCCGTACTTCCTCAGCTTCTGAATGGCCATGTCATTGGAGCAATCATCAAAGCCTTTACTAAAGGCAAGGTAAGCAACAATTCCTGCTCTCCCCTTGTCCACCCAGCACGTCACTTCAACGTAGAAGACACTGAGAAGGCTCAAGTATGATCTGCTCTTTGTAGATCCATGCTGACTAGTCCCCATCTCTTTCTTACCGTTCATGGGCTTGTCAATGCTTTGCAGGAGGATTTCTTTCAAAACATTCCCAGCGACGGATGACAGAGTGACCAGCCTGCAGTTTCCCAGACCTTCCTTCTCCATCTTGTTGAACATCAGAGTGGGATGAGTCTATTCCAGTCTTCAGGAACCCAGTCACCAAGAACTTTCAAAGAAAGCTGAATGTAGCCTTGTGAAGATTTCAGCCAGGACTCTCAGCATTTGTGGGTGCAACCTGATAGGTCCTGTGCACTTAAGCACATCCAGTGGCACAGCCTCCCCGTCTTCCTCAGCAACACGCACCACTCACCTGTTGGACAGCCTGCAAAACACTCACCTTGGCTAAGCAGTGGAAGGCCTTGACATTCGCCCACACTTTGGAGTTGCAGACCACATGCCTCCAGTTCCGTCTGAAATGTCCAAATCACCTTTCAGAAAATCAAACACTGGGCAGAGAAATAGGTTTCTCCCTTGACACAAATGCCAAATATCACCCCCAATAACACAATGGCTCCCAGCTGGCCCTTTCTGACAGTACCTCTTGTCCTCCGCCTTTCATGAATCTCAGGGCCGCTCACGGACCTCCCCACCCAGCCCAAAACGTCCCATCAAGCAGAGCGTCAAGGCTTGACTTTTCTGGTGGCTTCGGCTTTGGAGGAAAGGCGAGGAAGCCTACGGTGTCAGGAAACATGGCCAGTGTAGGACCTACTCATCTCTCATTCCTTCTTTTCATAGCACCCTCTTCTATGCCCGATACGCTCCACTGCAATGATTTCCTCACAGCCACAAAGCCCAGTGTGGCTGGGCCACACCACATAAATGCCATGCAAAGACCTCACTCATGACACCACACCTCAGCCAGCCTTTGGCCACATCATCTACCTGCCCTGCCATGCACCTTTCACAGAAATGGCCCGGCCTCTAATACTCTCACTTTGAAGGTGCCACCAGGACCCAACACCATGTCCTCAACAGGAGGAAATGAAAAGGTCGAGTTGTGGGAAGGACACCACACCCCTCCTCATTACTTGCCAGGCTTTGGCATGCAAGAGCAGCTCACGCCAAATGCTGTCATGCGCAAAGGCTCTCTCGCCCCGCGGGCACTCAAGGACCAGCATAAAAGTCGGCCCTGCGCCTCTCACACTCACACACTCCTCCCGACGCCTTCTCCCCTGCGCCCAACAAGGTGAGCCTGAACCCCACCCCCTTCCTTCACCCGCCCCAACAGGCCTAGCTCTTCATACGCCCTCCCCCCCCAGCCTCAGCAGCCCTTCCGCCTCCCCACTGCCATGCTCCGCAAAACCCCAGGCCTCCCCACTCCCTTGGCTTCCCCCAGCACTGCTTCTCGTGCCCCCAACACCCTCCGACTTCCCAACACCCTCTCTTCCAGGGACCCTCCGCACCACAGACATGTCCTGCTACGACATCTGCCACCCCTGCGGACCCACCCCGCTGGCTAACAGCTGCAACGAGCCCTGTGTCAGGCAGTGCGAGGACTCCCACGTCGCCATCCAGCCTTCCACCGTGGTGGTCACCCTGCCAGGACCCATCCTCAGCTCCTTCCCCCAGAACACCGCCGTTGGATCCTCCGCATCAGCTGCCGTGGGCAGCAACCTCAGCTCCCAGGGAGTGCCCATCTCCTCTGGAGGCTTTGGAGGATGGGGCCTTGGAGGCTGGGGCCTTGGAGGCCTGGGCTGCTTCTCTGGCAGAAGAGCCTGCTACCCCTGCTAAGGACCCACGCCAGCACCCCTGACAGCAGCTAACAATGCCCTGCAAGCCACTTCATGGACTGAGGACGCTCTCATCTCCGTGCTCTGGGAATAGCTCCCACACAAAATGCATAGCTGCTGATGGTCACTCTGCTTGCACCTCTGACCACGGCCCTTCTGTTTGTGCTCCTTCCTTTTCATGAGTCTTCCTCAATAAAGTTCTAATGCATGCCAGCCTGACACTCCTCCTTTCTTCACTCAACGCTCTTCAGCCAAAGGGACCTGGACAGGCTGCAGAAGCGGGCTCATGTGAACCACATGAGCTTCAACAAGTCCAAGTTCAAGGTGTTGCACCTGGGTCGGGGCAATCCCAGTCAGGAGGACAGACTGGGAGAAGAACTCATTGAGAGCAGCCCTGCAGAGATGGACTTGGGTTGTTCCGGTGGACCAAAGGCTCGACAGGACCCAGCAGTGCACGCCTGCAGCCCAGAAAGCCACCTGCACCCTGGGCTGCTTCAACAGAGGTGTGACCAGCAGGTCGAGGGACGTGATTGTCCCCCTCTGCTCTGTCCTCGTGAGGCACCACCTTGAGCGCCTCCCCTATGAAAGAAGGCTCAGAGAGCTCAGGATGTTCAGCCTGGAGAAGTGCAGGCTCTGCGGAGACTTCCTTGAGACCTTTCAGTTCTTGAAGGGGTCTTCTGAAAAAGACGGAGAACGTCTCTTTCCTTGGGTAGATAATGATAGGACAAGGGGGAATGGTCTTCAACTAAAAGAGGATAGATTTAGACTAGACATGAAAAGGAAATTCTTCACTGTGAGAGGATGAGGCACTGGAACAGGTTGCCAAGAGAAGTTGTGGTTACCCCAGGCGTGGAGGTGTTCAAGGCCAGCCTGGATGGGGCCTTGGCCAACGTGATCTGGTGGGTGGCATCCCTGCCTCCGGCAGGGGGCTGGCGTTAGATGATCCTTAAGGTCCCTTCCAAGGTGAGCCATTCTATGATTCTATGATGACTCCCACTTCACCCTGTATAAATACACGGTTCAAGATCAGGTTGAAAAGTGCCACAAGACCTCCCCTAGTGTTCTGTTTTTACGTGGCAAGGTTTTGGTAGTGGGGGCTGCAGGGGTGGCCTCTATGAGAACAATCCAGCAGTTGCCCCATGTTTGATAAGGGCCTCTTTCAGCCATCTACAAAGGGACCTGCCGCTGCCCAGTGCTGAGCCAATAAGCGATGTTTTTTATGCCTCTGTGATCCTACACCTTCACAACAAACACTATCACAGAGTCATATATGTAGGACGTCAGTCACTTCTCCGTAGAAGATGCTATGTAGGCACACAGGGGATATGCTCTCTATAAATCCACGCTGACTACTCTCCATCACTTTTCCGTACTTGAGAACACATTCTGGGAGGATTTCCTTCAGAACCTTCCCAGACTCTGACCTCAGGCTGACCAGGCTGCAGTTTCCCAGACATTCCTCCTTCATCTTTTGAACATAAGAGTGGGATGAGTCTCTTCCACTTTTCAGGAACCTCTCCCAGTCGCCGTGACTTTTCAAAGGTAACTGAGAGAGCTATTTATTGAAAACGTATCAGCCACGACACTCAGCATTTGCAGGTGCAGCCTGTCAGGTCCCACGGACTCCTGCATAACCAGCTACACAGCCTCCCCATCATCCTCGTCAACAAGCTCCAGTGGGACAGCCTACAAAACACTCACCTCGGCAGATCAGGGGCTGCACTTGCCATTCCCCAATCCTCGCAATGCAACCATCACCACTGGGGCCCCATGTTCACAGCTACAAGCAGCATACACACCTCCAGCTCCCCTCTAAAACGTCCATATCGTCTGTCTCAACGTTGAACACCACGCACAGAAATAGGATTCCCCCTTGACCCCCACCACAAAGAACAGCCTAAGGGACTCCCACCAAACTGCAGGAGGCCAAAGCCCCGGCTGTCAACATGCTGGCCCCACAAAAGGGAGCGCTACGGAGTCGCCAACGCAACCCTTTGGGAAGCATGGCAGGACTCCCAACGCACTTAGTCCTGTCAGCCCTAAGACAGGCCCGCGACTACAACATCCTGCTATGCAAACTCCCCTCCTCTGCCTCTTTTGACTGCGGCCCCAAGGACAAGACAGGGAGCCCACTTGCTCCCAGATACATCCTCTACCTACAAGATGACCACCAAGCCACCAATGCAGCACACCAAACAGGAAAGACAAGGGCTAAAAGCAGGCTCGTGAGTTGGGATGAAGGCACGGAGGGAGTGAATGTGATGCAAGTGGTAGCGCATCACGCCCAGCATACCTGAGAAGCCCTGACCAGCCTGCTGGGGATGCCAACAACGGGGGCCCCCTCCTCACAACAGAGCCACCGACCACACCTCAGGAGTGCCAAACCATGACCTCACTGACAACAATGCACTTCTCCCATGTCATGCATGCATCTTCTGCCAGCCCTTTAACGAACCTTCAGGAAATATCCCTTTAATACTCTCACTTGAAATGTTCCGCCACTTCCAACATCCTCAACAGGAGGAAATGAAGATGGAGCATTGTGGGGACAACACACCCCACCTCATTACTTGATGGGTTTTGGCATATAAGAGCAGCTCACGCCAAATGCTGTCATGCGCAAAGGCTCTCTCACCCCGCGGGCACTCAAGGACCAGCATAAAAGCGGCCCTGCACCTCGCACCCTCACACACTCCTCCCAACGCCTTATCCTCTGCGCCCAACAAGGTGAGCCTGAGCCCCGCTCCCCTCCTTCACCCTCCACACTGGACCCATCTCTCCAGACTCTTTCTGCCCCCAGCCTCAACAGCCCTTCCGCTTCACCACCGCCATACTCCCCAAAGTCCCACCCTAGGCCTCCCCACTCCCTTGGCCTCCCCCAGCACCGCCCCTCACGCCCCCAACACCCTCTGACTTCCCAGCACCCTCTCTTCCAGGGACCCTCCGCACCACAGACATGTCCTGCTACGACATCTGCCGCCCCTGCGGACCCACCCCGCTGGCTAACAGCTGCAACGAGCCCTGTGTCAGGCAGTGCGAGGACTCCCACGTCGTCATCCAGCCTTCCACCGTGGTGGTCACCCTGCCAGGACCCATCCTCAGCTCCTTCCCCCAGAACACCGCCGTTGGATCCTCCGCATCAGCTGCCGTGGGCAGCAACCTCAGCTCCCAGGGAGTGCCCATCTCCTCCGGTGGCTTTGGAGGCTTTGGCCTTGGAGGCCTGGGCTGCTTCTCTGGCGGAAGGGCCTGCTACCCCTGCTAAGGACCCACACCAACACCCCTGACAGAAGCCTCCAACTCCATGCAAGCCAGCTCTTCGACTGAGGACGCACCTCTGCGCTCTTCATAGCGCACAGGCTCCCCAGCCGTGGCTCTTCTTCTCAGGGCACTCCGCACTCTAGCAGGGAACGGGGCCAGTCCATGCTGCCTGGAAACATGGCTGATGGACAGCCTACTCCTCTCTCACTTCCTTGTTCTCCTTCCACCGTCTTCCATGTCCAGTACTCTCCACTGCAATGGCTTACTCCCAGCCACAAACCCACCCGGCACCTCCCATGTGCTGATTCTATTGCAGTGCACGAAGACCTTGGGGCTCTGCGAAAACCTGCTGTACCATGGGACACAGGCTGATGGTTGCACTACTTGCACCACAGAACAGGTCCCTTCTACTCTGCAAGCCTTTGCACTCTTTTTTTCCACAATAAAGTTCTCGTGCATGTCAGCCTGTGATGTCTCCCCTTCCTTTCTGCTCCCAACACTCCTTCAACTTCACTCAACATTAAGCAGGGCTCAGCAGGCCGGCAGGGCCCAAGCCTGTTGCTGTTCAGGAAGCAGCTAGACAGCACTCTTACATGTATCCTGGTTTTTAAACAAGAGGAGTCACAGATTTGATGGACAGACCACTTAGCAGACAACTAATTGGCTGGATGAGCACATTCAAGGAGTAGCGGCCAACACTTCGATGCCCAGGTAGATAAAATGGAGGAGTGCTTTCTCTCAGGGGTCTGTCCTGGGACCTGTGTTATCTCACCTCCTTGCCCCTGACATACACAGTGGGATGGAGCGGGCCCTCAGCAAGTTTGCACATGGCACCAAGCTCTGTGGGGGGGCCGACACCTTAGAGGAAAGGGATGCCATCTGGAAGGACCTTGACAGGCTTGACAGGTGGGCCCAAGCAAACCTCAAGGAGTTCAACAAGGCCGAATGCAAAGTCCTGCATTTGGGTCGAGACAATCCCCACCATCAATACAGCCTGAGCAACGAGTGGATTGAGAGCAGCCCCGCAGAGAATGACTTGGGGGTATTGGTGGAGAAACATCTCAATGTGAGCCAGCGATGTACACTCGTGGCCCAGAAAGCCAGCCATTTCCAGGGCTGAACCAATAGAAGTCAGCACGCACTGAACTACTCTCTTTCCCATTGGGATTTTCTGGACACCACCCCTGACAGATACCATCAAGACACTTCAATCAACGTCATAGAATGACGGTTGCGCCTCTGAGATGAGGCTGGATCTTGGGCTCACCAAATCCCCAACCATGGCTCTTTCTCAAAGAAACCCGTACTTCCTCAGCTTCTGAATGGCCATGTCATTGGAGCAATCATCAAAGCCTTTACTAAAGGCAAGGTAAGCAACAATTCCTGCTCTCCCCTTGTCCACCCAGCACGTCACTTCAACGTAGAAGACACTGAGAAGGCTCAAGTATGATCTGCTCTTTGTAGATCCATGCTGACTAGTCCCCATCTCTTTCTTACCGTTCATGGGCTTGTCAATGCTTTGCAGGAGGATTTCTTTCAAAACATTCCCAGCGACGGATGACAGAGTGACCAGCCTGCAGTTTCCCAGACCTTCCTTCTCCATCTTGTTGAACATCAGAGTGGGATGAGTCTATTCCAGTCTTCAGGAACCCAGTCACCAAGAACTTTCAAAGAAAGCTGAATGTAGCCTTGTGAAGATTTCAGCCAGGACTCTCAGCATTTGTGGGTGCAACCTGATAGGTCCTGTGCACTTAAGCACATCCAGTGGCACAGCCTCCCCGTCTTCCTCAGCAACACGCACCACTCACCTGTTGGACAGCCTGCAAAACACTCACCTTGGCTAAGCAGTGGAAGGCCTTGACATTCGCCCACACTTTGGAGTTGCAGACCACATGCCTCCAGTTCCGTCTGAAATGTCCAAATCACCTTTCAGAAAATCAAACACTGGGCAGAGAAATAGGTTTCTCCCTTGACACAAATGCCAAATATCACCCCCAATAACACAATGGCTCCCAGCTGGCCCTTTCTGACAGTACCTCTTGTCCTCCGCCTTTCATGAATCTCAGGGCCGCTCACGGACCTCCCCACCCAGCCCAAAACGTCCCATCAAGCAGAGCGTCAAGGCTTGACTTTTCTGGTGGCTTCGGCTTTGGAGGAAAGGCGAGGAAGCCTACGGTGTCAGGAAACATGGCCAGTGTAGGACCTACTCATCTCTCATTCCTTCTTTTCATAGCACCCTCTTCTATGCCCGATACGCTCCACTGCAATGATTTCCTCACAGCCACAAAGCCCAGTGTGGCTGGGCCACACCACATAGATGCCATGCAAAGTGTCCTGGTTACAGTTAGGACAGTTTCTCTCCCCCATCCCAGAAAGGGAGGGTGCAGGGTGAGCGAACGGCTGTGTGGTGTTTAGCTGCCAGCCGGGTTAAACCACAACAAAAGACCTCACACATGACACCACACCTCAGCCAGCCTTTGGCCACATCATCTACCTGCCCTGCCATGCACCTTTCACAGAAATGGCCCGGCCTCTAATACTCTCACTTTGAAGGTACCGTCAGGACCCAACACCATGTCCCCAACAGGAGGAAATGAAAAGGTCGAGTTGTGGGAAGGACACCACACCCCACCTCATTACTTGCCAGGCTTTGGCATGCAAGAGCAGCTCACGCCAAATGCTGTCATGCGCAAAGGCTCTCTCGCCCCGCGGGCACTCAAGGACCAGCATAAAAGCCGGCCCTGCGCCTCTCACACTCACACACTCCTCCCGACGCCTTCTCCCCTGCGCCCAACAAGGTGAGCCTGAACCCCACCCCCTTCCTTCACCCGCCCCAACAGGCCTAGCTCTTCATACGCCCTCTGCCCCCAGCCTCAGCAGCCCTTCCGCCTCCCCACTGCCATGCTCCGCAAAACCCCAGGCCTCCCCACTCCCTTGGCTTCCCCCAGCACTGCTTCTCGTGCCCCCAACACCCTCCGACTTCCCAACACCCTCTCTTCCAGGGACCCTCCGCACCACAGACATGTCCTGCTACGACATCTGCCGCCCCTGCGGACCCACCCCGCTGGCTAACAGCTGCAACGAGCCCTGTGTCAGGCAGTGCGAGGACTCCCACGTCGCCATCCAGCCTCCCACCGTGGTGGTCACCCTGCCAGGACCCATCCTCAGCTCCTTCCCCCAGAACACCGCCGTTGGATCCTCCGCATCAGCTGCCGTGGGCAGCAACCTCAGCTCCCAGGGAGTGCCCATCTCCTCTGGAGGCTTTGGAGGATGGGGCCTTGGAGGCTGGGGCCTTGGAGGCCTGGGCTGCTTCTCTGGCAGAAGAGCCTGCTACCCCTGCTAAGGACCCACGCCAGCACCCCTGACAGAAGCCTCCAACACTGTGCAAGACAGCTCTCGCACTGAGGACGCACCTCTGCGCTCTTCATGGCGCACGGGCTCACCAGCCGTGGCTCATCATTCCATGGCACAACAAAGCAAGCAAGCAAGGAAGGGGCCAGCCCATGCTGTCAGGACACATGGCCAACATACCTCCTTCTTTCTTCCTCTTTCTGCTTTCCATAGCACCACCTTCTACGGCTGCTACTCTCTGCTGCAATGCCTTGCTCACTAGCACAATCCCTCCAGAGACCCTCTGGGGCTGCTCCCACCACACGGTAGCGAGACCTTGGGGCTCTGGGAAAATCTACTCTGCGCAAGGGACATGGGCTGGTGGTCGCCCTCCAGGCACCTCAGAATGTGCACCTTCCACTTGACGCTCCCTCTTTTTCATGTTTTCCTCAATAAAATCCACCTGCATCCCATATCCTCAGATGCCTCCTCTTCCTTTCTTCTCCCAACGCTCTTCCAGCTTCACCCGACAAAAAGAACAAAAAGCAGGGCTCAAGTGGCCCTCAGGGCCCAAGCCTGGTGGTGTTCAAGAAGCGTTTGCACAACGCTCTTACATAGCTCCTTGTCACTTACATGGAAAGACATGATGGACTACTCAGATTATAATGAATTGCCTGCATGGTCACATACCAAGAGTTGTGGTCAACAGCTTGGTGTCCAGGTGGAGACCAGGGAGGAGTAGTGTTCCTCTGGGGTCTCTAGTGAGGCCTGTATTTTTTAGAATCATAGAATATCCTGAATTCGAAGGGACCAACAAGGATCATCATGTCCAACTCCTGGCACCACACAGGTCTGCCCAAAGATTCAGACCATATTACAAAGAGCACAGTCCAAACCCTTCTTAAACTCCGACAGTCTTGGTGCTGTGACTACGTCCCTGGGGAGCCTGTTCCAGTGCGCAACCACTCGGTGAAAAACCTTTTCCTGATATCCAGCCTGAACCTCCCCTGCCTCAGCTTGACACCGTTCCCACGGGTCCTATCGCCGGTCACTAAAGAGAATAGATCGGCACCTGCCCCTCCACTCCCCCTCGTGAGGAAGCTGTAGCCTGCGATGAGCTCTCCCCTCAGCCTCCTCTTTTCCAGGCTGAACAGGACAAGTGACCTCAGCCACTCCTCATACATCTTCCCCTCTAGGCCCTTCACCATCTTAGTAGCCCTTCTCTGTACACTCTCCAACAGTTTCATGTCCTTTTTGTACTGTGGTGCCCAGAACTGCACACGGTACTCGAGGTGAGGCCGCACCAGCACAGAGTAGAGAGGGACAATGCCTTCCGTTGACCGACTAGAAATGTTGTGCTTGATGCACCCCAGGGTACGGTTCATTCTTCTGGCTGCCAGGGCACACTGCTGGCTCATGTTCAGCTTGCTGTCAACCACAACCCCCAGATCCCTCTCTAAGGGGCTGCCCTCCACCGTCTCGTCACCCAGTCTGTACATATAGCTAGGGTTGCCCCTTCCCAGGTGCAGGACCTGGCACTTGCTCTTAAAATCCTTTAGACACTGGGTTTGAAGACATATCTGCTGAGTACCCCACCTTGGTTTCGGTCTTTTGCAGTCCCCCTCTCTCAAACACGATGCAGAGGTAGCGCTGCTCTTCAGGCCGGGCACCACTTGCTGTAACTTGCGTGCCAGTTCCAGGGACCGCAACCGCGGCTGCAACAGTTATTGGGCATTGGGCGTTGTTCTGTTTTCTCCACAGCCTGTTACCCTCCTGGGCATGATGCGAGGGGCACATCTGTGATATCAGTGTGGTGTTTTGAAGCTCCTGGGTGGACCACGTGAATGGCAGGACACCCTGGACCTCCACAGCCTCTCTCCCTCATCCCTCCATGGGCAGAGTTAGCATCCCTCCCTTGATATGAGGTTGGTGTTAGCAAGCCAGGGCCAGAAGAGGTGAAGCCCACCAAGATAAAGCCAGGAGATGTATAAAGGGACACACAGACGTGAACAGACCTCACTGGGCTGCATTTAGCTCTGACAGGGTTGGTGGGCACCATTTGGCTCCTTCTGAACCCTCCTCAGCTGGAAGCAGCCATCCCATGGGATGGGTTAGACATGGAGAAAACTGTCTCTGTGCTTGCCTTCAACAACATGCCCCCATCTGCATGTCCCTGCAGCCTCTGGCTGATCCCAGAGCCTCCCTCTCCCAGTGCCTGCAGAACATTTTGACACCACATGTGACAAATGTGGATAAATTTAACTGGGGTGGAGCGGGGAGGCTGGGGCTGGCAAGAGGGAGTTGACACTGCTGTGGCTTTTGGAAATGTACCTTGATGGAAGGGTGCATTTATTTTTTTCATTGCTTCTCTTGTTTAATCATTGGGGGGTTGAGAGATGTTTCAAGTCTTTATATAGCTTAAAAATATTAAAACATAATAGTCTTCTGTTTCCGTGGCAACGGGGACAGCAGGTATTCATGGGCCTGGGATGCTGGCATCCTGCATTCATCACAAGGTTTAAAAGACAGAACAATTTTCTTCAAGGTTCCCGGAAAGCACCGCGCAGGGAGAAGGGAACCCCAGCCAAATGCCAGCCCCAGGGCTGGAGCAGCGAGCCTGGGAGTGCTGCAGCTTGCAGGGAGCTGGGGCTCCGGCACTCATTTCCATGCCTCCTGCCCATGTCAGTGACCGTGACCGATGGCCTGGGCACTGGTGGGAGGCAGGGTTCTCTGGGACATCATTCAGGTACCCAAGTTGCATCCTGCATGCAGCCCTGCTGTGCAAAGCAAGCAAACCGCTGCAAAACAAGCCTGGCATCGTCATGGGCACGTGGCTGCATGGCTCCCAGCCAGCTGCTGGCATTGTCACGGGCAGCTGGGCACGTCTGAGCCTTCCCAGCCCTGCTCCTCCAGGTGCTGTCTCCCTGCTCTCTCAGGAGGAAAACAGAAGAGAAGGCAAAGCCTTTCCCTGCTCAGGTATGTTCTCCTTGGAAATTCAAAGGAGCAGCCCGGGACTGAGGACTACCCTTCTCCCCAGCAAGGGGGTGGTACAGGGCATTGCAGCTCCATGGGGGCAGCCACCTCCCTGGGTCCATGCTTGGTACCAGGACCGTGCAGCATGGATACCAGGAGCTGGCAGGTGCCCACTGCCTGAGCTTGGCCACCCTTCGCTATGGTTTGTGCAAGCTGCTTGCCAGTGGGATCCAGCGAGCCACATACCTGTGGGACCTGGTCAACCACACACCGCAGGGATCGGGCAAGCCACATTCAATCCCTTCTTCATTAAAGATTCAGAGTTTCCCCCGTGAAGGCATCTTAAGCAAAGAACAAAGCATGATCATCTATAACACATGCCAGCCACTCTTCACAAAGCTAGGGCACATTTGTGTGATTTACAAGGGCACCTCAGGGCTGTCGGCATCCTTGTGAGCTATCCTCAAATTAAAAGCACGAGCTCGCAAGTTTATTCTCTGCTGTTTGCTCTGGAAACGCCGCGGGAATGGGGTCTTAGCTCAAGAGTGGGTGGAAAGGCAGCATCAGAGCTGCCTCTGGACTCTGATCTTCTTAACCCATCGCCAGTGCTCTGTGCAGTGGGCATGGCTAAAAAGTGTAGACATTTCCCTCACATTACAAGGAGCCCAAGGGGGTACAGAGGCATGGTGGGGGTCTGCCTCAAAGGAGCCCATGAAAAACTCCTTTGGGTCTCCAAGCCTCCTGGAGCAGGACATCGCTGGAGGATCTGCAGGCAACCAGCAGGTAGATTGGTGCCTGTCCCACAGGACCCACTGCTTTGGCCACCCCAAGTGATGCTTCAGCTCCAGATGTTCCTCCAGAGGTCCCTCTGCACGAAGCCCATTGCCTGAGCACAGCACTGGGAGCGTCAGCAGGACTCCAAGCCCCATCTTCTCTCCTCGTGTGGCCCAATCGCTCAGATACGGTACATGCCTGCAGCCTTCCCCTCCCTCCCACCCCTCCTGGGTACATCCTGGGCCGTGTCTCCATGCCACCAGCACGCTGGGTGCTTTACCCGACAGCTCCATGCTCCCCTTCTCCATCACATTTCAGTATCCTCAGCCAGGCTGCTTGCCTGCTGTGCCTCGTGCTGTTCAGAGCTCTACCTGCAAGCCCCAGGGATGCACGGATGCATCTGTTCTTGCTCTGTGATACAACTTTTTTTATGGAAAAATGAACAAGGTTTTTTTGTAAGTAGAATTCTAAGAACCGTCGTTCCCTGGGCACCTGAAGTGTGTTTGATCGTGCTTAAGTGACACTGCAGGGACTGAAAGCACGTTACTTAAGTAATTACAGGAAAGCTTTAAAATTCAGCACAGATTTCACTATTCAAACTGTGTCCAGATATTCACATTTCCATTGGGTTAAAACGTGCAAGTGACACATGTCTCTCACTGTGACCGTGTCCCCAGGCACTTGCTGTTCGCTGCAAAGCTCCAGCATCCGGAGCCACTAAATGTCCTGGTTTCAGTCTGCAAAATACAGATGGATAAAAAGTTGTAAGCATGGATGAATGACTCTGCTATGATCAAAACCCAGAAGGTTACAAGATAGGACCCGAATCTTGCTTTTTAGAGAAAAATCCCACTATGTGAGCAGACCCAGAGAGGTATGGCACAGGGCTTTGATTCTGCTCCAGCACTGCAGATCTGGCTTTCTGGAGGCACAGCGGCGCTGGTGGGCAGGGTGCAGAAAACCTCAGCTGCAGGCTGGCCCAGGTCAACATCTTCTTTAATGATCCGGGTGACGGGGCAGAGCATACCCTCAGCAAGGTTGCAGGTGACCCCAAACTGTGCGGAATGGCTGATACACCACGGGGCCGTGCTGCCATCCAGAGGGACCTGGACAGGCTGGAGAAATGGGCTGATGGGAATCTCGTGGGGTTCAGCCAGGAAAAATAGAGGAACAACCCCAGGCACCAGGACATGGCAGGCACCGTGGCATCCTGGAGCTGGGGTCACCCCTGGATGGGGACATGTCCCCTGTCCCCTGCAGAGCACAGTGGCACAGACTAGCCTGCACTGGGACGAGCGGCTGGGTTAACTGGGGACATGTGCCTTCACGTCACTGGGTCCCCGATCAATGCGGTTCTCCTGGGGGCTGTTCACATGCTGCAGTTAATGCACGGTCGCAGCAGCGAGGGAAGGAGGGGGCAACCCTGCCCCTGCCGGGTTCTGCTCTGCCATCCCCGGGTTCGGGGTGGTGTCAGGGGGCTGCTTTCCACCCTCATCTCCAGAAGGTTGGAGACAAAGGTCCTGGTCGACTTTGTGGCCCAAGAATGGGAGAAATGACCCTAAGTGGGAGGAATGACCCTAAGTGGGAGGAATGACCCTAAGTGGAAGGAATGACCCTAAATCCTTCTGGCCTTCAATTTTCTTTGCTTGGGCGCTTTGGTGCCTGGACCCCTCCGTGTTGCCCAAATGCTGGTGGTGGAGCTGCAAGCCAGGGGTGATACCTTCAGGAAGGAGTACTGGGGGGAACAGGGAGCACCCGTGGGTGCTAAATCCCGCGCAGACATCCTGAATGTTCCCACAATGGGCAGGACGTGCAGGAGATGACGTGGGGAGGACTTGCTGGGGACCAGCGTGCTGCTGGGGTGATCCTGCCCCTCTGCTCTGCCCTGGTCAGGCCTCACCTGGAGTGCTGTGTCCAGTTCTGGGCTCCCCGGTACAAAAAAGACAGAGATCTCCTGGAGAGAGTCCAGCGGAGGGCCACAAAGATGACACGGGGCCTGGAGCATCTTCCCTATGAGGAAAGGCTGAGAGACCTGGGTCTGTTCAGCCTGGAGAAGAGAAGGCTGAGGGGGGATCTTACCAATGTTTACAAAAACCTGAGGTGTGGGAGACAGAGGGATTTGGCCAACCTCTTTTCAGTGCTCTGTGGGGACAGGACAAGGGGCAATGGCCACAAAATGGAGCCCAGGAAGTTCCGCACCAACATGCGAAAGAACTTCTTCACGGTGAGGGTGACGGAGCGCTGCGACAGGCTGCCCAGGGAGGTTGTGGAGTCTCCTTCTCTGGAGATATTCAAGGCCCGTCTGGACGCCTACCTGGGCAGCCTGCTCTAGGGAACCTGCTTTGGCCGGGGGGTTGGACCCGATGGTCTCTGGAGGTCCCTTCCAACCCCTACAATTCTGTGATAAGCTTCTGTAAAGCAACCTGGTAAGCTTCTGCCATGAAATCCCCAGCCTGACAGAGTGGAGAGCGGTGGTATTGTCTTCGTGGACTTCAGCAAGGCTTTGGACACTGTGCCCAAAACATCCTCACGGATGAGGACGAGCAGGCCACGAGGTGGACTGAAAACTGGCTGAAGGGCTGGGCCCAGGGGGGAGGCCAGTGGCACAAAATCTGGTTGGAGTCCCCAGGGGTCAATACTAGGCCCGGTCCTATTTGACATCTTCATGTTGCCCGTCCCTCACCAGCACAGGGGACGCCCCAGGACAGGGAAACATCCCTCACAGGGAAAGAGCTCCCATCACGCCCGCGTTCACAGCAGAAAACCTCCAAAAAGTTGCTGATCCCCTTGGATGGCGTCGCTGTGACTTGCACCACTCACACCTCCAAGGAGGAGAAATCAGGGTTGGGGCCAAACGCGGCGTTCTTGGGTCTTTCCAGAAAGCTTGAGTGACATCGAGCAGTCACGGCCACGGCAGGGAGCAGTAGGTGAGGCACTGGTTTGTTGGAGCACCCCTACGCTGGGGACACCAACACGGACACCAACCTCCAGAGACACCTGGCAGTGACTTTTGGCCAAATTCCTTCAAATTCGCAAGTCAGGATTTAGATTCAGGCTGGAAATGTCATTTTTGTGGGTGGTTTGGTACCATCCGCTGCTGAAAAACTGAAAGAAACGAGCTGCTTCTCCAAACTCAGCATTTCTTTTATTAATCCTGGAGTGTTTTGGCATGGGGCAAAAGCTGCCCCAAGCTGCCCCCCACCACAGAGGTGGGTGTAGGTCGGGAGGGGCTGTGGGGTCAGGGGGGCACTGGCCCTGGGGGAGGCTGTGGGGCACGGGGGGGCCCTGTGATGCACAAATCCCAGGGGACATGGGGCACAGGGTGCTGTGGGGCCCCGGCTTTGTGCTTTTGTGTGCACGACGGCACGTGTGCGTGTGTGTGCGTGTGGCTTGTGTGTGCACTGGGCAGTGCATATATGTGCAACGGTGCACACTGTGCTTGTGCACGGGTATATATACAGGTATATGTGGTGTGCAAACTCTGCAGATGTGCAACATGTATATAGTCCTATGGGTGTGCACGTGAACACGCATGTGCAATGCGCACATAGGTGCAGTGTGTACACTCTGTGAGACGTGGATATAGTCCTATGGGTGCAATGTGCACACATATGTGCACTGTGCATGTGTGTGCCCTGTGTGCAACAAGTATATAGACCTACTGGTGTGTACGTGCACACTTACATGTGGTGTACGCATAGATGCGTGTGTGCACCGTATACAGTGTCCTATGGGTATGTATGTGCAATGTGCGCATATGTGCGTGTGTGCGCACTGCCTGCAACGTGTATATAGCCCTAGACGTGTGTATATGCACACTTATATGCGGCATGCATGCATGTGCATGTGTGTGCACTGCATGCAATGTGTATATAGCCCTATGGGTTATATGCGGTGTGCACGTATGTGTATGTGTGTGTACATGTGCTGCGTGCAGCGTGTATCTGTACAGTGTGTGTGTGTGTAAGCGCACATGTGTAAGTGCACGTGTGTTGCATGTGCACATGTATGTACGAGTGCACGGTGCGTAAGCCAAGTGTACGTATGTGCTCACGTATGCACTGTGCCTGTGTGCGTGCGGGCAGTTTTTGAGCTAAAAGAGGGCAGATTTGGGTCAGACGTAAGGAATTTGTTGCGCAGAGGCCGCCCAGGGGAGCCGGGGGTACCCAAGGCGAGGCTGAGGGGGGGGCTGGGGGCAGGCTGAGGGCAGGGCCCCCGGTGCGGGGTCAGAATTGGGCGACCCCCCCCCCCCCAAAAAACCCGCTTCCACGTGACTCTCCCTGCACCCCAATCCCGCCCACCCCGCGCGCGGACTACAACTCCCAGCACCCCCCGCGGCCCCCCTCCGTTAAGGGGGGGGGAGGAAGGCGCGGCTGGAGGCGGAGCCTGGCGAGAAAAGGGGGCGTGGCTTGAGCGCCAGGCCCCGCCCCCCTCGCCGCTCCCTATTGGCCGCGCCGCCGTTGTCGCTGGTGACGGGGGGACGCGGCGGGGCCGCGGCGCGAGCGCCGGCCTCAGTCGGGCGGAGGCGGCGGCGGCGGCGGCTGCGGGGGGAGCGGGGTCCGCGCGCGCGCGCTCCCGCGCGTGGGGGGGGGTGGGCCGGGATTTTGGGGAGGGGGGGGGTTGGGGGGGAGAAGAGGGGGTGCGGGGGCAAGGCCCGGCCATGGGAGCCTGCACCGGGAGCGGGGCCGGGGCCGCCGCCGGGCGGTAGGGCCGCCGGGAACATGGCGGAGAGGTGAGAGCCGGCATCGCGATGGGAGGGGGGGGGCTTTGGAAGTGGGGGGGGGGATGAGGGCTTGGGGGGGGGCGTTTGGGGTCTGGGGGGGCTGATAAAAGGGGCCCAGATCCCCCCAAGGCGTCCCCGAGGAGGGGTCTGAACCCCCCTTTATTCCCCCCCCCATATATATCCACCATAGGGATATTGGGGGGGGGGGGGGGCTTTTGAGGGGCTTTTTGCACCCCCCCATTTGGGGGGAGGATGGTTGAACCCCCTTTTTTGGGGGGGGGGGCGTCTGGATGCGTGCAGGGGGCACCATTTTATTGGGGGGGGGCTCTGTCTGTTCTTGGGGGGGGTACAGTGAGAGTTTGGTTGGTAGCCCCCCCCCTTTTTGGGTGCATTGGGGGGGGCGCCCCAGCCCTGCCCCCCATCTTTTTGGGGTTCATGGGGGGGTGGATTCCAGCCCTGCCCCCCCCCGCCCTTTTTGGGTCCATGGGGTTGGGAGGGGGGCTCCCAACCCCACCCTGATTTCCGGGGGGGGCGTTGGCAAAATGGGGGGGGGAAGCGGATTCTGACCCCACCCTGCTTATTGGGAGGGTGATGGGGGGCTGGATCCCCCCCCCCCTTTCCATGCCCTATATGGGGGCTGTGTGTCCCCCCCCGACCTGTGGGGGGTTGGATCCCCCCTCCCTGCTCCATATCGGTGTTTTTTGGGGGGAGGTGGGTGAATTCACCTCCCCTCCATATGGGGTTAAGGGGGGGGGGGGGGGAGGTCTGCATCTCCCCTCCCCATAGAGGTCATGGGGGGGGGGGGGGCTGGATCCTCCCCCACCCTGCTCCTAATCTGGGGGGCTGGGTCCTTACCCCCCCACACCTTTATTCCCTACGGGGGGGGCTGGATTCCCACCCCCCTTTAATTATGGGGGGGGGGGGGTTGGATCCCACCCCATATCACCCTATAGGGGCTATGGGATGGGATTACCCCCCCCATCTCCCTATAGGGGTTATGGGGGAGGGGAGGCTGGATCCCCCCCTTGCTGTTTTTTTTGGGGGGGGGAGGATGTTATGGGGGGGGCCGCATCCCCACCCCGCTCCCCGCGGGCTGCAGCTGGAGGAGGATTTTTGCAGCGGTGCGAGGTGTGGCACGGCGAGGGGGTGCCCGCACGGGGGGCCGGGGGGGGCCGTGAATACGGGGCCGAGCCGAGGGGGCTGCATCGGGGCAGGGGGGGATCGGGGTGGGGGGGGGCTCAGAAATGGCCGAGCCAGGGCGGGCGGTATTTATTTTCTCGTGCGCGACGGATCGCGGGTTTTTTATTTATTTTTTTTTTTAATTCCCCCCTCCCCTCCCTTCTCTGCGCTGCTCTGCTGCTTCCCCAGCCCTGCGTTTCCTGGGCTGCGAAAGCTGCAGGATTTTTTTTTTTATCATTTTTTTTTATATATATATATATTATTATTATATCTTTTTATTTCCTTTGCGATAGCGGCTTAATCAACCCTTGGGTGACCTCTACGGAGAAACCCGCAGCTGCCGCGCGCCGGCACTTCACCTGGCACATGCAGCTGGGTGGGCTTAAAAGGGGGGGGGGGGGAGGGAAATGACATTAAAATAATAAATATATATAAAATAACGAAATCAGGGAGCTTTTTTGTGAGCCCGGAGACCCCCCGGAAGCAGCAGGTGGCTTGGGCAGGGTGCGCCTGGGCCAGTAGCGAGCGAGGTGTGGCCGTGCCGATCCCCGATCCCTCTGCGGCCGCGCGGCGATGCGCAGCCCGATCCTTGGACCGGCACGCTTGCACCTCGCTGGAAACCTTCATGCGGTGCTCGGGGGTGATCTGGTGCTCGGTTGGGGGGGGGGGATTTGGTGTGCTCGGGGGGATCCAGCAGCCTCGCGGCTCCGTCGCGGTGCCGGGGACGTGGGGTGTTGGCTCCAGCCGCGCCGTGCTGCCTGGCGGATGCCTCTCGCCGCTGCTGCTGCTGCCTCTTCTTCCACGCCGCCGCTGCTTTCTGTGCTCGTTTCGTAAGCCAGGAGCCGCGCGTCTCCTCGCCGTCGCCCGGTGGTGTTACCTTCCTCCGGTCAACGGGGAGCCCGGCCGCCTCGCGTGCCCTCGGGGTGTCCTGGACCCTAAAATCCGTATCCGTCTGCGGTACGTGGAGGAGCAGCTTTCGGGTCTAAATCCCTCCTTAGTGCTAACCCCAGCGACTTGAGGTATGCCCACGGGACTCGAGTGGCCCTTGATCTCTCGTGCAGTCCCTTTCCTCCAGTGCCGATGGGGCACGTCCCTCCGAAATCTCTGCCTGCTGCCTTTCCCTCGCCGCCGATCGGGACGAGCCGAGGGCTCGGCTGCCTGCGAGCCAGATGTCTGCCCGTCGCGCTCTTCCAAAGGAGCCGGGGATGGGTTCAAAGGGGTTGTTCAAAGGAGGCTGCGAGCGAGACAGCGAGCCTGGCGGCTTGGGAAGAGGGGAGGGAGCGAAGTCGCCGTCCTGGTGACATTAATATTGCGATACCGAGGCGCTCGAGGGGCTCTCGCAGCCGAATTCCCATGATTTGTTACTAACTGGGTTTGAGGAGCTTTCAACTAATTCCTGGGAACGCGGTACCTGCCTTAAATTAGGTCATTAACTCCTAATAAGAGAAGCAGAAGTGCCCCAGTCTCTTGGAAGCAGCAGCTCGGAGCAGTGGAGGCTGCCAAAACCATGCCCCGTTTCGCCCAGGGTCTTCCCGATGCCTGCGGCGGTCGGCGTGGGGTCGGTGGCTGGTTTGGGGTTGGTTTGGGGGTTTTTGTGTCTGCTTCTCGTGCCGTTGTTGGGGCAGGAGCTGCTTTTCCGCGCTGGTTGCAGCTGTGAAGTGGTTTTTATGGCGAGCCCTGGGCAGCTGCCGACCGTAACAGCGGTGCTGGGTGCGATTTCGGCCAGCTTTAACGAATCAAGATGTGTTTGTGCGCGCTAACGAGCCTGGTGCCGTAAAAGCAGTGAGTGATACGGGTTGTGTTGATAAAAAGGCTGGCTTTTTATTCTGATTTAGAAGTATATCCCTGCTGCCTTGTTCTTCCCAGGCTGTGTCGGGCGTTTCAGGGCTGTTACTGCAGGTTATGACTGAGTGGTGAGGGCACCATCACCGTGGGGCAGGGATTCGTGCCATCAAAGGCCAGGCTGGACGGGGCTTTGGGCAGGTGGGTGGCATCCCTGCCCATGGCAAGGGGTGGCACTGGTTGGCCTTCAAGGTCCCTTCCAACCCAAATCACTCTGAAACAGCCCTGCACGCACCTGGGGAGCGCAGCGCAGCTCGTGGTAGGTCGGCTTGCTTGTCTGCAGAGCTGCTCTTCTCCCTCTTTAATATTAAAGGGTGGCGAAATCTGGGACGGTCCCAGCAACCTGTCTGCACGACGCTATCTTTAGAGCTGTGGCTTTCATCAGATGAAAGCTGCGTTATTGCCGGCGGTTGCCGTATCTACGACGCAGCCCTCGACGGGGACTCCGAGTCTCCAAAATCCTGAAGCCGATCCCGGCAGGATAAGGGAGATCCAGGCTGCGCGGGGCACTCCTGATGGACTGAACTTTGCTGAGAAACCCACCTGCCTAGAGGAGTGGCATGGCCTTGTTTGCTAACGTAGTTCAGCTTGGACTGTCTGCCGGGTGGAGGAGGCCTGGTGCATCGTGTAGCTCCTCTAACGATGACCCTGGTCTTCTAAAACGCTTTTGTGAGCCAGGTGGAGCTCCTGGGAAGGAGTCGTCTCAACTCATGTTTATGAGAAACTATCCTGGAGGCTTTGGTGAAGCCACAGTTCGGGACCTGGATCTGAAGGTGACCACTTTGGTCTTGGCCAAGTCCAAGTCCAGCACACCACCAGTTCCTGCCACCACGCTGGGGCTGTTGGTTGCCCAATGTTCATGGAGTTGGAGTCTCGAGCCATAGCAGCATGTTGATGTGGGCAACCTCCCCATGAAGTAATTCCTTTAGGTAGTGCTCCGGGAGCAGCTTCCGAAATCCCTGCCCCAGCGGCGTCCCGCTGTGGCTTCGCCTGGTCCTGTTGAGTTGGGTTGGCCGTTGTCTGTCGTGGGTCAGTCTGCTCTGACTTGTCCGTCCGCGTGTAGGCTGGTCAAGGTGAAGGTCCAGGGTAGGTTTTTCTGGGTGGGTTTGTAGGTAAACGGCCGTGTCGATAGCAGACATCGTGTCTCGGGGGTGGGTATCTCCGGTTTCTTGTGCAAGACCGGTCGGGGCAAGGCTCCGCGCTCAAACCATTCTGGCGTTCTGCCTGCTCGTGGTATGAAGACCAAAGGCTTGCGGTGTGTTGTTCCTCTTCTGGAAGATGAAAGTTTCAGAAGTTCACCTCTAGTAACTTGTGAATATACATGATTTTAAAAAAGCAGAAGAAAACCACCCGACAACCTCTGACTGAGAACCCACAAACCGAGGCGAAACCACTAAGTACAACAGAGGGCTCCAGCGACTGGGCTGCTTCCAGGAGGAAAATTTCCGCATGAAACAGGGCTGTGAATTCCCTGGGAGCACGGCAGAGGGGCCTGGCTCCGCAGGTGGAGGAGAAATCATCGGGTGCAGGGGTTTTAGGCTTGACCATAGCCACCGTCGCTGTACAGCAGCGCCCAACCCATGCGTTTTTATGGCAGGCTCATGTGAAGGGGTTTGCCCCAGACAATAAATATCAGCGAGAGCTTCGTTTTGGCTGCTGAGTGAGATCATTACAATGCCCCGTTCCCTGCAGTGTGTTTTTTAAAAGTAATTTCTTGTTCCCGTCTCCAGCAGCCATGCTCTTCCCTCCTGCATTTTTGCTTCAGTGATTATTTCCTTACATGCTCTAGATAACGCATTGAGCCTAGACCTTTCCTCTTCTTCCTCTGCGTCTCCTCAGAAACATTTCTGCTGTAATACTTTTTCTTCTTCCCCTTCGCAACTAATCCAGGCTGGCTATTTTTAATTCCAGCTGCCAAGAAGCAAGCGAGGGATAAATGTGCTCCAGGTGCCGAGGGGAAGAAGCGGAGCGTTTGCAAGATAGCATCAGCGCCGTGCCCTTTGAGTTGGTTGTCATTCCTCCAAGCGCTCCCAAACCCCCAAAGCTGGTTTTCTCACTTTACCAGTTCCTGGCTAGCAGTGAAGGAACAGCATTGTGCTGGTAAAGGGGAGGTGCCGTGCTGCTCAGGTTGCCTACGGCCGTGCCACTCTGGCTATGCCCGGTCTCGTCTGATCTCGGAAGCTGAGCGGGGTCGGGGTCCCTTTGGGAGACCTCCTGGGAGCAGCGGGTGCTGTAGGCTAGAATTTATTTGGCAGCTGTCTTGGTCGTAATGACCACGAAGCGGTTGAGTTTAAAATTTTCAGTGACAGGAGGAAAACCTGGATATGGGGAGAGCAGGCTTCAGGCTGCTCAGGCAACTCAGTAGTAGGGTCCCCTGGGAAACCACTTCTGTAGGCACCCATCGGTGCTGGTCAGTCTTTGAGCACTGCCTCCTAAAAGCACAGGATCAGGCAATTCCCAAATACCAGAAGTCAAGGTGGGGCAGAAGGCTGGCTTGGCTGTCCAGGGATCTTTTTCTGGAGGTTAGGCATAAAAAGAAAGTGTATGGCTGCTGGAAGCAGGGTCAGGCAGTGTGGAAGGACTACAGGGATGCTGTTCGCCTTTGTAGGGAGAAAATTCATGTGGCCAAAGCCCAATTAAGAACTGAAGCTGGCCAGGTCTGTGGGAGACAATCAAAAGGCCTTTTTGAAATATGTGAATGGAAAAAGGAGGAGCAGAGAAAACATAGGTCTGCTACTTGATGGGAGGGTCACCTCACAGACAAGGACATGGGCAAAGCAGAGACACACAGTCATACGGTCTGAATTTTTGGGTAGATCTGTGTGGGCCAGGAGTTGGACCCGATGATCCTTGCGGGTCCCTTCCAGCTCAGGATATTCTGTGATTGTGCATCCCTCGCTGCTTCCCCGGCCTTACAGGGTCTGGTGATGGTGTTTGTTTTCCTCCTTGACTGCTCCTGCCCCTTAAGCGTTCCCACAAGCAGCCCTATAAGAGGCACTCTTCTTGGACACCCGGTTCTTAGGGAGCCAAGTGCATCGCTCCGATTTGGTCTGGTTGGCAGGCAACGGGATAGCCTCGTCTCTGCTCTTGCAAATGGGGGGAGGAAAAAAAAAGTTAAAGTATTTTTAAATAATAAACGTGAAGGAGATGCAAACGGGCCGAGCGGGCTCATTAACGTGCCGCGTAGTAACCCAGCAGCGTGATTTAGAGAGCAGAAACCACTATTCCTGCAGTGAAAGATGTGGAATTTTCTGATTGTTGATTAACATCTCATAAAACTTGGAGCAAATGAGGCCTGAAATGGACTGTCAGAGGGAGAAGGCTTTGCTTATTGTATTTTACAGGCGCCGCGATCCTGGAAGGTTTTGTTCCTGGATCGAGCGTTGATTGGGAGTTATGCTGCTGGTGGGGAGCTGAGCTGTTTGACTTCTGGTTAATGTTCGAGTCTGCTCACCAGTGCCGGCTTTCCAACGCGGTTTGGCTGGGAAGAAAGCCTTTACGGAGGGTGACAGCAGGGAATCGGGGGGTCATCGGCATCAGGACATGAGTGGTGTGGAGGGAAGGGTGCTGGGGGCTCGCTGATATTTGGGCGGGCTCGCTGATGTTTGGGCAGCCTCGCATCACTTGGCGCCTGCCCTCAAGGCGGCTCGCAGGTGGCTCTGGTCTTCTGTCAGCACTGCGTGTAGGGCTGGGGGCTGTCAATTAATAGTAAAAACCTCATCAAGCGTGGGATAAAAGCGGAGTACTGCATACCACAGCTCAGTGTTTCTGACCTTGTCGTAGTGCTGAGGGTGGGGATGTTCTGCACCAAGTATGAGTAGTAAGCGTACAAACACTTACACGCTGCGCCCATTCTACAGATGGGAAGGGAGGAGACCAGGATGTGTCCGAGGCGGTGCAGAGCAGCGATGCTGGGGCCTGGGAGCTCGGCTCAGGGCTGTGACGGGTCCTGGCTGTGCAGTCATCGTCCCCTTCACCACCGGGGCGTGCAGCACGGTGCTGAGGGGCACGGCGGTGCGATCCGCGTGGCGCTGCCCCCGTGGAAAGCGAGCCCGGCTGGTCCATTTGTGCTCTTGTCAGCTGCGCGCGGTTCCTGGCCTGCCTCGTCCCGAGGTGATGGCATTCCTCTGTCTGCCTCGTTGCGTTTTTATTGATCTCCCTCTCTGCCCTGCGCTCCGCTTGAATGTAAATGACTTCCACGGGCGACGTGTTTGGAAATCCAAGCTTTTCGCCATCTAGAAATGTTACTTACTCGGCGGATTGGAGCTATAGTATTATGATTTTATTGATCTCCCTGTAGCACTCCTTGCAGGCCTCAGAGCACTTCGCGCGCGGCTGGGAGGGGTCATTGCATTAGGCAGAGAAGTGCAATCGCTTATTGACTGCAGCGTGGCAGTTTCCATTATGGAGGAGGACGGACAGACAACGCGGTGCGTTCGGGAAGCGGGGGAATTCAGGTTACCGGAGCCAACCCGTGGTTTGTCTGGGATCTTTAGACAAACAGTCTCCCAAAGCCTAAATCCTTCGGAGGCTACAAATGGCTTGTGGTCTCCGGATCAGCACCGCGCTGTCCTTGGCAGCGCGCTCGGATGCCAACGTGGACTTGAAAGGGAAGATGCTGCTTCTTGAACAGCCCATCTCGCTTCCTCTCGGCGTGCTGGGTTTTTTTTGGCGTCCATCTGTTAAATTACTCATGGCGAGGAGCGCATCCCAAGCCGGCCGAGCAGCCACCAAGCGCGCGCACGCAAGGCTCTGGTGGATGTACGGATGTATCATCAGTTTTATTAGTAATTAAGCTGTCTCTTCAGCGCTTTCTGAGTCCTGTTGCCGCTGTGAAGGTGGACGTCTAGGTGCTGTTGAGTTCTGCTTCGTAAGCTGCTTTGCCCCTAATCTAATGTGAGCATCTGTGAATCCCTGTCCTCTCCCCGCCGGGGACTGGAGGAACCGCGGAGCCTTCTCCATGCGGTTGGTGCACTGCAGTTGCTATGGGCTTAATTAAAAAAAAAAAAAAATAAGGAAGCAAAACCAAACGCAAACGCCTCTGACTCTGGCAGCGCTGAGTGTGGTCAGGAACATTTGGGAAGAATTAGAGAAAGCACCAGGCAGAAAATCACTGTTAGTTGAGGGATGTGCGTGCACGCACGCTGGGCGCGTGCGTCTCTGCCCGGAGCAGCAGGCTCTGGGCAACGCGTGTGGTTTTCCTCGGCTTCCCAAAAAGCAGCGGGGTCTGGGTGAAGCTGGAGGAGGCTTTTTGCCCGGGCTGCTGGGCTCTGGTTCCTTGCTTTGCATCCGCTCGACTGAGCGTGACCTCTGCTACTCGCTGCTTGGGGTTTGTGAGCTGGGGTCGTGTTTCAGCCCTCACTGGAGGCTGATGCAGGAGATGCGGGCTGCCCGCGGCCCCGGCTACGCAAAAAGGGAGCGTGGGGGGACAGCGAGAGGGTCCCCAGGCTGCAGGAGCTGCCCCGTGCTGCTGGGAGCCCTCTCCCAGGGGTTCCTGGAAGCTGAAGACCAAAGGAGCGCGCACTCAGCGCGATTTTGCTTTCTGAGGCAGGATGGAGGCCGAGGTCTGAGTGCTTTGAAACCTTTCCCTGGTTCCTGGTTCCTTTTTGCCTTTCTCCTTCACAGCAATGTATCCCGGTGCTTGTTCTGAAGGGCAGCGCTTCCTCTGCCTCTATGCTTCCTAAAATCCCTTCTCTTCAACCATTTGACCCCCCAGCCTAGCTCCTCCTCTGGGAAACGAGAGCAGTGTACCCCCAGCATGAAAATCGTAGTGCTGGGGTTGAACGAGAGCTGGTGGCAAGGTGCTGAGCTGCTGGATTTGGGAAGCTCCGAGGTCTGGGTCCTTGCTGGGGTGGAGGCTCACACTAATTTAGGGTCTCCTGGGTGGGCGATGTGAGTACCAGTGCTGGGCCTGATCCAGATGGAGTGTGGCTTGGTGAAATTGAGCCACGGGGTAGCAAAAGTGGAGAGAGAACCAAGAGCTTCCTATGCACCTCGGTTGGAAAAGACTCGCGTTACCCCCCGACGCTGCAGAGAGCTTTCAGATCCCCGCTTTCACCTTCTGCGCCGCTTTCAAGAGATGCTGTTGAATCTGTCAAAGCTCCCAACAGCACTGCTGTAAAGCTGTAAGGAGAAATTGCAAATGAATACATCAACACCGCTTTCATTTAGAAGCCCTTTCTCTTCCCCTCCTGGTTCTGCATTGCTAACATCTCCTCAGCGTCACCTTGAGCAATCCGCGCTGTTCGGTGCCGTGGGTCAGATGTGGGAAAGGAGGGTGGAGGGGTGTTCAGAAAATACCCATGCCCTCATAGAAAAAAATTTAAAAACCATCGCTTCAGAGAACGACTTTGTATGTTTTCTGTTCTAGACTTTTTTTTTTTTTTAGCAGGAAGCTCTCTAGGTTTTTGTTCAAGGTAAGAAATGTGCCAAGAACTTCAAACCCTGACAAGTGCCTCTGCAGTAATTATTTTTCTGTCAAACTCGAGCTCGCCTAAACAATGCACTTTTCTCCTTCAGCGGGGAGGGAGGCGTGTGGACGGGGCGGTTGTCGCAAGCAGAAGCAGGAATAGGGCCTGTAGGAGCGTGCTCCGAGGGTAGCGAGCAGGGTTTCAAAGCCTCCTGGGTTGAGGAGGTGCAGTGCCTGCCCTCGTCAAAATCTGTTCATTGTAGAGATTCAACAACTCGATTGCTGTAGCTTCTTAAAAACGAAGGGCTTCATGGCAAGTCCCTGAACCTCAGCATCGCTTCTGCTTCCAGAGCCGACGTGCCGCGCTGCTCCTTGTCACCACCGTGGGCTGGGCTCCAAGCTGAGGCTCCGAGCAAGAGCAGCTCCACTTGAGTTGTCTCGATGTCCAAAAGGACGTTCCTGTGGTGGAGGGTGAAAATTCAGTCCCAGGAACAGGGCTGACTGTTCGTTACCTCCAGCAGGGTGCAAACTGGGGAGGTCTGATGGGGATAAGACCATAGGAGGAACCCAGGGAAACCAGGGCTTGTTTCGTCATCTCCACCCCCACCAGGTTGTCTCCTGGGAAGACGATGCCCCAACCAGAGACTAATACAAACCCCGGGCAGAAACCGAGTTCGGTGTGCAGGAGGAACAGGTTGGGCAGCAAAGCCCTCTCTTGTCTGCTGCTCCTCAACGTCGGCAGCCTCTGCTCCAGGTCTGTGAGCCGCGGGTTGTATCAGCCTCGCCGTGGCTGCCCCGTTTCACGCAGCTGGTGTTGGCAGGCATGCTTCCGAGCATCCCTGCCTGCTAACCGGGATCTGCCCCGAGCTGCTCCAGGAGTGAGTCAAGGATGGTGGGAAGCAATGCTCCGGAGCACGACAGGAAGCGTGGCTGGCGTCTGTGGGCAGTGGCTCTCTGGTTGGGGCTTGGTGCTCTCGTAAACAGGCTTGTTTCTTGCCTGCATATGGATGAGCTTTCCACCAGCTCATGCAGCGCTCCAGGCGCTTTTGTTCCTCGAGCGCGTTTCTTCGGCGAATCAAAGTGCCTTGGAAGCAAGCGGAGGGGCTCTGTGGCCACTGGGATCAAGGTGCCTGTTCTTTTAGCAACAGGGAAAATAGAAAAATTCTGAACATATACTTCTGGATACTCCTGGCATATGTCTCTCCATCTGCACTTAGAGCACATGGATAATGTAGCTAAAAACACGCTTGCAGATAACACTGTATAAATTTTCTCCCTGTGGTGTGCAAATATCTATAAGGCTTTTAACTAGGGAGCAAGCAATCTCTTTGGGGTGTGGTTTTGCAGAATGCCTCCGTCTAAAGCAAGTCTGCTCAGCCACTACAGAGAAGTCTTGTGTCTCACCGTATAACCGCGTGCTTCAAAGCACCCTACTAGTCGGTGTTGATAAGGCAAACCTGCAGAATGGAGCCATGCTTGCTTTGCGCTGGTGGATAGCACTGCAAACATGATGCTTAGCTCCCTGTGCAGTCAAACCTTGAAACAAAACCGTCTCATTTTGGCACCCTGGGGTTAGAAGCTACCGGCTAGTTTCAAAGCTGAATGGGTTTCGTTTAAGAGCACTCCCTCCCTGCTTCAGACCCGCTGCTGAAACTTGAATTCCCTTCTTTGTTCCCTTTCAGGGAAATGAAAGATGGAACGTACCCAAATGAGGAAAATTGAGGCTAGAGCAGTGAATTGAATATGCAAGCACTGTGAACAGATGTCCTGGAGCTGGCTTCGTTCTGGAGAACTTGCGAGCTGGCAAAAGGGGCAAGCAGAGGCTAGCGGGGACGGCTGCAAGCCTTACATCTGCATCTTGATGTAAATCAAGTGTAAATCAGTGACTCGTGTGTCCCTCTCCACTGGCGTAACTGTGATATGAAGGCTGGCTTTCTCTTTTCCTAGTGCATTTTGGGCTATTGTAGAAAACGTATAAACCTCGGGTTTATATGCATGTTTTCAGATCCCACCCAAGGCTGGACACTGAGGTGACCATGAGCCAATGCTGGGGCCCTGCCCCTAGGAAGGCCGGGGGTGGTCTTGGCTGTGTGGAGCAAAGCATTGCCAGTGGGACTATGGAGGCATCCTGCCCCTGTGCTCAGCGCTGGGGAGCACTGGGCCCCCAGTACCAGAGGGACCTGGGTGTACTGGGGAGAGCCCAGTGCAGGGCCCAGAGGGGTGGCAGGGCCTGGAGCCCCCCTGCCATGAGGAGAGGCTGCGAGAGCTGGGGCTGCTCGGCCTGGAGAGGAGGAGGCTCCGGGGGAGCTCCCCCACGTCCCTGCGGCCCTGCAGGGAGGTGCAAGAGGCCGGGGCCGGGCTCTGCTTGGGGGGCCCGGGGCCAGCAGCGGAGGCCGCGGGCCCAGCCTGGAGCCCGGGAGGCTCCCCCTGGCCCCCAGGCAGCACTGCTGGGCCGGGCGGGTGCCGGAGCCCTGGCACCGGGACCAGGGGCTGGGGGCTCCTCTTTGGGGGCTGGGCACCCTGCTCTAGGTGGCCCTGATGGGGTGGGGGGGACCTGGAGGACCCCCCAGCCTTGGCCACTCCGAGATTCTGAAGGCCTTCAGCTATAGCATCCACAGGGCAGGAAAGCGTTTGTCACGTAACTGCTTTCATCTCATCACCAGTCATTCAACTCAGTTTTGCTCGGCTATTGGGATCTTGCCTAGCAGCAGCAGCTTTTTTTAACAAAATGCTGTCTTAGCTCTAGAATATTTTTTTTTCTGTGATTCTTCGGTGTATTGACAACTGAAGTCAACTCCCAAGTTCGGCTTTGAGTGCTGACCTGCAACTCTCGCTACAGGAGCGGGATTTCTCCCGAAGGCTCCTTGGCTGCCTTCATCTCGAAGATTTGGCCCTGACATTTAGAATAATTGGAGTATGTTCTAGCTCAGTCTGTGCTGATTGTTTTACAAATAGGGATCAAATGACTTTTAGCCAGAGACCGGTAAGGCTAGAAGCTGTCTGGTAATCTGTTGATTGAAATTGCTGAGAGAGGTATTAATACCACGTTGAGATACCTGGACTGAAATGAATCTCTCCACGGTGTTTTAGCGTGCTCCTCCAGCGTGTTTTTATGGCTATAGAGTACAGCTTGCTCCAGTTCCAGTGTGTTGTGGCTAAAACCCTAAAAACTAGCCCTTAAAACTATCCCCTAACCAGGTCTAAACCCTAAAAACCAGCCCCCCCAGGTGGGATTTGCGCTGTTGCAAAATTGCATCGTGGAGGCCTTAAAACTGCACCTGCTCTTCGGTGCTCTTTGGTACCCTCAAGGCCATCCACCAGCCCTGGAGGAAGGAACTCGTTTCCTATCCCCTAAAATGGGGGAATAAAGTGGTTTCTGGATAGTGTCAGCTGCCACGTGTGCTCGGTGTGGATTCTCACACCTCTTGCTGGGTCGGTAGGTATGAGGGACCGCTGTGGAATGGCTTCATCGGGGAACCCGGACTGGCATGGAACTGCATCGTCCTGGGGTGAATTCAGGAGGGAGAGGAGCTGAAATAGGGTCGTTTGTGCAGGGTTGGAGCAGGTTACTGGCCTAGTACCCCGTCTCCTGCCTTGTCTTCATCTTCCGTGGTTCTGGGAGTTGATTGTGTAGCACCACAGCTCTGGGTCCACGACTTTACGTAGCTGCAAAGGGTGTGGTGGGTGGTGGCAGAGCTTGGTGGGGACAGGACTCTGGCAGGGTGGTGTAAAGGACAGGCTGGCATTTCTGGAGATCCTAGTGTCCCCTTAGAAAACCTCTAGTGCACATCTCAACTGTGTTGGGAGCACATGAACTTAAATGCCTTTGAGGTGAATATCTCCTAATGGTTTAAGTATCTGGGTCTTAAATATCGCTAAGTATCCTTTATTCTCCCATTCCCTAAGTGATATCTTAATCCTACAGTTTGCTGAAATATAATTGCCATGCTCTTCTGCGACTACAGGCTCTTGGAAGATCTTTGTCCTGGAGCTATGCGAAGGCTGGCCGTCACTGCTTTCAAGGGGTTGCCTTTGTGGGAGGCAGAGGCATGGCTCCCTGCAGGAGGCAGGAAGCTTCCCCTTCCCCTTCCCTTTGCCCATCCCCTTCCCTGTCCCTGTCCCCATCCCCATCCCCTGGGCACCAGCTAGCGGCTGCGATGAAGTTACAGACGAGGTGACTTGGCCCATAACACTCAAAGCATCTATTTGCACAGTGGTTGGTGCTCAGAAGTATCCCAGCCATGTCATGAAGCAAGCCCTCTCGCCAGGAAGGCGAGGAGTTGGCTGCTGTCCGACAGGATCCAATTAACTGCAGTGATCGATGGCAGTCGTTTAAAATCCACGCTCCCTGGATTACAGAACAGTAAGGACATCTGTCCGGAGTAAACTTTAAGGCAAGCCACTTTGTTGGAGCTAGCTTTCTGATATCACCTTTTAACTTAGTGGGTGTTAGCTTAAAGAACATAGGGCTACGTGAAACTTTAAGCCTGTTTTGACTCAATCCACGTCCTTGCTGAGTGACCTGTCGACTTCAGGGTCACGCAGTCGTGTTTTCTTTCTAATATGTCCCTAGGAGGCACTTAGGCTGGGAATAGAAAGGCACAAATGTCCAAGGGGGCTACAAAAACTGCAGAGGTCTGTCAAAGAACAGGGGTCAGCTATTAGAAGATAAAGGGATGAGCAATAAGGGGCTGAAGCCATCGCATGCGCATGGGCAGTAAGGTGTAGGGACAAGGCGGCGCGTCAGGAAGATATAGGGATGTGGGGGGAGAACCAGCACGGCTGCGGTGTTAATGCAGAGGGACATAAACTAGCAAGAAGAAAAATGGATGTGAAGGAGGGCGAGGATGCTCCAGGCTACGCATCAGCCTGGTGTGCAGCGAGGGGAACGCGGAGGCTTTTTGATAGTGATGAGGAGCGAAGTGGAGTGCAGGCTCAGCAAGCGCGGCGAAGTTCAGAGGGGTTGCAATGAGGATGTGGGCAGCACGTCGGTTCCTACGTGACTGCTGGGTTCCGAAATGGCGTTTGGGTTTAACCTCTTTGCCTTTACCTCTTCAGTGACTCTCTGCGAGAAGTCATTTGGGTACAATGGTGGAAAGAGAGAATGCGAAGGTATTTCAGCAAAACTTAATTCAGGGAGCATTTACAGCAGGGAGAATTAACATCTCTTTCTTTTTTTAGCCATTCTTGTCCTGGAAAGTCATGCAATTAGGAATGCCTCCAAGATATTTGCTTAGACAGTACAGAAATGCATGAGTTGAAGAATTGCTACCCTGGAGATTTGCTGCAAGTGGCAGGATCTAGACTGGACTGGAGAAACTGTGTCAGCAAGAGTCTCTCGGAGTAGTGGCAAATATTGGAGGCAGTAACAGAAATGTAGGTGTGTAATCCCCCGTTTTGCATCAGCAGGATATACAGCAGAAATGACTGGAGCAAGAACGGCGTATACCTCAGTGGAAGTGCTGTTAAAATTGGAAGGGTGAACAGGAGTGGTGCAGGGGAAAATTATTGAAAAACAAAGTATTCCGCGTCTTGCCTTCTGCATCTGGTGTATGCAGCCATCTAAGGATGGAGCAGCTTCAGTGAGTAGCTGAAGCTTGAACTCCAACTCCAGTGGCCAGCTCCATTTCCCAAGGGTGCAATGCCCAGGGTTCCTCCTCTCTGCTTTGCCTCGCAGAGGGTATTTTGCTAAAACTGGCTGTATTCCTGGCCCTTTGCTGGCTCTTTCCTCTGAGCTGCTCTTAATGATACAGTTGGTGTTTAAGGATCTCATAGCTCTTGCTGTTCAGTCTACTTCATCGAACCAAAAAATCAAAGGGAGAACTTTGTGCTGGGAAGCGGTGGTGTGGTTCCTCCTAAACAGCTCAGGGAGAAGTAAGCTGTGCGTTAATGGAAGATGCCAAAGAGAAAGGCTGGCCATGCTGGAGAACAGAAAGAGTCCGAGGATGTTCCTGGACACAGATGTTCCTGATCTTTCTTGGTGAATGGGAGTTTGTATTGTAGGTAAACGCTTGCCTGGAAACATTTTATTTGCATTCAAAGCTGAAGGTGAGATTTTGAGAAAGCAATAAATCCAGCGCTAGCATTCAGTGATCGATGCAGGCTGAACTTGGAGGGTAAATTTTGAGGGCGGTGTTGAGCAACGTGTGTGTATTGAATGAACACTCGGAAGTGGTGCCCAACTCTGTCCAATGGATTGCTTTTTTTCCAGCCTTGACTAACGGGTTTGCAAGGATGAACGAGGAGGGGGAAAATAAAGGGCAGTAAAGTGAAGGGAGTTTTTTGAAGGTTAAATATCTCTGCTGCTTTAGAAAAGCCATCAGACCTAACCGACAGTGACTGCACCGTCGCAAAGGCAAAATGAATAAAACTTGAACGGACAGACAAAGTAGAGCTCGTTACGTGCCGGGCTCTCCTTGCTGCCTTGGTTGTAGATCCCAATCGATATCGGTGGGGGAGGAAGGTTAAAACAAAGCTCCCCTGATGTTGCTTCTAGCCAAAGCTCTGCACTACTTTCTTCCCTTGGAAGTCTGTTCTCGTGAAGACTGAATGCTGCCTTTCATAGCCGAGCTGTTGAGACACTTGGAGTATTTTTGGCTGGGGAAGATAATGAAGTCTTAATGCAGCAATCCATTTGATGCAGGAAATCAAAAGATACAAAGAACTTGAGTTAAAGATCCAAGTGTGGCAGGACACAGAAATAGAAATGACCGTACGGAGGCTCTCATCTCCTCACTGCCTTCTTCCCAGCACTCCTTTTGTTCTAGGAGCTGGGTGGGGAGGTGGCAGGGCAGCTCGAAGTGCATCCCTTAAATAAGAGGAGGGGTGGAAAAGCTTCTGAAGAGCCTCTGTTTAAAAAAAAATAAAATAAAATCCGGGGGCTTGGTACTTTGAAATTGCTCCTCGTTCTTTTCAGAGCCTAAAGCTTAGAAACTCAGCAGTTTTCCAGGGAGAGGAAAGACGTGCTGGGTGTCTGGCTTGCCGAGGTAGTAACTGTGCTAACATGACACATGGGGTGGAAGAATAGGAGGCATTTGGAAGGTGATATGCTACTCCCTGCTCTGCAGCACCTCATATTGCTTTGCTGGTGGGATCTGACCCTCGTCCCTTGCGCAGTGCCCGTGCGGTTCCCAGGGGTGAGCCCAGCTTTGCCTTGCCCCAGCCGAGCGACTCATCCACATCAAGGAACTCCTCCCAAAGCTGATATCAGCTCTTAAATTGGAGGAAGGAGCTCCAGGTTTGCTGTGCCATTCTTCTAGCCCTTTATCCCAGTGTGAGGGATGCCTTTTTCCACCCTCCCCGAGATAAACAGAGCGCAGGCGTTGTTAAACGCGGGCTCTTCCAACGGGATCTACCAATTTTGTGTGACTCAACGACTGCCCCCACTCTGTGAGATTCACTTTTGTTCACAAATTTTCCTTTGTTTAAAAAGATGAAAAAGCTTCAAGCTGTAGGGTGAAAATGTTTGGAGCAGATTTTTACGTCCAACTCGAGAACTCTCGTGTCAGAGGAGGAGAAAGAAGAATAATTGAAAATATTGAATATTTCATAAGCCATAGTCCAAGAAAAAAATTCTAATGCAGCGGTAATACGATTTGTTTTTTAGAGGGCTCTATTGATTTGTCATTAAAAACTGTCATGTTCCGTGTCCGTTGTACAAGGAGGGGGGAAAAAGAGAATGCTTTATAAATAAATTTCTGAGGACATACAGAGCGCACTCGGAATAATGGCTGGACCATAGCAGAGTCACTTATCTCTCACATCGTGCTTTGGCTGTTAATGGTGTGTAAATTTTATTTCTATTTAAAGTCACTGTGGGACTTAATTTTTCATGTTTCAAGTGCAAAGAGGAAAATGGAGAAGAGGCAGGGTCTCTTCTGGGCCCCTGCTTTAGGAGGCATCCCAGTGGCTGCCTGCCTGTGCCCCACTTCAAATCCCAGCCTTGCCTGATTTTGGGGGAACAAGCACCTTTTTTGTATGTCACACGCTTGCCTCCGTTTGTGGCACTCAGTGCTAGTGCCATTTATCAGCCTAAGCAGCAAGAAATTATAAATGTGCTAGGAAAAAAAAAAAAAACTTAGTAAATTTTATTCCCCCTTCTCCACTCATCTTGCCTCATTTTAGCTATGATTTACACCATATAGGCGTGGTTTTTAAGAGGGTCGTTGGCTTTAGGGCCCGCAGGCAGGCTCCTTCCAGCCCACTGAGGCTGCTCCAAGCCCTCGGTGCCTGCACAGGCTGACTTGAGCCAAGTGGGCACGTTGGGCAAAGGGGCTGCCGGCACTGAAGGCATCGCTTACAGCCGTCTGGGAAGTGCTCTCGGCCCGTGTTCAACGCGGCGGGCAGTTTGTGTTCCTCATCCCTTTCGTCGCCTCATCCAGCCGCGGTGGTCTCTTCTCAGGGCCGGAGACCTCGCCCTCGGTTGAGGTAGGGCTGCTGGGGACTGGGTTTTGGTCCCCAACTGGAGCCTTGCCCTTCTTGTTGGGTTTCCACTCTTCAGCACGAGGGTTTGGGTTCATCTCAAACGCGGTGGTGTTGAGGGTTTGTGCTCTGTGACAGCTCTCTCTGGAAGGATGCCCCTCAGAGGGTGACCTGTGCATCCCCCTCCACGCAGGGACTGAGCCATGTCCCACCTCAGCAACTGGAGAAGCCCGAAAGGAAAGTCTCATCACCCAGCAGAGAGCCAGTCCCGCAGGAGGACTCTTCATTTGGACGAGGTCTTGGAGGTCTTTTCCAACCCGGATGATCCTATTCATTGATTACCATTGATGTGTCTTGGACAGCAGCGCTGTGGCAGGAAGACCAGGTCTTTTGGGTGTGTTGATACTTCTGTTTCTGGCTCCTCACCAAGTTTTGGGGCCTCTGGGCATGTGAGCTTCCAGTCAAATTCTCCTGTTTCTGCAGATGTTCGTACCTGGAGAAGTTGTGCTTAGCTCAAGCTGTTGGTGCTGCCGGCCCTCCTGCTGCCTGGTGGAGGGCAGGTAATGAGATTTGCTGCAAAATGAGTACTCAGTTTAACTCGTAGTCTTGTTTGTGGTGATCTGTTCATTTCGGGGTCTTGAAACGAGTCGACAAAAGGGGCTGAGGACCTGGCCTGGAGGCCCAGGTGGTACGGGACATGAATGAAAACACAGCAGAGCAGTTGGGCCTCCCAGCTGTACCATGCCTTCGGAGGGAGTTCTGCTGGATTTCTTCCAGAAGAGCCTTTGAGATCTCCAAAGTTATTCCCTTTTCCTTTGATTGTTGGCTGACAGCACCAATTTTTCATTTTATTGTTTTTCTGAGCAGGACGTTCTTTGATCGCCTCCGCGTTAGATAAACTTCCTCCCCGAGGTCTTAGGACCAAAACCCTGGCTTTTGTGCAGCCAGAGCGAGCTGCGAGCAAGTCCAGAGCAGGTCAGCTGTGGAAACCCAGCGTCTCTGATATTAAATGTTCCCTCTTTCTGCTGAACTGAGCGAGGAGCATGCAGAGAGCACTGCGGTACCAGGTCGTGAGCATCGTCTGAAACCCACGCCGTGCGAGATGGGTGAAGCGGGTTCCTAATGCCCAGGCAGCAACCACATTTCTCCAGCTCCAGCAAGTGCCACGATAAGATCGCTCGTCCTGCAAGGCTGCCGACTTTCCTCCGAGTGCCCGAGCAGTGTCTGGGTGCCGATTTGACTAACTTTCCCACTGCAATGCTTTTGCTCAGGGGAATCAGCGATGAAATGGCAGGTCTGGCTGCTCCTGCAGCCTTATCTTGCCGCCTTGCAGCTCAGGTTCAAGGGACTGGCTTGGCTTTGTAATGCAAAAGCAAGCTCCCAGATTTTTTAGGGTGGCATTACCGGATTAACGGCTTCACCATAAGGCTTGGGCACGCGATAGCTGCTGGTTTAAATAGCGTCTCAGTGAAAGCTGCGCGGCGGCAGCGTGCGCGCAGGCTTTCTGTCAGCGACTTTGTGTGCCCGCAGGAGGCTCGCTGGGCTCTTTGAATGGTGCGGCAGGCGGGAGCCTCTCCATTGAGAGCTGCTGTGACTCAGCTGCTGTGCAGGAACCTGCTGCTTGAGTCGCTGCTGCGCCCATCGTCAGGCTAAAAATAGGCGTTCCGTCCAAATTCTCCTGTCATTCTTAAAAAATTCCATTACACGCTGTCCTTTTAACCTGGTTACCTGGTTCTCTGTGGCCGTTTAGAGGGATCCCTTCATCTACTCTGCCCCATTTTCCCTGGCTGTCTCCCTTGCAGGGGTGGCATGGATATGAGAAAATCTTGCTCTCCCACAGGGACAGAACTCTGATTTGCTCGCATAAAGCATCTCTCTATAATCAAGCCTTCCTGGTTCTTTGTTCTAGGCACGTATTAATGGAAGAGGATGCTGCTATGAATTGCTGAGGGCTCTTACAAAGAACTGGGAAGGTTTGAATAAAAAGCTAGCAGGCTCAGAAGCAGGGTTTGATAGCTGGTAGTCCTTTCTTTATCACTGCAGGTAATATGTGGGAGTTGAGACGTGGGTCACTTGTCAGTCCTGCGTAATAAAAACAGATCCTAATTGCTGGCAGTCGTTGGGCATGTAATACCGAAATTGGTGTAACAGGTAACAATTTTCTATACTTTCATTCCGGAATGACAGTATAGAACGTGAATCATTCTTGTAATGCTAATTTTCCCTGTTTTTCTCGTCCAGAGCTCCAGATCTGCCAAGCTGTCAGCCATGGGTGGGCTGGCTGAAACTCTCCCGACGAATGTCAGCTTCTCCCCTGATTTTGTTCTCCTTTAGGGTGGTGGAGCTTGGCCATCTGCATTTGTTTCAGGGCATCATCGTTTGGGAGTGCCAGGGAAGGTGGGACAGGAACGATTCCACCACAGTGTCAACCTTTAGCAGGAATCCATAGCAGGAAGCTGATCGCTGCCTTTGCTGGGGAGTAGCTCATCACTGCCCAAGTTACTAAAAGTTTTATCTAATGGATCTTCTTTCTGAGACCAGAGGCAAATCCGACTTCTTCTGTGTGTCAGCCTGTTCTTCCTTCAAAGAACCGAGTGAACCGGCACCATTGGTGCTACCTTCAGTTTGCTATCTGCCAGCCCAACTTAATTTTCTGCTCTGATGAGCTATCTTTAAATAGTTTAGTAGCCCGGCTTAAAAATCTGCTTTGAGTCCTAAAGACTTGAAACCATCTATTTAAATGTGCCCCTTGCGAAAGGAAGTTCCCGACGTGACCGGTACTGCAGGTATTTCAGTGACTCGCCTGGCTTCGCAGCCCGGCCGTCCCACGGCCGTCTCTCTTGCCGTCTAGCTTCCAGTCTGTGTCTCTAACCACAAATCCCAAAGTTTTGAGTCAGCTCCTCACCTCTGCTGCCTCCAAAATATTTCTCCCCCCACACCTCCTCTTCGCTTGGCTTTCCCACTTGCCGGCGCAGCGATCGTTACCTGCTCTGGCACTGAATAAATAGCAATTAATCATACCGACAGCTGTGTGACGGCTGCCAGGGCACCTCCTATTAAATGGTTTAAGACCAAATCCGATTTTACCGTGTCTGCCTTAACCAGTCAGCTCTTCTTCCTCCTTTTCTTTACTGTTCTTGTACTATATGGTGTTTTTTTTCCTGAGGCACTGCTGTTCGTACCGGTGTGCTGAAGAATTGCTGCGTGCTTGCAGGAGCCTTACTAGTGTGGGGGCATCTGCCTCCAGAGGTGAGAGCAGTGTTGCTGTAGTAGGGATTTAACATGCCCACCAGTTCAGATGAGGACTGGATGCTCGGGGAAGGGGTGGGGGTGTTTGTCAGCTTAAATTTCTCACTCTGTTCCATGCACTGACGACACAGACCGTCTCTGTGCTACACCCCGGAGTAGGTTCAGCCCCGGTCTACATGTGCCCTCACGTCCCACGGCAGCGGGGCTGTGCTTTTAGCTCTTCTCAGACACATCTGGAAGAGCGTACACATCACCTGCTCACTCAGAAGGCTGGAGAAGGCTGGCTCTCTGGCACCTTTTAGCTGCCTGCACGTTGGTGCTGCACTTGCTCCAGCACATGGGGCTGCCCTGCTGGAGCTGCAGACCCAGGCCTGTGTTCTCCGCGGGGAGAAGGGTTAAATCCCCTTTGGCCCTGTGTCCACACGGTCTCTGCTAACCTGAGTTTTAGCTTTTTCACGTCGAGGCGTAGGCTCCTTCACGGCCCGCTTGTGTGCGTACGGCCGTGGTTTGATGCTGGATCCTGTGGGGTGGACCCGCAGGGGCCTGGGATGCCGCTGTGCTTGGGAACAGGGACTCAGAGCTGAGAGAAAACTGATGAAACGAAAATCCCACAAAGCATCTGGGACAAGGCAAGCTGGACAGAGGGTCTGGGAGGTCCGTGGTGTGGGCTCACGCAAGTGTGCGTGCACAGCAGTGCGTCAGGCCCGTGTCCGGGTCTCGTGCAGGACGAGTTGGACATGAAGCTCATGGCGTGTCAGCCATTCCTCTGTGACTGCCTTGGTCCCTGTTCTCAACCCCTTAACCTGCCTGCGGCTTCGTTATCGTGCTTTGACGTGACCAAATGTAGTAAAGAGAGAGATGGGGGTGTTCAGCCTGGAGAAGGGAAGGCTCAGGGGAGACCTCACTGCGGCCTGCCGGTGCCTACAGGGGGCTGAGGAAAGTTGGGGAGGGACCCTTTGTCATGGGGTGTGGTGATAGGACAAGGGAGAATGGCTTTAAACTAAAAGAGGGCAGGTTTAGGTTAGACATAAGGAAGAAATTCTTCACTCAGAGGGCGGTGAGGCTCTGGCCCAGGCTGCCCAGAGGAGCTGTGGCTGCCCCATCCCTGGCAGTGCCCAAGGCCAGGCTGGATGGGGCTGGGGGCAGCCTGGGCTGGTCGAGGTGTCCCTGCCCATGGCAGGGGGGTTGGAACCAGGTGGGCTTTAAAATCCCTTCCTACCCCGACCATTCCGTGACTCTATGAGAGTTGTCAGGGCTTGCTGCAGCTGCGATGGCCTGGGAGGCCTGGCAGCTTTGTGGGATTTGCCAGAAAAACCCTCCTGATTGCCCCCTTCTGCCTTTATTTCTCACTTGTGTTCCGTTTCTGCTCTCCTGCCTTTTAGCACCTTTTGCTTCTCCCTTCTCAGCTCCAGCGAAAGCCACGCAACCGCCTTCTTCCCTGGGAGGAGAGACCTGGCCTGCTGGCAGAAAGCTGCAGAAACAAGAAAAAAAAAAAAAAAAAGCAAAAACCAAACAACAAGAGCAAAACAAAACCAAAAAAGGCAAAAAATAAAAATAAGAAAAGACAAGAAGAACCCCCACCCCCTGGCTGCTTTTTTGCAGCCGCTGGGGCCTGGTGGCCCTGCAGGAGCTATGCTGACTTGAGCTGCTGCTGAGGGCCTTCACAAAATCGCTTCTCTTTGCAGTGCTGGGGCCTCCGCCGCGCTGCTCTGGGAGCAGCCGTGTGGGTTTGCTTCTCCTCCCACCGCTTCTGGTTGTTCTCTGCGTGTGCCGTCTTGTATCTCGCTGCAGGTGCCCGAATATTGCTTTCTTAGCTCTTCCTGATGCACTTGGCGTGGCTTCTTTCCTTGTGCCCAAGCTGCTGTTTCTGCTCTTCTCTTAGCTTGTTTTTTCTTCACCCGTGGAGCTCGTGCACAGGCACATTTTGTGTTCCTTTTTTCCCTCTTCTCCTGTCCTCCCACCCCCGTTGGTCTCCCTGCTGCCGTTCCTTCAGCATCTTGCAGGGAAACGATGTTTTCATGCTTCAGAATCCGGTGGGGTCTTTGATGCAGGGCACATGTGAGCTTATTTACATCGTCTCGGTACTGCTGGTACCCTGGTGCGTCTTCCCGGCGGCGTATTGTTGGGGCAGCTCTGCTGTACCCGATGGGAACGAGCCATCATGCTGAGAGGTTGCTGCTGGCAGCTAATACCCGTAAGAAACGACATTAATTTCTGGCTGTTTTAGTGGGTGGGGTAAGTTGTTTGACCGATGTGAGCTGTAACCACAGCCAAAATGAAGGTCCGGGGTGTGGGTTTTGGGAAAACACGGTGAAAACATAAGCTATGCTAAGAATGTCCTCTGATCTTCGTTCGAGCCGCAGCAAAATGGCTCTCGGTTGTGTCAAATGTGATTAACTGATAAACCCCAGGCTGCTCTCGCCTCGCTTGCTGGAGCAGCGCCGCAGTGCTGAGCCTTCGGGAGGGCAAAGAGCCTTCAAGGTGGGCATTTGAAGGCTCCACGCATCATGGTGGCAGCACCGTCTGTCGGGGTGGAGGTCTGCAGATCTCTTAAAAGGTGAGCTTTGCACTGCTCCTCTGCTGATACATCCACAGGCTATTTTTTTCACTCATACATTCAGAGGTCGTTGCCAAATATCCATTTTCCTACCCGTTTGAGTGGTGGCCAATGACCCCTGTCCATGGACATCCGTCGTGTTTGCCTCGGGGCAAAATATTGCTGTAGTCCCTCTACAGAGAAACATGCCATTTGAGAGGTGGCTTGTGTTTTGAGGGATGGAGCAGGTTAGAATAGACTTCTGTAATTCAGCTCCTCCTAATGCTGTAATCTAAATTTAATGTGGGGAAGGGTTGGCTCCGTGCAATGGAGACGGGAGTGCTGCGTGTGCATGGCAGCCGATGGTCTAGCTGGGAGACCGACATACATAGGATGGAGTAGGAGGAGACAGATTTTGATGTGGTAGGAAACAAGTAGTGGTGTAGGCTGGTGGGGAGTTGCTCGGAGCCTTGAAGATGGGAAGAACTTAAACATAGTGCAAGAGCCCGCTTTAAGATGAATTACCCATTTGCTTCTGGTATGTTGATGGGCAGCATAGTTTTGTCCTGCTGGTGATCCTCCATATAATTTTGGGAGAGTCTCCAGTGCAACTGCAGGTCTGGAGGGAAGGAATCGTTCCGATCCGGTGCGGAAGGTAACTGGGGGCATTGTTTGGGGTGGGCTCCCGTGGGCTTGTGCGTGCAGTCCCACGGTCGGCTGCGTTTCGGGGAGCACGGGGATGGGACCGCGTTCAAGGTCCCCGTGCTGTCGTAAGGAAGCTGTGAGATGACTTCTGAGCGTGCCCTCAATGACAGCTGCAGCAGGGCTGCCAGCTCTGAGTAAAGCCGGCTTTATGATCCCGGAGCACAGGTATGTTAGAAAGTTAATAATGGATGCTAAGGAGTGCCCTGGCTACCGGCAATTAAACACTGCTAACGATGAAATTTCTCATTACTTCCCTTGTCATTGCGGAGGGACGCTCCTGGTGCAGCCTCCTCGTGCTGCGGCCATTTTAAGAGCATCTTCAAATACAGTTATGCCTTTTTTTTTTTTTTTAATTGCTGCATATCTTAAGGAGACAGATTGCTGCCTTCATCTGTCTCCCTGATTAGCTGCCAGGGCTGCGCTGCGTTACAGTAACTTCATTCCTTTTCTTTTCAGCATTCACCTTCCGTACATCACTTTCCTTTATTGAAATACTATTCTGCTGGGTGATTTTGACCATCTAGAAGGGCTTGCTGCTGCAGGCAGGTGCCCAGCATTCTGCTCCCGGGCTGAGCTCGTGAAAGCCTTGCAGTGCTTGGGCCCAAAGGTGCCCTGCAAAGCAGCGGGCGCCGAGGGGAGCAGCAAGGAGCGCGACGACCTCCGCGAAAGCCTGATTTACAGCAAAGCCTCTGCTTGGTGCTCTTCACCAAAACCTGTTTTGTTTTTTTTAATTTGGTTTTCAGAGGTTTCTAAGCGACCCCCTGCAATCGTATTTGTTTTGACTTGGCCTGAACCCAGCATCCCCTCTCTTTGGGTTGCCGCCAGCCTGAAGCTGCCTGCTGGCTTGGCGTGGATGGAGACGGCCACGCGTACCCTCTGCTTCGGAAAGCCGGCGCAGTGGGTCTATAGACCCCGAGGTCTGTATGGCAATGCTGCCGACACGGGTTCAGACCCCTCTGAGATGCCACGAGAAGCGCAGTTGTTGGGGCAGAGCTGCCCTCACCTCGCACGTGCGGGGTGGGGAGCTGCCTTCCAGCAAGCTGGATTCACCAACTGTCCCTCGTGGCTTCTGAATCGTTTGCTCTGCTCTAGTCTTTTATGTGATGCTATGCTTTTTTCTTGTTTGATGCACATACTGGGTATAAAAAGTAATACTGCACGGACAACTGTGTCTTCACAGTCCAAGTTTTTAAGTGCTCACAGTTTAATGTGGCCATTTGGCACGCTGCTTTCCTTCACTCCTTGTAGCCCGCTGCACATCAAGGCTTAAAGGATGAAGATGGAGGAGGAAAACTCATGGGCTGGAGGGCATTTCCTCGACTGCTTTGGGGGGGGATTAGTCTTTTGTATAAGTGATGCAGTTTCACAAGCTCTCCTAATGTTACCTGAAACACAGAATGCATACAAAACTGCATGTAATAATTCACATTTGCATAGCTTCTTAGAAAGGCGGCCCAGTCAAAGTGTGAAGTTGCGCAATATCGTTGTTTTTCCACCGGTGAGCAGTAACTGTAGTTCAGCCACGGTTCAGAAAGTCATCTTGTGTAATACTGAACTTAGGGAAATGAACAGGTGATTTATGCCATTGAGACCATATACTTAAGTCCTTCACGGGCTCTCAACTCAGTTTCTTAAGCAATCTGCTTAAGCATTTACCATGAGAACTTAAAAGGAAAAAAAAAAAAAAATCATGCATGGGATCCTACTTTGTACAGTTGGACAACTGAGGCACAGGGAGAAAACTGGTATGGCACTCTGTAAAGAGTCATTCTGTTAAGATCAACAGGTTATGCCCTTAAATTCTTGTCCTAGTCTTCTTGCTCTGGTGGCTTTTTCCCCCAAAAGGTGAGTTCTCCCGGCCAGAGGTGGGATTTGGTGTAGGCACCCCTCGCCACCGCTTCTGTTGGGGTTCTGCCTGGAGGTTTCCTCCCCTCGGTGCCGGATGCGGCCCCACAGCAGCTGGGAGCTTCTGGAGGCACATCCTCAGAGCGAAGGAGCACGGCTGGCGGGCTGGCTTTCTGCTTGAGCACTCGCAAAAAAGTTCAATTTGAGTAAAAGCTGCTCTTAAGCTGCAGCAGCAGCGTTTAACTGAGGGCTCCCGTTGAACTTAGTATCTTTTTGGATGAGCTGAATCATGGGAGAGGGGGAAAAGCTAGGTGGTCTCTTGTGCTGGGGGATCGAGGTGCCAAGCTGTCCCATAACCGAACTACTGCCGCTCTTCTTGCTGAGTATCTCTGCGCTCGAGATGCGAGGTTGGGAGCAGTGCTTCTGTAGCGGCCCTCAGAGGATTATGTGGAGCTGTTGTGACCCACTGAGGATTATGAGGATGGCCTCGTGGACATCTGAACCGTTGTGCCACCTTTCCCATACCTAAAATGATGCCGATGGCCAAAGCAGCTTGTCAAGCGTTGATGAGCTCGTGTTTGCCAAGCGAAGCGGAAGAACTGCAATAGGCATCTGACATACTGATGATATTAAACTATTTCTAGCAACTGTCCCCGTCCTGGCATATGACCTAACTCTCAATACGTAGCTGTCATGGCAACTGTAAAGGTCAGCATACTTACTAGCTAATATTTAAGGTGGGCAGATAATAGTTTTCTGCCTTGGGCAAACAAGCGCCTATTTGTTTTGAAGCTTGGGACAAGAAGTCTGGTCTCACTGTCTGAAGCTTTTCTTGAACCGGTAGGACTCCAGGTGGCCCTGAAAGGAAGGGAGGTTGTTCAGCCCTCCTAATGTAATGCTAATAGATTACTAGAGATAATTAAAATTACTCTTCAGCAGCTTGTAATCATCCCTAGTATTTGTTTGCCTCTTGAGACGCGGCAGCTGTGTCGCAAGCCGTGGAGGCCTGGCAGAGCAAGGCCTCCCGGCTGTCCGACGGTGGACTGGGTGCTTGGCCCTGCGGACGCTGGGTCTCGTACGGCCAGGCCCTGCGAGCTTGTTGAGCTTTGGTGCTTTCATTCTGCTCCAGAGCAGCACGACCCCTCTCTATCGAGGACCCTGGATGGCAGGCGTCAACCAAAGTGGCACCAGATTCCCCAACATCCATGGAGAGCCTGGGTTTTGGTGGTAACTCCTTTGCCTTAACGATGGCCAATGCTACTGGTAGAGCTGGGAGGGATGGCACAGTTGTGAGCAGGTGGTAGTGGATGGGAGGCTGGGAACACTGGAGTTTGGTGATTTTCCTTGTTGTGCACAGGTACTGAACATGTCGAGTCACTTGGAGACACTTTCTCTTGATTGCAGACATCAGAGGCTACCAAACAGTTTGGGTTTTGGTTTGTTTGTTTTTTCTTTCTTTGAAGATCCTAGAATCACAGAACGGTTTGGGATGGAAGGGACCTTAAACATCATCAAATTCCAACCCCCCTGCCATGGGTAGGGACACCTCCCACTAGATCAGGTTGCCCAAAGCCCCATCCAGTCTGGCCTTGAGCACTGCCAGCGATAGGGCATCCACAGCTTCTCTGGGCAACCTGTGCCAGTGCCTCACCACCTTCTGAGTAAAGAAATTCTTCCTTATATCTAACCTAAATCTACCCTCTTTCAGTTTAAAACCAGCAGATGATAGATACCAGCATGAGTGACGATATAAGCTTGGCATGCTGGAAGTTCTGATCTCCTTGACCTGGTTGTCCAAAAGCTGCAGCCTCAAGATATCTGTAGGCCAACCTGCAGAGACTGGCAGGCAAAGAGCAGTCCCTGTGCTTGCGTTACCGTTTGTGTAGGAAGCAGTAAATCTACTGGGACCTGATCCAGTGGAAGAGTCAGCCGTCAAAACTTGTTAATGCTCCAGCGAGGCAGCGTAAGGAGGGGCTTCTGGGGATGAAGGTAGACAGAAGAGCAGTCGTCTTCCTTCCTCTGTTTGTTGGCTTGATGTGACCCTGGGAAATTCATGTCTCAGAACTGGTGAAGTCTCTCTGTTGTTACTGAAGTAAAGGCTGAGAACGCCTTTGCTGATTCTTCCGGCAGTGGCGGAAGTCTTCATCATGGACTTCTGCATCATGATGGGTTGTCCGTGATTTTAGGGAAAAACCCCAGCACTGAAGCCGATGCCGTGCTCAGAACACCTGAATGGGTTGAGTGCTCTCATCCCTCAAGTCCAGAAATTGTGCCTGTTTCGGTCCTACACAAATAGAAAGAACTTCTCCCGGTGCCCGCCTTGTTATGTGCTGAACCAAATATAAAATCTATTTTTATTAAATAGAATTAGCAGACTAATGCCCTAATTAAGAAGGGTTTACAATAATCTCTACTCTCAGAATAAGTGGAGTCGTGGTATCCCTCCTGCCTGTGGACTGGGCTGTTCTCCCCTCCCTGCTTTCGGGAGGTTTTGTAATGCGGCTTTTGTAATACTGTTTTGTGAAGCACTTGTCTCCTTCTGACTAAGAGTTTGCTTGCAAATCCGTCCCTCCCAGAGGATGACAGAGAAAAGGGCTGGTGGAGTGTGGCGGAGTCACTTTTGTTGACTTCTAAGTTAATATATCTTAAGTATTTTGTTTTGGCTTTTCTGATTGGCTTTTTGTTTATTGTAGGTGAAGTGAACTGCACTTTACCAAGCTAAAATTACCACCTTCACCCAGAATAATTCAGTTGCGTCTGGGAAGTGGTCAGGGAATTTTCAGAAGCTGCACGGCAAGATATTATTGTTGTAGAATGAGCAGGCTCCCCGCACGAAATTCATGAATGTAAACTTTAACATTTTCACTGCTCTCCTACGCCTTCCCGGAACGAAGCACACAAGTGGGTTTCCTGCCCTGTCAACCTTTGGAGATGAATATTCCCTTTATCGTGCTGCCTTTCATCCCCTATGACGTATGTCCCGCAGAGTGATGTCCCAGAAGCTTAAACGTTGCAGGATAACAAATGAATGTTGTGAGGACTGGAACGGTGGTGGGTGTCCTAATGGGGAGACTCGCAGCGCTGAAAACCTGCCAGCACCCCTCTCGGCAGTGCTGGGGCTTCTCGTGGGGGGCTGGCGACTCGGTAGGAGCCCGGCTTCCTGCAAAGAAGGCTGAGAGCAGTTGCTTTGAAGGGGGTCGGGAATATGAGGCTGCTCTTCTAATGTGCTTGAGCTATTCTTCATTAGCGTAGGAGCATCTGGTTTTTCAGAGACCGATTCTTGCTTTGAGGAACTCGTGTCTCCACCAGAAAAAAAATAGCCCAACATCTTGGACAGAAGGACAGGTTTTATGACTAGCCCTGCGAGAAGAGTTAAGCAACGAGATCTTCATGAACATGTTGTCCCAGACGTGCGAGGAAGAGAAGGAAACTTAAGCTGCTTTTCTAGAAAGATGAGCATGAATCACTTGGGTCTCTGTCCCCTGTGAGTAATACTGTAAATCTGTGGTACTTGCAATAATGCTTTCACAACCCACCCATGCCATACTGTGTGCACATACACTGCTGTAGAGTAGCATCTCTTAGCTGCGCCTCCAGTTGGGCGAACTGAAGTGTTGACGTCCCCGTGTGCTTTCTAAAAATACGCGCACGCTTTCCTGTGTGCGGTATTAGCATAGTTAAACTCTTGTCACTGGCGTCACGGTTTTACGAGGAGCCAAGCGGGCACAGCTGAAGGAACATGCTTGAAAAAGGATTTGTCATCTACAAGCTGTCATGGTTCCCGTGACCTGCTACGCAGGGAGGAAGCTCTTCAGGTTGGCGATTTGCTTTATGGTCACAAACATAGGTAGGGGTGGGTCACTACCGAGAATGTTGGGGTTTGGTGGTTTCCTTGCATGACGCTCCCCCTGTGCAGACAACCCAGTGGAGTAAAGGTATCTGGACCACAGGGAATACTAGTTATAATACTTAATACTACGAGTTCATCTGGCTTATTTTCTGAAGGACCTCTTCAACTGAAAGAATTATTTTGGTTGTTCCTCTCGTAGTAGCAGAACATGTAAAGCTGACATCGGGGACTTTGAGAAGCAGCACATTAGGGGAAAAAAACCTGACCTTGTTTGTTACAGAGGAAAGGTGTGGGCAAAGGGTGCATTCCTGTGGAGAAAGGCCACTGATGGTATCCGTCTGGAGCAGCAAAGTCATCTCTGGCTTTTCTGAACAAAGGGAAATCTCCTTTTCACCCCTGCAGGCTCGTGGCGATGCTCAGTAACAACAATCCTTTTGAGTGGGCCTAGGTAAAGCCTGAGTGGTGAAAGCATCGTGCGCTTTCCAGAGGCCTGCCCCAATTTCAGTCCTCTGGCGGTTGTAAATTCACCTTTGCAAATTATTCTTGAGAGCCAAAATCTGCTTTCTTCACTTGCCAACAGATTTGCTGGCCTGAGGTAGAACGTTTGCTTGCAAACCCTGCTTTTAACATGTGTTGGGCTGTGCGTCTGTGAGGCAGTCCTACCATCGGCGTGGAATAGCAGAAAGTGTCCCGTGTCTTTGTGTTGTCCTTCCTTTTCCATGTCAGTCCTCTGAAGCGGTGCTGGAAGGAGACCGGGTGCTTTGCAGTGACGTGCCAGGGTGGCGTACTGGGGCCACACGGCCGATATTTAAGGCCAGCAAGCAGGAAGGATCTTCCAGAGAGGCAGGGGAGACCTCGGGAATGGAGACCAGTCTCAGCCCTGGCATCAGTAACCCCTCCTGCTCCAGGTCCACACCCTGAGCACGAGCAGAGCCGCCTGGCCTTGGTTTTAGTGGCTGAACCCCGCTTTGGGGTATTTGCCGCCAGGCGTTCAGCTCATGCGTTCTCTGGCACTTGGACATAGTAGTATTTGAAAAGAATCTGATAGATTTCTTTACCCAATGATCCGTGTATCCTAGACTCCTAGACGCTGGGTGGTACCTCTGCGATTTGCTGGTAGGAACAGCCGGGTGATAAATACTCCCTGCTGCTGAGCTCTGTCTGCCCTATCCGTCAGCCTTGCTACCGGTGGCCTCGGCTGGCTGCGAGTCGGTGTGTGCCTGCATCAGATTCAGCCTGAAAGCTGGTGTGGTCATCTCCTCTTTGTCCGACGGCTGGCATTTGACTGGCTTCTCCTTCCCATGTTCACACATGGCAATGTTGGTCTAAAGGGGTGAAGAGGCTGGTGCAGAACCAAGGGATGTGGCCGTCCCGCTGGGAGAGGTACAGGCTTTGGGCACAGAGCAGTTGGGATCGGTTCCAAGGCCACCCGGTATTTCTTGGAGTCACTTTGTTTGAACCGGAGCGAGAACAGGTCATGTACTTGCCCCAGGGTGCTCGGACTCAGTTCGGCAGCTTCAGGAGGCAAAACCAAGAGCGGAGCAGGAGGAATTTGGAAGCATCAACCAACTGGGGGCACCTTCTCGCTGCCGGCGGGCTTGGGTGCAGCAGGAGAGCAGCGTTCCGCTCCAGTCCCTCCCCATGCATACTTGTGTTTAAACAGAGGCCTGAGTTAGTGTATCACAAAATACAGACACGGTGCCAAGCAGCAGTAAGTCCGGCCCCGCGGTACGGCTTCCTTTCAGATTAGTTTCCCAGCTGACGGAGACAGGACCATGCCGGCTTCTTAAGTGTTTACTGGTGCCGCGGTGATTAATGGTGGTGGGGCTGGGAGGGAGGAGACAAAAGGCACTCCCTGAGCGTTGGATTCCTTGTCCTCGCTCCGTTTCAGTTGTTCCAGCCAAAAGGTTAAGTGGAGATCAAAAACAAATAGGAAACTTCAGCTCGGAAGCCGTGTTCCTGGAGTGCCTTTTCAGACACTCTGGGAGCCGCTGTAGAAAGGTTAAAATTTGCAGCTCAAATGTTAGCTGTGATCTCGCTTGAGTGAGCGTCTGAAAATACATCTCGAGTCTTGGTTCGCAAAATAAAAGCTTCGAAGCCTTTCTCCCATTAGAGGCCAGAAGGCAGCAGGGCTGAAGGGCACAGAAGCAGAAACTTGTGGACGTCCAAGATATTGCCTCACCCCATCGGAATGGCTTGTCACGCAGCCCGGACCGCAGAACATGTTGTGGTGGATTAAACAAGAGGGTCATTGAAAGAATGGGTGCTCAGTCAGATGTTTGCAGACATCTTGACAATAGTCCTTTCATTTCCCGTGCCCAAGATCAAATCAAAAATCGAGGGCAGCTCGGCACCGAGGGAGGCAGGCGGTGGTGGACATAGCAGCAGCCTCGGGTTGGAGCCCGTCGGTGGAGTCAATGTCCCAGAAGGAGATGAAAGGTGGTGGCTGGAGGCTGCGTCTGACCTGCAGACCTGCTCTGGAAAAGGGAATAAATATCTCAAATCTGTCAGAAGGGTGAGATGGAGACTGGAAGAAGGGAAAGCCAGCTCCAACTTCAGTTACCTTTGCCAGGGTTGGGGAAAAGCGTTATGCGGGTTGGATTTCTGAGACCCTTAAACGCTGTTATTTGTATCAATGTTTGGTTTGTGCCAGGTCCAGTCTTGGATTTTCATAGCCCATTTCACTTCTTCAGTTTGTTCCAGCTTTCGTTTTTCTGTGAAAGGGGTGCCACGTAATCAGCAGCTTGCTCCTTCCCATGAGCCTAGCCAGCTCGCCCCAAGGGCCTGTCTGCATGGTGCTTTGGAGCTTAAGGTGTGAAGATGGACTTGAGATGTGAAGTCCAGTAATCCCTGTCTGGTGCTCATCAGCAGAAGGTGCTCTCACACCATTCAGAGAGGCTGTGGAGCCTCCATCCTTGGAGGTGTTCAGAGCCCAGCTGGACACAGTCCTGAGCAGCCTGCTCTCAGCGGGTCGAGGCCATCTCCAGAGGGTCCCTGCCAGCCTCAGCTCTTTGGTGATTCCACGAAAAAGCCCTTCTAGGGTGCAGGACTCAACTTGTGGGGTGCACAAAGTCTTCAAACTGATCTGGTCCAACTGGGTTGGGCCACCTATAGAGGGTGTTGGTGGGGAATGTGATGTCTGGGGACTCGGGAGGTGGTGGGACGGTGAATGCAGAGCTGCTCAAAGCCCCACAGCCCTGGCACGGGGGCACCTTGCACGAGTTAGCAGGAGAGGTGCTTGGCAGGGGCGAGAAGAGGTACGGAGCGGATTTGGAAACCGTTGTTGCCGCAGGAGGATGTGGGGATGGATGGCATCAGGGGGCTCTGAGCGGGTTTTTGAGTCTGGTGACAGTGGAGACAGGATGTCTGCTCCAACCTCACAGCGACGGGGGCGTACAAGGGGGTGGGGGTGGTGGCCAAGCCTTGCTTAAACAACATCAGAAAAAGTTTGGGGCGGCGGGCGTTTGCGTCCCGGAGCTCTGATTGCTGCTCCCGTCTGGTGGGGTGCTCAGAGGGTCTGTGCTTATGCTAACGTCTCGTACCAGGAAATGGAACAGCATTCGAGGAGATTTCTTCGAGGCATTTCATAAATGCATACAGTGATGCTCTTTAAGCTCATCTTGTGGTCTTTTCTTCCCGATCTGGCATCAGGTTTTCTTCCAGCGGTCCCCACCAGCAGCCTGATGACCGCAGCAGTGATGAGCACGCATACCACCGGGCACGCCGCATTGGGCTGCCTTTCTTCAGGCCATCGTAACGGGGTTGGTGCTGCCCCTGCGTGCGGGAGATGCAGCTGCTGGTTGTCTTCTCCAGGGGAAGCGGGTCGCCAGGCACCTCGCAAAGTCCCTCGTGCCTTTCAGGGGGAAGTAACGCTTTTATCGCGCTCTCCGAGAGCTGCTTGTAATTTCTCATGGCTAGCTGTGAGATAAAGTGGTCTCTAATCTCAGCAGCTAATACCCAACAAAATTGAAAGCTGCCAAGGTAAAATGAAATAATTGCAAAAAGGGCCAGCCGTAAAAAATGAAGTTAGCTTTAAAAGAAGAAAATTATTTACGCTGCATTCAGCTGCTGAGCAGGAAGAACAGAGTTAATGGATCTCACCACTTCTGTGGCCGCGTTACGTTTCCATTTTTTTGTTGGAGATTTAGCAATAGATTTTTCACAGTTGCTTAATCCTATTGCTCACCTGATTATTCTGTATTCAAACACTATGTGTTCCTCACCTGATTACTCTGTATTTCAGCACTATTCTATATTGCTCACCCGATTATTCTCTATTCAAACACTGTTCTGTGTTGCTCACCTGATTATTCTATATTCCAACAGCATTGTGTGTTGCTCACCCGATTATTTTATATTCAAACACAATTCTATATTGCTCACCCTATTATTCTCTATTCAAACACTGCTCTGTGTTGCTCAAGTGATTATTCTATATTCAAACACTATTTTACATTCAAACACTGTTTAATATTCAAACACTATCCTACATTGCTCACCCAATTCTATATTCAAACATAAAAATTTCCCGAACGAACAAAAAAAAAAAACTCATTTACAAGATCTAAATTTGGGTCCTGGAGCATTTTGACCCCGTCACGTGGCAGCGTTTTTTCCCTTTTTGAGACCTGGCTGCCGTGTCGTTGGCCGTGCCGAGAGATCCAAGGTCCTTGCGCGCTGCCAGGCACATCCGTGGCAGGTCTGCCAGCAATTCAGCCACCAACACGTCTGATGCAGGTCGGGGAGAGCACGCGCTGGGCACTTGGGGTGAGGAGCACAGCGCTGCCGCGCTTTCCTCTTGCAGGGGTGAAGATGCTGCAGCGCCGAAGGAGCGATTGCTTAGGATTGCTCGGGGTAATTTTAAGTTCGCAGCGAGTGCTGGTGCATAACTCACATTTGATTATTTAAGTTGGACTGTTTAATCCAAGCCCCGTTTCCTGTTAATTCCTTGGAGCCCTCTTGCCATTCCTGGCATCATGGCAGGGTGGAAAAAATGTTTTTGGGTTCCTCGCTGACCACGGAGAGGAGCAGCTGCTCGTCCCGCAGGGCTGCTCAGTGCTCGTGCCAGGCTGCCTGGGCTGCTGATTGTGGCTTGGCCCCAACGGGATCGGCGTCCCTGGGGCTGCCCGGTCCCTCTCTCCTCATCCCTGGCCCAGGCAGCAGAGCAAAACATGCCTAAAAGAGGAGCTCCAAGCCTAAATGCAGAGCCGCTGTCCAAAGCACCTTTTCCAACGGCTGATACTGGAGACTCCTGAAATTATCTATAACCAGAACAAAACAGTTCAGTTGGAAAGGACCCATGAGTACTGCAATCTAGGACTTTCAATGTGGTTTTGGCTTTAAAGATGCAACTCTTCTTTTAGACGTGGGGAGGGCTTCTGTGCCCAGAAGCACGTGGTCTCGGCCCTGGTATATTTGATCAAAAAGATGCGGCTTCGCAGAGCAGGAGTGGCGAGGCTTGTGGGGACTAACAAAACATCAAAGGTGTAGCTACTGGAAAGAAAGATGAATCATTAGTAGCTGGAATTGATTTACGACAGGATGGAGCTCTTGTCAAAAACACCTAAAATTCAGATGGAGATCAGTCATTTTAGAAACAGAATGTGGGCCCGGTAGGCTCGTGTGTCAGAGAAGGCGATTCTTCTGGCTGCATTTGAATATAAAAGACTCAAAAGGTGTTCAGAAACAATGGCTCTGCTGTGGCTGTTACTCATAACCTTTGCAATTCATAAAAGTCTCTTCTCTTTGTATAGAGAATTCATCCAGTGTCCTGTGCTGTTGCCTCTAGCCCGTGTGGATGTCTCAAAGCTCAGCCGTGGTGGCCGTGGCCATCCTCTACCGCTAACGTCTCTAATCTGGACTGCTGTTGTCTTCTAAGCAGAAAAGTGGTTCGAAGTGAATGTTTGTTCCCAAAGTATGGGGCTGTGCGAAATCCCCTCTGGGGTCTGTCAGTGCTTCTGCAAAGCGTGGCCTGATGCAGGGGTCTCTGCCTTCTGCACAGCCACCTCCCTGCTGCGGTCAGCCTCCTGGAAATCTTGTCCAATACCGAGTTCCAGAAACCTGAGCGATGGAAGTCCATTTCCAGATAGGTTGATGCACTCAGTAAGGACATTTGGAAGCCTGTGCTGAACTCAAGGGATTCCCAAGAGATTCCAGGTACCAAGGATCGCTTCAGAGGATGACTCGGTTGCCTCATCAGGTCCAGTGTCCTAATCTGAGGTGCTCTAGTCCTAAAAGGGAAAAGAAAATTAGCGGCGAAGAACCCGTTTGAGTGTTTCCTTGAAGTGTGCTCAGCTCATAGTGGGGATATGATGCCAACGTGGGCAACAACGCAAGTGGCTCAGAGGCAGGAGATCTTTGGGGTTACTGGTAAAGTACATTGTGGAGCTGCAGGTGGTAGAGCTGGGATGTTACTGCCTGCCCCAGGAGTGATCTGAATTATTATTCACAATAATCTGAATTATTATTCATAATATTCAGTGGAAGGTAGTTGCTGTCAGCTGTGGATGGATGTGTCCGGGGATGGAGCACGTCTAGGAGCAGGGAGCTCCTGCTCGAAAGAACTTACGGCTGAAATAGAGAGGGTCGAGAAAGCAGAGATAAACCAAGCGGAATGATTCACATAGCCGTGGCGGCTATTGTGCTCTCTGGGACGCCTGCCGTGGTAAATCTACCTGGAGGGAGAAGAAATGACAGGGGAGAAGGGGACTCGTGTGGGCAGCAGCAGCCTAATCAAAGCAGCAGGCAGTTCTCCAAAGCCAAAGGCGAGGTTCTGGGGGCTGCTCCAGCTGGCTGCAGTTTCTGGGTGGCTTTTGGCATTTCAGAAAGCTCTGCGGTAGCGGGCGAGACAGCAGCGAGGGCACGCGCAGCTGAGCGTGTCTGCTGGGAGCAGAGGGATAAAGCTGGGCTTGGGGCTGGGAACATGCAGGACTATGGCCTGCAAGCTTGTGGCAGCATGTGCTGGCTGGGAAAGCACTGAGGATTTCTGTCTCCACATCACATCAGAAATCAAGTTTTGGAAGAAAGCTCCCAAGCACTTCATGTGGAAACTCAAATCCAGCTCTGCTTTTCCTTTCCAATGGCCGGCCTACAGGCTCGTGCCTCATCAACCGCGTCAAAGATGCTGATTCCCTTTCCTGCTGCTTTTCTGTTTCCTAAATGAGCCTGCCGCAGGGTTCTGACTTTCGGTTGCTGATCTGCATTCTGCCTTTCTCTGGCTTTAATCCGAAAGGCCCCATCAGCTCCGTGCGACCTCAGGGTGCTGGGATTCGGTGCTGTACTTATGAGGAAGCTACCATGAGGTTTGGGCACCTGGAGATCGCACAAAGACCGTGCTAAGGCCTCGGATGGGGACCCAGAGCTGGGCTTGGCTGCAGAACATGTCCTGTTCCTAAACCCATTGGTGGCCTCGCCGGCACGGAGGTCACTGTCACCTGAAAGCCACAGCTCAGCCATAAAAATGCGGTGCGAGAGGAGAGGTTCAACATGGAGGTTCGTGAAAGCGCGGGAAATGCGTATTTTTCCCAAATCTTCACTCGCTGAAATGAGAGCACTGGTGGAGGTTTTCTCTGTGCATGCTTTCAAATGTTGCTTCTGGGCGTTCTCCTATGGATCTCTGGCATGGGTGTCTTGATGTCTTGTATAAATAGACTTGGACGAGTTGTTACTGGAGCTTCCAGTTCCCACGCTGATTCTTATCAAGGAAGATTAGTTCCCAGCCAAAGCTGTTTTTTTCTTTCTTTCAAGGGATTTATCGCATCAAAACAAGTCTGTGGCTTGCTGCAGTGCTGAAACTGCCACACTTACGTCCTCGGACTGGTAACGACCTGCTGAGCCACCAGAAAATGGGACGGGGTTGCTGTAGCCTCCTGGTTAGGGCTGGAATCAGGACCAGGTTCCTGTCTGGCAGCTTTGGGAGCAGATAATCACCCGTCTGCACCAGGGCTGAGACCGTGCCCCGGCGTTTCCATTTTGTGTCCCTGCCTTCAGAGCTCGTTGGGCAGCCGATGGCCCGATGGCATCGACTGTTTGCGGGCACGCTGCGGTACGGCCAGCTCATCCGCTGGGCAAAGCAGGCGGTGCTGCTTGAGAGGTGCCCACCCTGCTCTGTGGCTGGAATTAAGTTCATTTAAGGATTAGGTGATTGCAGTATGTTTCTAATTGCCCTGCCGGAGCAAAACCAGAGAAAGAAATCAGGATATCGTGAACCCTCCGTGTAGATTTGGCTCCCCGATAGCATCCAGGCTGCTCAAGCAGCTGCCTGCGAGTGGAGGTGCGTTGTCAAAGTGCTGCTGAGATTGTCCGGCAGTAGCAGGGCACCGCCTCGGATGCTGGCTGCTTCCCTTGAACCCCAAGATGAACCCAAAGCACCCGGTGTTGCATTTAGGAAGACTTCTCCTGCTCGCTCGGCTGGTGCAGGGCTCCGAGCTGCTGGCTGGCTTCATTAATGGAGCAGGGACCAGCTCGTTTCCTCCTCCTTTGCATCGTCTCATGAAACCGTGCCTTGCTTAGTATCCAGAAACAGCAAGTGCTGGGGGAAAAAAATAACTGCATGTGTATTCATGGCCCTGCTGTTGGGAGCCGCCGGCTCTGCCACCAGGGCTGAGCTGGGCTCGCTCGGTTGCAGGATGGGCAGCTCACCCCAAAAACCTCGGGGTTCCTCAGACTCGAGTTCCCTCTTGGCTTCCTCTCAAACCCGACGTCTTTCAGCTCTTTCTCCTTCAGATTCCTCGTGCTCAGCATAGAGTACGCGTTTAGTTCCTGTTGCTAAATCGGAAATGAAATGATGGAACTGGTAAAGTCGGCAGTGGGGAAGCCAACCCCCGTGCCATGGGAGCGTGATGTGGTTCTGCATAACGAGACTTGAAAGATGCACTCGCTGACGCTGTTACGGGTGTTAATAAAAAATTGTTTTCCTCGGGGGCTACACCATCTGTGAACACATTTCTGTGCTAAGAACTTCTGCAGAGGAAGATGCTCTACAACCTCCAGAGCCTGGAGTACGTCACGTAAAGGGCATAAACAAAATCTTCTCCATTTGGGTGGCCTGGCTCGTTCTGACCTCTCCACTTCTAATTCTGCCTTGTAAATATTAGCTAAGAGGGAAGAAGCTGTTCGGGACAGCTTTCACTTGTCTTTTATGGTTGACACCAAGGATATAAGCGGGTTCGAGAGCAAACCATGTATGTGTTGGTTTAGACATGCTGGATTTATTGGGGGAAAGCCCACGGACTCTGCTAGAGACTAGTCTGAGACTTTTGAAAAAAATGCTGATGTTCTTCACGTGGATTGGATCTGGGCTGAACACTCTTAAGAACCTTTCTTTCCTTCGTTAAAATCACTGTATGAAAGATTTGGGGGCACTTCTGACCCTTTCTTTGATCCAGTAAGTCTGAGCAGCTGGGCTGGATGGGAAAACTCGAGCCATCAGCAAGTCAGGTCTTTGGTACTGGAGAGCATCTCGACATTGATAACCAGAGTCTCTTATCAAAAGCTTTGTCTGTTTTTCCTGGGGTTTGCTGATGGGCAAATCAGTGTGCCGCTTTGGTTCCGAGTGGTAAATTCCATTTTTTTTCCTATTAATCTGTGACTTCGGGTGGACTTTTCCAGTAGCAGTCTGTTGTACCTGCGATGGCTGTCCCTGGAGAGTGGAGGGAAGTTGGGCGTATCTCTGACCCAAATCTGTGCTCACTGCTTTGGGTCTGAAGGCGTAGGCTACGCAGCCAGTATCTTCCCTGGCAATCGAGCAGCTGGATGAAATACTTTAAGTGATCTAAATGAATGAGTAGACCGGGGCAAGGTCAGGAGGACTCAGGTGCAGACTCAGCTGTGCTTAAATGTTTTAGTCTATAACTAAGTGGATTGGCATTGTGACCCCGAACATCTAGTAAGTATTGATAAAAACGAAACACCAGACTTTCGATTTATTGCCGATCCTGGTCTCGTGTCGTTTCTACAAGAGTGCCAAACACTGAGATTTCCAGTGTTGGATTCACCAGGGGTGGACATACCCTGGGTGGCCGGGCAAGAACGTTCCTCCCTCTCCTCCACCAGCACTCCCTTGTCTGTTGACCCTGATTTTCCTGTGGCAATATGGAAGGCTAAATTGGGGAGAAAATTGCTTCTGCTTTGCGATAGCTCCTTCAGAGACTTGGACCCTCATGCTCTGTCCTCTGTGAAACCTTGCCTTGTAGGGCTTCTCCATAACGCACCGAGGGTGAGATGTGGGCGGCCAGAGCCGAGGTGAGGGGAGTCCAGAGCTGGCTCCTCTGCCTCGCTTTGTGCAGGTGCTAACCAGAGGGTCTTGGGGAATTTATTGAAGACCACGTAAAGGTGTGAATCCAGGTTCTTTGTGCCTCTGGTGCCGAGGGTGCTGCGATGACACTAGACCCACGGGCTGCAGGAGTTGCTGAGCGTCCGCACATCTGTGCGAGGTGGTGGGGCAGATTGATGCGAGTCCTGCCCGGGCTGTTAGGCAGCTCTTGGTTAATGCAAGCCCAGCGTGGAGATGGTGGCATTTCACCTTTACTCTTTGCCTCCTTCCGATGCCAGTTAATTCAGGCTTCGTTACCCTACAGCCGGCTTCGGAGGCTGGTGTTCACGAATGTCTGCACATCCCTGCGCTGCGCAGCAGCCCAAACTCCACGTTTGATTTCAGGTGTTCGTTCCACTTGTTCAGCAGCACACATACCGTAGGGGCTAAGCCTCTTAGCGGCGGGGGAAGCACTAGTTTATCTTTAATCTGAATCGTGATGTTCTCCCTCTTGAGCAGGAACGCAACATCCAAGTTTAAGACCCCGGACACGTCTTTATTCGCACAGCTGTAAACGTGACTGTCGTGATCTGCAGGAGGCTGAGGGACAGCGGATGGGGCAGGGTGGGATATGGGGTGGGCTGACTGAGCACTGGTGTTGCTTCCTGAGCATGTAGGACTTGGCAGAGCTAAGCTGTTGCTGTCGCCTAGCCAGCCGACCGCATCGGGGACTCCTGCAGGCACCGGTGTTGCCTGAATTCTTCCTCCTTTTAAAGCAGCCAGAAAACAGAGGGGAAGCACGTTTTGTTGTCTCCCATTACAGGTGAAGGCTGATCGAGTTTCCGTTAACAAAGGGGAGCACTACAGGTGTTCTCCAGCAAGATTAAATGTGGCTTTGCTTACAAAACTGAAGCAGAGGATTCATGGACACTGCCCATTATGAGCCGCTGTCCACTGGCAGTGTTTTTGCTCCCTGCTTTACTTGCTGCTGTCACAATATCTGAACCTGCAGATAGGAAACTGGGCATGCACTCAGATAGAGCAAGTTTCTGATGCGTGACCTGTAACTGGAACCGTGGCACGCAGGTTTGTGCACTTGCTGAGTGCGCTATGGGGCTGCTGAGCCAGCCCGTTAACTCCTGGAGCAATTTGTTTTCTCTATTCCTATGCAAAACACCGAGGTCCACCCGAGCAGGGAAGGACCTGGTACCTTGGGGAGCTCGCTGGAGGTGCTCTTGGCTTATCTAAGGGAGCTGGAAATGGCCTAGGGCTGGTGCTTATGGTTATAGCCAGCTTTGAGAGCCCATCCTGGTCTCTGCCACGAGGAGCCCACAGCTGACATATGCAGACCTTGGTGACTCAGTCTCAAAACTCAGTAGTTTGCTCTAAGGACCCTTCTATCAGCTGTGACCTTCACATGTGTCTTACCATCGTGCAGATTTCAGTCAGCATCCGTGCCTTGAAATAACTTCACAACTGCAGCACGTCCCGCCAAATCCCTCCTTTTGCTGGCGCTGTGATGCTCGCATGGAGGTGGGGAAGAAGTGACCCCGTCCGGGTTATCTGTACAAATGATATCGGGGCCAGGAATAACATGTTACTTTTATTATACCTATATATATTATTTCTATTAGTTATATTTGCTAATAGCAATATTGAGATGTGGCTTTGGCATACCGATAGGTCCCATGAGTGATGCAGTGCCCCCCGATTGTGAAGGGGAAGGGAGGGGGCGACCGGTGCAGCGCTGCGTGGGAATGGGCTCACATTGTGCGTGGGTACGAACACCGGGACTTAAACAAGAGCCCGCTGTTCTCCTGGGGGAATCTGGCTTCTTGTAATCAAATGCCCACTGGGAAACCGGTTTCCTCCAGTAAACTAATCATGCAGTGCAGTCCTTGGCTTGAGAACAGTAAGCGGCTAGGGAGATGTGGGTCCTGTTGTCTCTCACTCTCACGTGCCCGGAGAGCTGAAATAAAAGATCAGGAAATTGCAGAGTGCTGACCCCGTCCTGCACAGCGCAGAATGTTTTTGGTGTCTGCATGGCTTGAGCTTCCGGGGTGAAGGATGGCACTTCAAAATGAATAAGACTAAATAGCGAGGCAGAACATGGCCATTCAGTGCAAATTTAGCACTGTTTGTCAAACCGTAAGTCAGCTGTCTGCGGCTAATTACAGAGATGTCAGGGAGTTTTGAATTTGTCAGCTGAATTCAAGATTGTAGAGCGTTGCTTGTAAAATGTCTCTATTAAAAAGCAACAAATCCCTCAAAGAACAGCATATTTATTTGTGGGTTCTCTGGGGCTCTGGCCCATACTATTGTTCTGGCAGCCGTACAACGAGCTGATGGAGGGAGATGGAAAAGGTAAACGAGGCAGCAGCGGTCCCTGGGCTAGGCAAAAAAATGAGTTGGACTCGATGATCCTTGTGGGTCCCTTCCAGCTCCGGGTGTTTGAGAATTGGGAATGGGTCAGCTCTCCAATTCACTGGAGCTCTGCGTGGCCGCTGTGACTGGTCCCAGTCCCCCTGCGGGTGGGTGGCAGTGTGCTGTGCCTCCTCCTGCGGTGCTGAACTGCTCTTCGGAAGGATGAAAGCACCACGCCGGGTCCGGGTGGTGTGAGGGGCTCTGCTTGGAGCAGATAATCTCCGAGACCTTGCTCTGCCTTGCTTTGAACACTTGTCAGGAGGGAAGGGGTGCCCATGTCTTAGCTCACAAATGGCTCATTCTCAGTTCTGTGTCTGCCTGAGTCATAGAATAATTAGGGTTGGAAAAGACCTCAAAGATCATCTGATCCAACCATCACCCCACCACCAATATTACTCATTAAACCACGTCCCTAAGCACCACATCCAACCTTTCCTTGAACATCCCCAGGGACGGTGACTCCACCACCTCCCTGGGCAGCCCGTCCCAATGCCTGACTGCTCTTTCTGAGAAGAAATGTCTCCTCGTTTCCAACCTAAACCTCCCCTGGCACAACTTGAGGCCATTCCCTCTGGTCCTGTCATTAGTTATCTGCGAGGAGAGGCCGACCCCCAGCTACCCACACCTTCCTTTCAGGTGGTTGTACAGAGTCCTCGCAGCCCTTGTTGGTTCAAGGCCATCCAGGCTCGGGGCGGCCAAGGTTGAGGTCAGGACACCATGGAGGCTGTAGCCTTCAGCCGAGTGGGACAGGATGGAAATACAAGGGGGGCGTTTGACCTTTCCTGGATGGCTGGAGAATCTGGACAACCTGGCTTTGCTTCACTTCATTCATCAGCCAAGGCTGTGTCCCTCAGCTGTGGTGCTCCTCATTGCAGCACGTGGGCACTCTGCAGCACAGAGACTCTGGGCTGTTTTCCGACCTTTGGCTAGAGAGGGTTTTATGACAGTCTCTCTTAGGCTTCTGTGCCACAGAGGGTATTGTTGGTTTACAGATGAATAAACTGTGGGAAACAAACAGAGAGCATCTTTCCATTGCAAAGCTCAGGCGGTAAAGCTATCCCCAAAGCAACTCTCCTGTGTCCGTTACTCCTTAGCAATTAGTAGGTACCGGTAGAGAATTAAATCCGCTGCAGTAGGTGTTGACGAAGCTACGGTGAGAGTCCTTGCCCCAGAGCTTTCCTGTTTTCCAGAAGGACGAAGGGTGAATGTGAGTCAGAGCTGGATGCCCAAATCCTCTCGTTTGCTCCCCCCGGAGCTGTCAGAGCACATCAGGAAGATGTTCAGCACCGTGAACCAATGTAGCCGCGAGAGCACGAATCAGAATCACAGAACTGTAGGGGTTGGAAGGGACCTCCAGAGATCATCGGGTCCAACCCCCCTGCCAAAGCAGGTTCCCTAGAGCAGGCTGCCCAGGTAGGCGTCCAGACAGGCCTTGAATATCTCCAGAGAAGGAGACTCCACAACCTCCCTGGGCAGCCTGTCCCAGCGCTCCGTCACCCTCACCGTGAAGAAGTTCTTTCGCATGTTGGTGCGGAACTTCCTGGGCTCCATTTTGTGGCCATTGCCCCTTGTCCTGTCTCCACAAACCACTGAAAAGAGGTTGGCCATATCCCTCTGTCTCCCACACCTCAGGTTTTTGTAAACATTGGTAAGATCCCCCCTCAGTCTTCTCTTCTCAAGGCTGAACAGACCCAGGTCTCTCAGCCTTTCCTCATAGGGAAGATGCTCCAGGCCCCGTGTCGTCTTTGTGGCCCTCCGCTGGACTCTCTCCTGGAGATCCCTGTTCTTTTTGTACCAGGGAGCCCAAAACTGGACACAGTACTCCAGGTAAACGAACCAGATGCCGTCCTCCAAAGCAAAGCCAGGCTGTGAGATCCTTCTGTGGGCACTGGGCCTTTGGCTACCCAAGGCCCTGTGGCTTCGACCCAGCTCCGAAGCCAAATGCCACTGTGACATGGGACCAAACAGCCTTTTTTGAAGGGACAGAAGCCCTTTCATAGGACCGGTGGAGGGCTTAAGCACTTGTGTGTGGGACAGGGGGGTGGTGGGACTTGCATACTGGAAGCCTTGGCCAACGCGTCTGGTGGCAGATGAGACAGAGGAGAAGCGGCATCTCTGTGCTGTGAGCTCTGCTTTTGGCCAAAGAGCAGCAGGCCCTCGTGAAGTTCTGCATTGGGGTGAAGCATTGGAAGTGCCCAGTGGGGTCCCCATCCCCAGGGATATTTAAGAGACATCTGGGTATGGCCCTAAGGGATGTGGTTTAGTGATGGAACTCAGTAGGCCATGCTGATGGTTGGGCTTGATGATCTTGAAGGCCTTTGCCAGCCTAGATGATTCTGTCACTGTTGTGGTAGGAACAATCAGTCCTCATTTTGCACAAATTCACCACTTCTCTTAGTTGTGATGCTTCTTTTTCCACCTGTGCTTCCTCTCAGTGGCTGGGGAAGGAGCAGAAAGGAGCGGCCTCCAGGTTTGTCTCCCTTTTCTTACCCTGGGGCACTCCTCTGTGCTCGTGCCCTTTTTGTGGTGGCTGCATAAGGAGGCGATCTGTATTGCACTTGAGGCACCCTTGAAGGCATCTGGACACTTCTGCTAGTTTGGGATGTGGAAGGCTGCGATGAGAGGCCATGAGCATGAGGCTGATGAGCGTGATTAAAGCCTGAGGCCTCTAGCTGAACAGACGTCCACTTCCCTCTACGGTTGTGCCACGTTGGCTCGTAGACATCCACCCACCTTCGCTGCTGGTTGCGTTGGCCCCTTTCTACGGGAGCCCTCTCCTTGCCTACAGCCCTCAGTCTGGCAACAGTCAGAGCCCAATGCGAAGTTTGTTTGATTAGGCTCTTGGCAAATTGATAGAGGGATCGAGGATTACAGGAACAGCACTGATAACTAGCTCTCAAGCTGTCCCCCTGGTGCTCCATTAATGGCTTTGTGGAATTCCCATCTCTCTAACGCCTCGCATTTGGGTTGTCTTAAATCATTAAAAAGAAAAAAGAGTGCCTGCTCTCCGCGCTCCTGCCAAGTAGGTCAGTGTTTTCCCAGTTGTGCCGTTTGGGAAACGGAGACATTATTCAGAGCGACTTTCTCCAAGTTGCTTGGTGAGTTGAAGACAGGGCTGGAAGCACAATAATAGTTTCAAGCATTAGTTCAGCCCCAGTCCTCAAGTGAAAATAAGTCACTTGGCCTAATCAAAGCCAGATTAAAATAAATCTCAGCGAAACCTGGCAAAATAAACGGCGTATTCCTGAATTCTGCAGTGTAGGAGAAGCGATCTGGAAGATGGAAGGGGTGGGCAATTGGTGCTGCATAAAATGTGACAAACTCACCTCCTTGCGATGTCAGTATTAAAAATGCCACCTGATGCTTCCCGTAGGAAGAAATGAGCCCAAAAAGCGTTCTGGTTGTGCTACTACAGGGTGCTGTTGCTGATTTTTATTTTGGTTTTTTATTTTTTTTCCTGATCATAATAATAATTATTAAAAAAAAAAAAAAACAGCAAGGCAGAAGCATCACCATGGTGTCTGTGAATCAAGCCAGGCTCAGAAGAGTTGGCTGCTATTCAGCTGCTCTTTACACAACTTATTAGGATGGTGGCATGCAGGTAATGATTAAAATGGATCGAGTTTTGAAAGGAGAAGGTTGGTTCATGTGACAGTGGGTGTCTGACGGTGTCAGTCCGGCCATCCTTCAGCCCAGTGGGGACAGAGTGGGGGTAGGGTGAGGTGGAGGGTTGTCCTGGCATGGGAGTGGGGAAAACACAGTGGCTTTTTGAGTTGCGATGTGTCCAACCCCTGCCTGCCTCTGGCTCGAAAGAATAAAAGCCACAGAGAGCCTGCTTGAGCAGATCCGAAGCCATCAGTAGAAAATAGCTCATTTATGAAATGGGCACTTCTCGCTGGGAGAATCGTTACATTCAGAATCCATCCTCTGTTATAATTTTATTTTAATATGGAACTACTCAGGATGAGTTGTTACTCAGGACATTTTTTAGGCAGAAGATGACATTAGGGAAAAGAATACGGAGCATGAAAAATGGATTATACAGTGTCATTCTGTGGCTACTTGCCTGAGATATTAATTATGTAGGATTTTAAGCTCAGATCTTGTGTTGATTACTCCATGGCTGTCCAGGTCTTCTCCCAACACCGAGTGCTTGGACAGAACAGGATTTTGCCGTGCCCGCAGTTAGGCTCCTGGCTGGCAGGAGGACCTCTCCTAGGGTCAGGTCTCCTGTTCTCTTCCTTTTGCAATCAGAGCCCATTTTTTCATCCTTTGCAAGCCATCTGCTGCAGCTGCGAGCTCAAAACTAATATACAGTAAGGTCAGGCTTGCCTTTTTTTAATTTCCTTTTTTTTTTTTCCCTGAAATAAGGCGGGTCTCAGGCAGGCGCTGTCGTCTGGAAGCATCAGGATTAGAGCTCGGTTCGTGTACGGGAAATAACTCGCGCGGCTGCTGGCGCGCTCTCCTCCTGTTTATAATTGCTCTGTTCGGGTTCTTGTACCAGGCGTATTGTGAACGGGCTTGGAAGTGGGGAAACTGCAAACCTTGTGAAAAGAAAAAAAAAATATAACCAAAAAAAAAAAAAGCAACCCCTTGTTTCCCATCCCAGCATCACGTCTTCAGGAGCCCGGCTAATTAAGCTCCTCCGAACGAGCCGCCTGGCCCCGGCGAGCGGCTCCTCGTTGGTTCCCTCCGCTGCCGAGCGCCGGGGGAGGCCGGGCGAGGAGGGCAGAGCCTTCGCCTTCACCCACCCACGCTGCTCCCCGGGGCAGGGCGCGCTGCCAGCCCCTCTGCCGGCAGCCCGCGAGCTCCGCGGGGAGGCACGCAGCGACGCGCCGAGCTCCGGCTGCGCCGAGCGCCCCGCGTTAAGACCCCGAAGGCGGATGTGCCGTTGTGGTCCACGAGGAAGAAGAGGCAGCCCCGAAGGCTCGTCTCCCGTGCCGTGCCTTCCGGCCCGGAGGGATGCTGCGGGATGGCAGAGGAGGGGACGACGGGACGGCTCTTTGGAAGGAGGTGGGCATCGGGCTGGTGAATGTGGCTTCGCTTTGCTGGGCAGAGAGCGTTGGGAAAGCTGCTTCGAAGCTGAAGCGTCCCACGAACGTGATTTTCCTTTTGCTTTGCCCGGCCTCGGTTGTGCTTCTGGATGTGAAAGCCCGGAGAATAAAACGCCCCGCTGCAACCTGTCCTCTTGTGTTCGCGCTGCCCAGCGGCTGCGGGAGCGACCTGGTGCCAAGTGGGGCCAGGATTCAGGGGGCTTCCCCGCTCGGAGCTGGCAGCGGCTGAGCGCCTGGAGCTGCCGGTGCCAAGGCTTTGGGGACGGGGAGGGAGGGGAAGCCCCGGGGTCTTCCCCCTGGGCAGATGGAGACCTGTCAGCCGTTTTGGCAGCGGGCGGCGAGGGGCTTCTGGGCTGAGCCACTTAAGTGCTGCAGAGCTGAAGGTGCCTGCTGTCGCTGGTTCTCCATTTTCCGTGGGCTTCTTCGGAGTTCCGTGGGTGCTGGGTTTGTTTTCTGCGCCGAAAGCCAAGCAGCAGAATGTCGCATACTCCTCCGTACGCCTTGCTCCCCATAAATGCTCGTGCTCACGTGGCCAGCCCTCGCATACAGCCGCTACCCGGCGGCAAAGGCCAGCTGCAAGCAGTGCTTAAGGACTATTGAGAGCAGGCGCTGGCTGGCAGGGGGACAGCCTTGCTCTTAATTGCTCTTTTCCACCCTCGCTTGCTGTGACCGCATGGAAGCGCTCGGAGGGCTGCCAGGAACACTGCCGCCTCTGTTCCCCGCGCAGACGGCGGCCGCGGTGCCCCCAGCCCCATGGCGCACGGGACGGTGCCGGAGGCACCGCGCCGCCAGAGCCCGGCACGCGTGATCTGCACGGCCCCGGCCAGCAGCAGCAAGCGCTGCCCCGGGTCCTCGCCGGCATTTGCTAATTTCTTCTAATTGGGCGAGCCTTCGTCTCGTATCCGGGCCCTCGCGCCGCAGGGCTGCGCGTGCGTCGCTGCCTGGGATCCTTCGCTTGGGACCGAGATGTTTTCCCGGTGAGCTGCTGCACTGCGGAGCTCGGGCAATGAGCTTTTTGTGCTCCGATTTCGGAGTCGATGCTTTTTTGTACTCTAATCAAGAGGGTTTTGATGCTGTAATTAAAGACATGGGCTTAATGGGCATTCTGTGGGATGTAAATTTGTCGAAAAATACAAGTCAAACTTTTGAGACCAAAGCGCTTTTGTGCTCACTTAGTCTATTGTAATTAGGGGTGTGGTGCTTAAGGAATATTAATTAGTCCCACGGGTGAGGTTGGGGAGCCAGAAAAATGCCGCCTCCGCCCCTGCTCCCCGGTGGGAGTTTGGGGGTGGCGAGAGCAGGAGCTGCACATGGGAGGGAGCGAGAGGCAGGGAGCGAAATTCCCCCTCCTTTAAAATAAACAACAATAATAATATCATAAAAAAAACTCCTCTGGGAGCCGGGCGCACCTTCCTTGGGTAGCTGGCTCTGCCAGGCGAGTTCAAACCACCCCCGTCGTTCCCCCGGGGGTAGCGGTTGCCTCTCGAATTGCGACAGATCCGTAGCCGGGGCTGGGAAGGGGGCGGTCGGGTGCCTGGAAAACAGCTGGGGGGGCTGGCTCCAAATGTCCCCAGCCATGGATGGGAATGGGACAGGACCCCAAGGACGTTTGGGTGAGCCCCTCTGCTCGCGTGAGAACCGGTGCCGAGCGAGCCGCTGGCTCCGTCCCCGGCACACGGGGCGAGAGGCTCCGTGGCTGCGTCCCGGAGGCGTCTCGCTATCCTTAGGGTATCCAAATGATGGATTAATTACCCTGCTAGTCCCTGGGAATCCCAGCAGGCTTCCTGCCGATGGGAAACGGGGCAGGGACTGAGCGGTGGTTGCGTACGCAGAGGGCTGGTGGAATTTGGTGGCCGACCCGGCGCGCGGTGCCGGCACGCTCTCCTGCGTCGGGCTGGGCTTCAAGGAGGACGGTTGGAACAGGAAAATGTCGCAGCCTTCTCTTCCCAAGCCTTAAAAACAATTAAAGACAGCCCGGCCTGGGAGAGAAATAGCCGTAGTAATTACAGGGGTAAAGGCAGTGATGAAGGAGAAGGGAGAAATGATAGGACGGAGTTATCAATTAGATAGTGACTCAGGAGAGCCGCGCGGCAGAGGGAGAAATTGCTGACGAGGAGCTAGCTTCGTGGCTTCCCGGCGTGTCCAAAGCTTGTTCTCAGCCGCAGTGCGGGCCCATTATCTGATGCCAAGGATGTACTCGTTGGTCAGGCAGGAGAGCTCAGCTTCCTCCCAGTATCATTTAAGCTGGTGGTGTTTGGAAAAGGGAAACAGAAGGCAAAGTTTGGATGACTTAGTGAAAATGTCAATAACTTTTGGCAAATAACGGTAGGAATCAGACCTCCAGACCATCATTTTTGCAGTGAGTCTTGGAAATTGAGGGAATCAGATCTAGGTAAAAGTCAGTAATGTGCTGATGTATTAAAAGGCCAGGCAGAAGGGTCTGGGTGGCTGCTCTGGCAACCTGGTGCTTGGCTGGCATTGGGCCATCAGGCACTGGGACAGGTTGCCCAGGGAGGTGGTGGAGTCGCCGTCCCTGGGGGTGTTCAAGGAAAGGTTGGACGTGGTGCTTAGGGACACGGTTTAGTGGGTGACATTGGTGGTAGGGGGATGGTTGGACCAGATGATCTTGGAGGGCTTTCCAACCCTAATGATTCTGTGATTTAGTGGTGCCACATCGTCCATTAGCAGGAGATTGAGTATGGGTCACGTTGGCGCCAGCGATTTGGCGTCTATCGGGGAAGCTGATCTGATATTGTTATAATGACGAGGATTGAAGTGGCAAATAATCAAGGGAACAAACTGGACCTGGCTTGCTTGGTGAGCTGTCCCTGCCGGTGGCAGGACCTGGGGACCCGGTGGGGACATCTCTTGAGTTCATGCCTTGTAGGGCACACAGGTTGCTGGCACTGAGGTGCCCATGGCTAACGGGTGCCCAGTGCCCACGGCTCTCAGCTCAGCTGAGACGAATGATCGCATCCAAGTATTGGGGCTAGAGTATTTGAACTAGAAATTGGGCTCAAATTCCTTTGGATGGAGGTCAGGTGAGCAAATTCTAACACAGAAGAAATACTTCCCTAAGAAAAGCCCTTTAAGCTGCAGAATTTCTGTTTTGAAGTTGAAACTAGTTCTAGGAGGTGTGAGGGCCTACGTTATACAAAAAGTCAGAGCAAGATAAGTTCTGAGTTGTAGCACGAGATCACTTTTTAAAATATTGATTTCTCTGGCAGCTGCTAGCTGTTTTCCTTCGAGATCTGGGTAACCCAGTTTCTTCTCCTGCAGTGTCTGTAGGAATGAGACAGACTTGAGTCTGGTACTGGGCATGGCACCGCGACACGCAGGATTCCTTCGCTGTAGGACTTGAGGAGCAGAGTCCCAAGAACAGTTGAAGCTGGAGGCACCTCTGGGATCATCTGGTCCCCCCCCACACCCATCAGGACCCCCCATCTGGTGCCCAGCCCCACGTCCAGGTGGGTTCCCCAAGGAGGAGCCCCCAGCACCTCCCTGGTCCCGGTGCCAGGGCTCCAGCACTCATACCACGAGGGTTGGTGCGCCTGGAGCGATGCAGCAAGCTGGGGGAACCCCAGCACTCGGGCGTTGTCTTTCTGTTTGGGTGCACTGACTTCCCAAGGCTCTGGGGACAGATTTGGCTTTGTGTAGGTGGGCCAAAGTGCCCTGAGAACCTCTAGAGCTGCAGAAAGCAGCATCGAACAGAATGAAAGAAATTCTTCACTGTAAGGGTGGCGAGGCACTGGTACAGGCTGCCCAGAGGAGCTGTGGCTGCCCCAGCCCTGGAGGTGTTCAAGACCGGGCTGGATGGGGTTTTGGGCAACTTTTGGGGATTTTGGTCTGGTGGGAGATGTCCCTGCGTATGGCAGGGGATTGGAATTTGATGGGCTTTGAGGTCCCTTCCAACCCATCTGTGGATCTGCCAGCATCTCCCCCAGAAGTTCTGGTTTGTGTCCATCCTCTGACACACGCGGTGCCCACCCGGAACGTGCAGCCTGGGGGTGAATAACCTAAAAAGCCCCAAATGACTCCTTGGGAGGCTTGGAGACGGGTTTGTTCTCAAGCATACTTGATTACTGCCTCCTGAGCTGCATCTCCATAAAAATGCTGCTCTGCAGTGAGCTGTGGTACCGGGTGAGACGCGTTTTCTTCCCAAGGCGAAAACCCCTTGGATCCGGGGAGCTGCAGGATCTTCGTGGGAAGGGTTTGTGCTCCCTTCCTGCCAAGAGACCCTGGCAAAAATGCTTCAACACCCTTGGGCACTGAAAGCTGCTTCGAACCCTGGGCTCTGCATCCCCGCTGCAGCCAGTGGTGGGTCACGCAGGAGCGCGAGCACCGCCAGCCGCCGCTCCCTTCTGCAGGCACTTGCTGCCCCCTGACATAACCAGGAGGAATTCAACACTTTGTGATAATAAACGTGCACGCCCTGAGGATGCACAAGTGCTGCAAGCGTAGGTCTGCTGGTGTTTTGGGTTAATTTGGGAGGATGTGTGGCGTGCCGGGACTGGACGCCGAGGTGACCAGGCTTCCCCGGGGCCGTGCCGCTGGGAGGCACCGGGTCAGGTCTCGGTGCGCTGCCCGCCTTCCTCTGCAGCGGCTGAACCACAAAGCGCAGAGGGGAGCGGGGATTAAAAGGAAGCAATTTGCATGCAGTTGCGTAACGAGGTTGCAGGAGGCTGGGGAATAGAACAGCATCGAGAGACCGCGACACGAGGCGGTATCCCGTGATCCGAAGGCTCCGGAGGTGGCTCTGGCAGAGCTGGCTGCAGTAACTCGCTGCCACGCCATATCGCTCGGAGGCTCCTTCCCGAGACAGGTCGGGCTTTCCACAGCCCCTTACCCTCGGTGCTTCTTCGGGTGGCTCAGGGCTTGGGAACCTCTGAGCTCAGCCTCAGCAGCCTCGCCAGGCCCCTTGCCTGAACATGAGCATGAAAAATGCTCCGTTAGGAGGTGGGACAGTTCCATCCATTCTCTTTCTGCCAGGGAGAAATGGCTTTTCATATCAAGTAGGAAATTGCTTTTATCAGTTTGCATCCCTGTGCAACAGATATTTTTTTCCCCCGTCATTTATTCAAACCGCTCGTTCTCCATCCTCTGTGTGTGGCTCTGTGGCAGCTGCGGTGGTTGGATGCAGTTATTTTTGCAGCACCATTAAAGTAAGCACACCTTCAGCTACCGTTGCCTTGCATGTCGTCGTGTCACCGCTTTTTTTCTCCCCAAGTTGGAATTCTCCAGGGGAAACGTATAAAGTCTGCTGTGCACCTGGGGCAGCTCAGTCTAGCTCAGGGTGCTGCCGGATCGTGCACGGCTCGCGTGTGCTCCCAGTCGTGCTTCTGCGCACTGGGGGTTAGGTGCAGGGATGCGGTGCTCAGACACTACCACCCAACGCCAGATTGGTGCCATCTGGGCCAAGGCAGGTCCACGTGCACCCAAAACCAGAGGCACTAGCCAAAAAATTGGGCACAGCAGCCAAGAAGAGCTGCCTTCCCGTGGGATGTCTGAAAAAGGTGCTGCAGGGAAGGGCACGGCAGGGATACGGGACTGATTTCCCAGCGAGGAGCCCGAGGTGAAACTCGGTCTGGGACTCTGTTCTGTGCTGTGTTAGAGAGATCCTTCCGAAATTTTCCTTGTGTGGCGGTGTGCGACGCTGCTGCGCGACTGCAGAAGAGCTGAACTCAAACGGGAAGGCCAGGGGGAATAAATGGGGCATAAATGGTGGGGGAAGCGTTGCGAGGCAGCGCGAGGAGGCGGCAGGACCTGGTCCTGGTAAGATACGGCGCCTGCGTGAAGCAGCGAAGACTGAAGCCAGGTTTCCTGCGTGGTTTTTGTCACTCCCCATCTGTGCAATGCTAAAGGAAAGGTGGATGGGAAGTTCCAGCCTCCAGCTGGACCGGAGGCTCCCCCTGGACCCCAGACAGCACTTTTGGGCCGGGAGGGTGCCGGAGCCTTGGCACCGGGACCAGGGGCTGGGGGTTCCTCCTGGGGGATCCCCCAACCCACCTGGGGTGGGGCTGGGAACGGCTGGGGGGGTCTGGTGGGGTGGGGGAGACACAGAGGTGCCTCCAACCTCCGCCATTCTCTGATCCTGCAGTCTGCACCCGAGTCCTGCTGGCTCTTTGCATGCACGCGGGGTCAGACCGTGGACTGACCCCGACCAGGAGGTGAGCGGCGTTTGGGAGTGCCCCAGTGAGGGGCGCTGGGGGTCTTCTGGGGGTCTGGCCCACCCCCACGCCATGTGCTTCAGGATCCTTCACCAGCAAGCACAAAGCCAGTGCTGGAGTGTTTTTGAGCGACGTGTTCCCTCTGGAAGCGAAGCCCACACGCTCCATCCGTCGCCGCCGTGCAGCACCTCACCGGGCTCGGTGTGCTCCCAGCCGCAGCAGAGGAACCTCGCCGTGCCGCTGTGCTCCTCCTGTTGTCCCTGCGAGGAGCAAGCCCAGTTGTCGGTGGCTGGGGAATGTTGGCAGCAGCCTTCGGGAGGCTTCCCGCAGCCTCGCGACGTGCAGATGCTGCAGGAGGAGCATTCCTCCGCCTCCCCGCCCCGGGCTGCTATGCTTTGCGTTGGGATGAACCCAGCCACCCGGAGAAGTAGGTTAAATACCAGGAATCCGAGCGTAGCTCGGCTCAAGTCGCGCTATCGGAGCAATTTATCTGGCTAATTTTAGCAAAATGTGTTATTAAGTGGATTAAGGTAATTAAACATTGTTATCGTTAATGGCTGACATGATAACGTGCCCTGCCACGGGGGCCGCTCTTATCCGAAACCTCGCAGTAGGAAAGCCGGGCCCACCAAGGATGATGACAGCCATCACTCAGGCAGCACGACACGTTTTTAGCCCTTTGGTGGTTTTAGGTTTAGGTTTTGTATTTTGTAAGTGTGTGCCTTTAATTAAAGTCTTTTGCAGCGTGGGTTTTTTTTGTTGTTTTTTTTTTTAAAATGCTGCTCACCGAGTGCTGCAGACCCCCTCCGAGAAGCAGGCAGCGTCTCCCAGATGCCAGCCACCACCGAAGCAAGCCGAGGGCCGTTCTCAGCCAGCAGGAGCACGAGGAGCCCCAGGATGCATTGTCAGGGCAGGACTCACTGCCACGCATGGCACGGGTAGCGGTGGCTCTGATTTTCAGGGCTGCAGGCATCGGCCTCGGTTGGGAGCGTATGGAGAGGGCCTGCCCATGCTTTGGCAGGGGGTTTGGACCCAACGATCTCTTGGGGTCCCTTCCAACCCCTGCAATTCTGTGGTTCTGTGCCCAGCAGCAAGCAGGGCTGGCAGCGCGCTGAATGCCCTGAACGGCTCCAGCTCCATGCAGAAGCTGCGAGGTTCGAGGCCCTTTTGCCTTTGTTTCCGTACCGAATTAGCACGCGGCGCTCTTTTCTTTCCGTGCCTGGCTGTGGCTCTCCCGGAACCTGGGGGAGGAGGAGAACAAAGCGAGGCGCCCGCAGTCTGTCATTTTGGAGGCAGCGCGTGGCTGTCGACAAATCGGCGCGGTGCACGGCCCACCTTCGGGCCCCGGAGGAGGGGATTTAATGGCAGGTTTCTGCGCTGTTCCCCGGCTGGAAATAACGCGGCCAGGCCTCCGGAGCGTGTTGGTCCCTGGAACTGCCAAGTGCTGAATGCTTCTGCGTGCCCTGTTGGATCAGTTCAGGCCACCCTGCTGAACAGGACGAAGGCGAAACCTCCACAGATGGCTCTGGGCTGCTCTGCTGGCTGGGAGCAGCAGAGCCATAATCCCCCAAATGGGGTTTTTACCCAGAAAGTGCTCAGTGGAACGGGAAGGAAGGTGTAGCGTAGGCCCGAGGCCGGAGCCGCTTGCCTTCTGTTGGGCATCCCACATGCTGCAGCGCTCGGAGCAGAAAAGTGATGAGGTTTTGGGGTGAGATCTCGGAGTTTTGGCTGCTGCAGGGAGCGCCAGGCTCTGGAAAACGCCAAATCTTGGAGCTTTGCCACTGCACCAGCGCTGCAGCCCCGTAATTGCGGACACGCTGTCCTGGCCACCAAGGATTCGGCCTAGCAGAGGACCTTGGCCTTGCTGTGTTGGCATGGAGGGCATCACGTTAGTGGCAGCCCTTGGTGAGAGCTGGGCTTCACGGCGTGGGGAAGGGGCCAGGAGCGGATCTAGCTGCCGCCTTCCCCTCTGTGATGGAGAGAAGAGAGCACCAGGCTCGCCCGTAGATGCGGCGCAGGAAGGGTGAGAGGCGATGCACGGCTGCACCGTGGTGGGGCCTCGTGGTGGGGCCTCGTGGTGGGGCCTCGTGGTGGGATCACCCAAGAATGGTCTCCTGGAGCGTCTCCGAGACCCCCATTTACAAAGATTTCAGCACTGGACCGAAAAAGGCCCTGAGCAGGATCACTTCAAGGACACCTGCGCCCAAGGGAGGAAGGGAGGGTGGCCCCGGTGAGCTCCAGAGATCTGTTCCAGCCTCCAGTGTTGTGAAGCAGGGCAAGGAGACATCAGGCTGTGGCTCCCGTGCTGGACGCTTTCCACCTCCCATACAGACCAAGGACTGAGCGCTTGAGAGGGGTTTGTTCCCGTCCCTCGGGGGGTTATTTATTTATTTATCTACTGATTTCTCGGAAGGTGCACGTGGTTCTCCCAGTAACCTTAGTTCCAGAACACTTGCTGCATCCTCATCTCAAATTTCCCCCTCCTTTTCCTTGCGCTGGCGGGGACTCGGAAGCTTCCTTCCCCTCGCATAAAGGGACCTCCTGCTGCCTGGGGGCTCCGGGAACCCCCTGCAATACAAATCCAAGATGCATAGAGGGGAGGCCAAGCTTGTAGGGCCGTCCGGAATCCGCTGCTGCTGCCAGCGGAGGCTCTGGAGGCAGCAAATGCTCTCGCACCTGCCAAGTCACTCTCGGGGGATGTTATTCACTTTGCTTTGGGCTTTTGCCCTCTGCGCAGCTTTCCTTCTGCAGAGCTCGCGCCAAGGATGGGCAGAGCATTTTGCTTCACCCCGCTGATGTTATTTATGTATAAATGTAGCCCTTGTAGGTGACAAGTCGTTCGCTGACATCCCTGCTTTCTCTCTCAAGGTAAAACGCCCAAGTTACAGTCCCAGACTGACCGAAAAAAAAAAAAATCGCTTTTATTTCTGGCATTCCATTTTTTAAGTTTCAAGGTTGGTTAGCCCTGTCTTGCCGCTGTTCGCTCTCTCCTTAAGGTCAGCTGCTTTTCCCCCGGGAGAGCGGGGACAGAAAGCAATTTTGCTCACGGGCTTCGCTGCGTGCGCCTCGTAAAAATTGACTTTGTCGTCGCACCCAAGGGCACTCGTGGGAAGTCTTCGGCTCTGCTGGGGCGCGTTTCGGTAGCGTGCCTTGTAGAGCAGCGCCGGGATTTTGTGCCAGGCTGAGGGACGGTTAAGAAAAACATGGAAAACCTGGTGCAGAAGGGCGGCCTTGCTGCTGACCGTGCGGTAGAAGTAATGCAATAGTTTTCCATTGATACGAGCGGTTATTTCCTGACATGGGAGCTTTGTGATACGGCGTGAGAAGGTGTGCACGCCAGAGGTAGGGATCCAGGACTTCTTAGTTCCCTTTTTTTTCTTCCAAACAGGTCAATTTTAAGTTGAACTGCTTTGCTTACGTGCTGTTACCGTATCAGAAATAACAAATCTGATTTCGAGCAGGAACACGTGGTGTCGTCGACTCTGCCCAGCGCCCGCCTGCCCTCCCGTAGACACCCCGGAGTCCTGGGATGGCTGAGGTTGGAGGCGCCTCTGGGCCCCTTTACGTAGACCTAGCACTGGAAATGCAAAGCATCCGCAGCCCCTGCGGGGCAGGATTGGTCCCTTGGGGGACGAGGGGTTGGGGTCGTGCTGGGGGCTCTGCGGGAGGAGGGGGCCGGGACCCATCGGGCTGCTGGAGGGCAGCGTTTGGGGAGCTGGTGGGGGGGGGGATTTGCTCCTTTATCTCCCTTCTGAGCCGCGCTGGCAGATTGAGTGGCAGATTTCGCACCAACTGTGCCGAGCGATCGGATCCCGCGCCCGGGCACGCGGCGTGCTACCGGAGGGATTTGTCATAGCGCGGCATATGGCCGGGTGTCGGCGCGGGCAGCAGGCGTTTCCCCTCCGTTCTCTGCCTGCTCCGTGTGCCCGGCTGGGCTTGGAGGAGCAATGCAGGCGTTTTGCTTTCCTCTGCGTGTCCTGGTGGGAGGGGGGGGGCAGCAGGAACCCACCCGGCGCACAGCTCTTGGATTTCTGCAACGGGTGGAGGGGTTTTTGCTATGTCCACCTGCCTGCAGCAGGCTTCCCGCTGCTCTGCCAAGGGATTTTTTTGTATTTTGGTTTGTTTTGTGGGTTTTTTTTGTTTTTTTTTCCTGTGGCTTTTGTTTTTTTGTTCTTGTTTTTGGTTTTTTTTGCTAAGTGAGATTGCTGTCTAGATTTCTGTCCAGGGCTAGCATCTCGGTGCTTTGAAGCAACGAGCGCTTTGCGTCTTACAGCGTTATCTGCAGGTCCTACAAATACCACCCCATCGCCGTCGGGAAGAGGGGGAGGACGGCTTCCAAGCGTCCTCTTCCTCCCAGCGCAGCACCGAGAGGTTATCTGATATTTCGGTGGGAGCCGGCGCTTGCTGGCAATCTCCCCGTGCCGCGGGGAAAGGTCATCTTGTCTTACAGCCTCTAATTGCTCCCGGCATCCCAGGGATTTTTCGGGCTGAGCTCCACGTCAGCAGGACGTGCAGCAACCGAAAGGGTTAAACGGGGTCTGCGCTGCCTGTTCCCCCCCCTCGCCCCCAGCCCAGCCACGATGGGAAATGAAACCGCGTCCGGAGCCGGACAGGTGGCCGCTTTTGGCCCCAAAACGGGGCACATCACCTGCTCGGGAGCAGCTGCCGCCGCAGGGCTCGTGCGTGGCTTAGAGCAGGGTCCTAGGCAGAAATGCCCTCAAGCGCCGCGCTCGCCTGGCCCCCGCTATTTCCTAAATATTTCGGAGGCCAAAAGCGCAGCGCGTGCTTTCAGCAACTGGCATTAATGCTTCAAGGCTCTGCTGCAGCGACCTTCTCTACGGCTCTGCGGTGAAGGCAGCAAGTGCTGTTCCCCAGGGACTGTTCCCCCGGCATCATCCGGTGTCTTCCTCTCCTCGCCACGATGCCTGCGTGAAGCACGTGGGATAGGGCCAGCTCGGCACGGGGACCACAAATCAAATCCATCAGGGTGCGTATTTAGGGGCTTCCACTCCGCCCTCGGGTCGTCCCCATCCGGGCTTCACCTCGTTTGCTTTCTGAAACCGTAAATTAAGTCCTTGTCCCTCAAGCTTAGGTCGGCTTGAAGTCACAGCTGCATCGAAACGAGGTTTTTCTTAACTCCAGGAGTCAAAAAATAAAAATGAAACGGCAGTCGGCGCGAGGAGCGCCCCGCACACTTGGCTAGGAGGGCTGGGATTCGGCAGCTGCGACCGCTCTGGAATCCGCGCCTGCTCCGCTCCCTCGCCGCCCCGCCAGCACGGGGCCAGCTGCCAGGCTGAGAGCTCTTCCCCTGCCCATAATTCTGCTTTTTTTTCCCTGAAAGTTGTTTTTCCCCTAAAAGCGGTCAGTCCCCCTTCAGGATGCTGATGCACGGCCTCGCATGCGCTCGTTTTCCAGCGCTGGGAATTGAGGCGATGGGATTCGGAGAATTCCCTTCCTGCAGAGGTTTTGGGAGCAGGGGAAGTTTCTCGCTCCGGATTTTTGTGGGATTGTGACAGGTTCTTGCTTGCTCGTGGGCTTCTGGCAGATAGCGTAAAGTTCAAAGCATTCCTCTCCGTGTTTCACACTTCCAATATTGCAGGGAGATTATTACTATTAATAACACATTAATCATCTTTCCTCTGAAGGTTTCAGTTGGAAAAGCAAAATAAGATTATTATTTTTTAAGCAGCATCAGAGCCAGCACTGGCAAGTCCCCGTGCTCGGGTGATCTTCTTCAGTCGGTTTAATTTTTAGAAACTTCGGCGCTGAAAATTCGGGTTGGTGAGCGCAACGCTGACACCGGAGCCGTGCTAACGTCGAGACCCGACTCGGGGCGGCGCGCATGGCGTGCGCTCGCGGTGCCAGCAGAGACGAAGCTGCCGCCCGTCCCCAGAGACCCGTCCCCACGGTGCAGCCATCTGCTGCACTGCCTGCAGGAGCTGCAGCTTCCCCCCTTGGTCCCTTGGGGGAGAGACACCCTAAAACCCAGCTCTGCTTGGGCCAAATCCGTCCCATGTCCCCGGTGGAGCTGCGTGGATGATGCGTGAGATGTCTTGCTTGCGGGAGAAGGTCTGGTTTGGCTGGAAACACGTGGAGATTGAAATAAAACCGTGCTGGATCCTTCTGGCTGGGGGCTGCTCCTTGGGGATCCCCAAACCCGCCTGGACGTGGGGCTGGGCACCAGCTGGGGGGGCCCTGATGGGGCAGGGGGGACCCGGAGGAGTCTCCAACCTCTGCCACCCTCACTCTCGGTGCACGACCCGAGCCACCTCCGGAGAGCACGCTGACTGCACCCCTGGGTGCCCGGGCAGGCACCGTGCATGTCCCAGCTCTCTGCTCTCCTCACCCCCTCCTGTGGGGGCTGTGTCTGCTCTTCCCCCTTCTTGCTCATGGCCTGGCACCCTTCAGCTCTCTCTTGCACCCTTTTTGTACGGCAGCCAGCAACGCGGTGGCTCAGCATCCCGCACGGAGCTCCCCGGCCCTGTTTCCTTCCATCAAAACCTCCTGGGGGCTGCTGTCCTCCAAACCTCGACCCCCCCAGCCCAGCTGAGCAGACAAGGAAGTTTTCAGAGAGAGGCTCCCATAACCTCCAGCTGAAGGCTGAGCAGCTTTACAAAGCCTGAGGTCAGCCCGGCGCGTCCGCGGCTTTCACGCGGACGCTCGATTCATCGCCGCCTGTTCGCGTTATCAGCTTTCTGGCAGCTTTCTCCACTTTCGGGGGGGGGTTTAAAGGAGATAACGCATAGCCCAGGCTCGCGCCGTGAAGTTCGGATTGGGAGCATCCGCCCTCGCCAGAGGTCGAACTTGCCCCGATAAGAGGGGAGGACATCGGAGCCGCCCGATCCTCTTTCCAAAGCCGCCCTTTGAAGCCAGTGCCGCGTCCCCGCGTCCTCTAGGCCAGAAGCGATGCGATGACACCAAAGTCATCGGCACAAAATGGGCGGTGGGGGGGGTCCGAGAGCTCCGTGCCTCTGCCTAGACCTCCCCGGGACGGGGAACCACCCGGGTTGGGCCTGGCAGTCCCAGAGGCCCTCTCCAAGAAGACGAATTTGGTGAAATTCAGGGGGCGAAGCAGGACCTGGCCGTGCCGGCTGCGGCTGGGTGTCCTATTTCACAGCCGCCCCCGGGCTCGTCCTCCTCGAGCTCCTCGCGTTCTCTTTTGAACCCGTTTGTGTTTTTTGGCTCCGCCGCTGAACACATTCCACGGTTTAATTGCGTGCTATGAAAAGTAATTTCCTTTAGTTGTCTCTTAAACCCCCTGCCAGATAACTGCGGAGCGACCGACAAAAGGCATCCTGAGAAAATGAGCGAAGAGCTCCCGGTCCCCTTCCCGGCGGTGCCGGCGCCTTTCTGCCTTCGGGGACAGTGCCGTCCCCTCCTGGCGCTGGCCCCACATCCACCCTAGATGCGAGCTCTTCCCCGTGGGGCTGCCCCTTGGGGCTGCCCATGTCCTGCCCCGTCCTTGCCGGGCGTTACTGACCCTTGGGCCACCTTCCCAACCCGTGACAGCGCGGAGGATTCCTCCAGGACCCCGACGGGCTCTAAGCGAGTTACCACGAGGCCCTGAACTCGAGACTGGAAACCATCTCGCCGCTGTTCATTCCGTGGAGTTTTCAAGCTTTTTTTTTTTTTTTTTTCCCCTGACATCTCAGTTTGACGTAGCTTATTAATTCAGCTTTATGCCCGACAAAGAAAGACTTCAGTGCGGGAACGCCCCCCCCTGTTTGAACCGAGTCCTCCTCCTCCGGCTTTATTTCTGGTTGCTTTTTTTCTCCCCTGTTTATCCATCAGCCGTTCCCCATGCCCGACGCGCACACGCCGGTTCCTGGTGGATTCCTTTATTGAAGCCTTAATTTTCTTTTGCCATCTCCATTTTAGCTTAGTTTCTATGGGAACGGGGGAAAGATAGAAATGGAAGCTTCCTGCTCCCGTCTCCCCGCCGGGCCACGCGTTTGGCGTCGCGTGCAGCCTGGGAGGGAGGCTGAAGGCCAGGAGGCCGCGGGGCTTCGTCTCGCAGCCTGGTGCTGGGCGGCGAGGTGAGCTCAGGATGAGGGACAGGACACGGTGGCGGCGTTACGTCCCGCTTTGCCAGCACTCAGGGGAAAACAGCTGGGAAAACACCGTGGGAGAGGCTGTGAGGCTTTCGCGAGGCAGCCTCCTGCCCCAAGGGGCTGCCTCTGGTCCCGTGGTGGCTCTCGCCCCGGATCCTGGTTGCTTCCACCCATGGTGGAAGCTGGAGAGCATCGGGTGTCTCCGGCAGGTCTCAGCTCCCGGGCATCCCTGGCGGGGCCGGCTCACGGTGGGGATGTGGTGGCACGTTCGGCAGTCACTGTTTGCCTCGAGGGATGGAGACATGCATCCCTCGTGGTCACCGTTTGCCTCGATGGACACAGCGGGCCATGGGTCTCGGCAGCCACGCTCCAACGAGCTGGGCTTTGCTCCTTGCACGTCCTACAAGCTGCTCCTCAGAGCTCGCCCATGACTAAGGAAGATGGATTTCGTTTTCCTGGCCCTTTGTTGCTCGAGCAGACCTCGTAAAGAGGTGAAGGCTCATGCAAAGTCTCTCCGGTTCCCATAGTGGTTGTAATATCGGTATTTAAAAGCGGCGTTCCAGGTGATCCTGATAGCTTTCTCCAGCTACCAGAGAGGGAAGGAGCCAGCAGAAGCCGTAGCAGAGAGCCGGGAGGCTCAGCCCTATGCAAAATCACTCCGGCACGGCTCAGCTCCCCATCGGGCGGGCTGGGAGCGAGCGGCCCCAGCACTTTCTCAGGGCGCGTTCCAAGCGAACCGCCCGCAGCAGCGGCACATCTGCCTCCACGGTGCAGCCGGGGCCGGGAATCACTCGGGGGGGTGCGATTTAGATTGCAAATTACCTCCGAGTTGCAAATCCGCGCCGTCCCGCCTCGTGCTGTCAGCTGCCAAATTCCCTTGAGACGACTTTTCGGTTTTCCGTGCGAGCGCCGGAGCTGTCGTCAGGCTTCGAGCGGCAATGGGGGTGGCCGGGGAAGGGGCTTGAGGTGTCTTTGAGCACCCCCATGCAGCAGGAAAAGGACCCTCAATGCTCTCAGTATCATAGAACAAGTGATCTAGGATGGAAAAGACCTCCAAGATCATCGTCATCAGGTCCAGCCATCAGCCTGACCCGCCGAGGCCCACCACTAAACCCCGTCTCCCCTGGCACGTGGTGCAGCAGGCCAGTGTCGAGGAGGAGAAGTTCTGCTTGTTTGAAGTTTAAAATCTTATTCTGTTGAACTGAAAATATTTTTTTCCCAGGCTGACTTGCTGGGGGGCATCTCATGGAGCCACGAGGAGCTTGGAGGGATTGGCATGGGAAGGAGCACTACCCACGGTGTCCCACAGCTTGAGGAACGCCTCAAGCCCTCTTCTTTGGACAAATCGCCCCCAAAAATCTGTAGGTGCAGGGGATGGAGAGCACGTGGGTTCAGGACTCACCGTGCCACACTCAGCAGGAAGAGAAATTTCCCTGGGAGTGCAAATTTGTGAAAAGTGTCCCACGTGGATCTTTTTTTGTGGCGCTAAGGGACATGGTTTGGTGATGGGACGCGGTAGGTCAGGTCGGTGGTTGCACTTGGGGACCTTCAGAGAATCACAGAGTGGCTGAGTTTGGAGGCACCCCCGTGTCTGCCCGGTCCCCCCTGCCCCAACAGGACCCCCCCAGCTGCTGCCCAGCCCCACGTCCAGGTGGGTTTGGGGATCCCAGCACCTCCCCGGCACTGCTCGAAGCCCCCTCGGACGCTGAAGGCTGGGTGGGTGTTGGGGATGCGTCACGGCGAGGCTCAGCACTCCGTGGTCTGGGCACTGGCTCCCTCCCAGCAGCAAGCAGTAACTGGGGACATTTCGGTCCGGGTGCCCACGAGATGCAGGGTGACAGCAGGAAGGGCGCGATGCCCCCAGGAGCCCGCAGCTCCCGGAGAACACGGTGCCGAAATGCCCTGCCGGCCCCAGGGCGTGCCCGCGCACACAGCGGAGCTCGTGTCTGGCTCTAAACCCAGCCTGGCTTCCGATCTAATAAACATAACGTGGCCAAGGCGAGCCTTGAGCGGAACAGGCTCTGACACCCGCACGAGAGGCGTGCTCCGTGTTTTCCCCTGGAGCTCTCCGTCTGGTCGGGATGGATTTGGTAAGCGGCAGGGAGCGGAGGGACCAAACGCTGTGAGCGCCTTCAGCTCTTATTCCTCTGAGTCCTGCTCGCAGTGGTCTGCCAGGAGGGTGGGCGAGACCTGCCCTGGGACGGTCCGGTTGGCACAGCCTCCATGCTACAGAATGGACAGATCGGTGATAGCATGACCACGTTTGGCCACGGTTACCGACGGTGCAGCTACTTGGCGATTGCACCTGCGCCCCTTTAGGAGCCCCTGAGCATCCCCGAGCATCCCCATCCTCGTGGTGGCCTCCAACATTCAACAGCAGCCTGAAGGAGCTCTGCATCCATCGCATCCTTGCCACCCATCTTGGTTCTTCTCTGCTTCTCCCGGTTCCTTAAATTCGCTTGAAATTGCCGGAACCTTGCTTTCTTGGTTTTCTTCCGTGGGTCCTTTCCATCCTAGATACTGGGGTAGATCACGAATGGCTCTTTGTGTAAAAAAAAAACGTGGTTTGGATGCTGCGAGCAGTCAGCACGCTCTTGAGGCTGCATGCAAAAAGTTTGAAGTGTCTTTGGTTTATGGATTATGGCCAGAGGACTGAAACTCACCTGCAGTTTTTCGGGATCCATCCCCGAGGTGCCAGAGCTGGGAGTTTCCAAGAGTTTCTGCATAACTGATTTATGGTTATAAGGATATATGGTTATATGGGAGCCCGAGCTCGCGGTGCGCTGCAAATGACCCAGCAAATGGTCGGCTGCGCATCTCCTGTGGTTGGTTTTTGGGGTTTTTATCAGTCTGTATCCGTTTGGGATCGCTCCACCCTCAGCACTCACCGCACAGTGCCGCGTAACCGGAGAGCGAGGGCAGCGCCGAGCGTGCGAGCCCGGCGCGTCCCTACAGATGGGAGAGCAGCTTCGTCAGGGGAAATCAGAGCTCAGGGTCCGACCTGATACTCCGGCAGCTCCTGGCTTTGGTCCGGGAGTGTATAAATACCCTGAGCCCTGCAGCTCACGGAGATCTGGGCAGAAATCCAGACCGCTGCCTGCTAGGCACGGGCTGTGTCCGCGGAGAGAGCAGGCAAGGAGCTCTGCTCTCCTTGGACGTGCCGGCACCCGCGGCCATTTCAGCAAGGGGCAAAGCGCTGACGAGGCAGGGACCGAGCTCTGCAGCCACCTTAGGAAATAATAAACTAATAAACCCCGATATCAAAGCGAATCAGCCGCGCCTCAGCCGGAGCCTTTGCTCGTCCCCTCCAAACAAGAACCAGCCAGCAGGAGCCTGGGTGAGCAAGCAGGGGCCGTCTGCGGGGAGCGCTGTGCTCCATCTGTGGGGTGCTGAGCGCGGGGGGGCTGCCAGGAGGGTGCCACAAGGACCAGGCAGGATGAGACGCTGCAAGACCGTCAGCAGAAATTAATGAGCATCCGTCCTGGGGCAGCTCCCGCGGCCACCTCGGGGCCTCGAGCAGGGTCTTGAGCCTGGTGGCTCAGAAGAGAGCGACAAAAGTTCCTTCGGACAGGACTTGGCAGGGGAGCAGAGCGGGGCCGGCAGCGGCGAGGCTCTCCCTCTGGCTGCTGTGTTGGCGATTTCGGACGCCCATAAGGCTTCGGTGGCCTCATTAGCACGGAAATCAATAAAACCCTGGGTTTCACGTAGGCTACTCCGAAGGCATCGCTGGCCAGGCCGACAGAGGAGCGCGTTTCTGCACCAGGAGCTTCCTCCCCGCCGCGCTCGGCACCTTCCCAGCTTGCATCCCGAGGCTGCACAGCACTGGGAGGGGGGTGAGCAGGGGGAGTCCTGGTGGGGGGGATGCAGCAATTCGGGTCCAAGCATCCTCTGAACAGGGGCCAGCTCCGGGGCCCTCCCTGCACCGCCACCTCCCAGGCTCGGTGCTGTAAGGACTGGAAGAAGCTGCCGGGATCAACCGGAACAGGCGCAGCTTCAGTCCCAGACATGCAAATATTTTGGATTTCTACCAAAAAAATCCAGTTATAGCCTCCGTCGTGCACGGATCCAAAGCTCAGATCAAAGTCAGAGCTGCCCTGTGCCCTGGTGCAGAAGCTCACTCTGTTGGTGCTTTCTTGAGCCTGGTTTCATAGCACCAGCACTGCGATTGCTGCCCAAAAGCCATAGATGTCACCCCAACACCGGTGTTCATTTTCCTCCCTGCCCCATGAGTGACAACAGCAGCTTTGCAGGGACCTGGAGTTATTTTTTGGGTTCGCCCAGGGACCGTCCATCACCGTGGTCAACATCAGCAGGATGCAGGGGGACTGGGATCGAGGTTTCCTGCCGTTTTGGGGCTGATCGAGGTTTCCTGGTGTTTTGGGGCTGCTGACCCCAAAGTTTGGTAACCCCATCCCACTCGAAGCATTTTTGCAGTAGCAAGATGCGCTGCGTGGCCAACCCCGATTTTTTCCATCTCCCTCTGCCAGCCTGCTTAGTGAGGAAGTGTTAACACCTTTCAGGTTAATGATGTCTTTTCGAAAAAATATTCATTGGCACTGAAACCACCGGTGCGGGAACAAGCCCTCGCTCCAAGCGCTTTGATATTCTGCTAACTGCTGTCTGACCGCGGCCGGCGCTGCGTTACTGCTGACGCTCAGCAGTTCTCTGTCCACGCTGCTCCGGCGCTCATCAGCCAGGGCTTTCTAAGGTTTGGCACCGAGGAACTGTCTCTGGTGGCTGAAACAATTTTTAAGTAAAGCAAATTTTAAGTAAAACACATTTTATGTAAAACACGTTTTAAGTAAAACACGTTTTAAGTAAAGCAAATTTTAGGCAAAACATTCCTGCAGAGTGCCATGTGCATAACGAACCAAATTGTGCTGCTCGGAGGTAGGGAATCAGAGCACCGTGGCATGGGTTATTATTTTTATTTATTTGTTTATTTTAAGGGTGGGGATGAGGTGGGAATGGTCTCCTCAGCAGAACTGCATGGATTTGGGTTCCCGGTCATATTTTGATCACAGCGGTGATCTCTGTGGGCTGAGATGGGGTGATGAGAGGAGCAGGGCACTTCAGGGAGCCCTCGCTCTGCTGGGGCAGGCTGGGGTCAGCTCTCCAAAACCACTGCGAGGGCTGGGGACTGTGTTGGGTGTGCTGGTGCTGTTGGCCTGAAGCGTCGTGTCCGTGTAGAGTTGGGCACTTCTGGATGTAGTTGGGTGCTTTGGGGTGTAGTTGGGTGCTTCGGGGTGTAGTGAGGTGCTTCTGAGTGTAGTTGGGTGCTTCGGGGTGTAGTTGGGCACTTCAGGATGTAGTTGGGTGCTTTGGGGTGTAGTTGGGCACTTCTGGGTGTAATTGGGTGTTTCTGGGTGTAGCTGGGTGCTTTGGGTTGTAGTTGGGCACTTCTGGGGGTAGTTGGGCGCTTCTGGGGGTAGTTGGGCACTTCAGAGTATAGTTGGGCACTTTGGGTTGTAGTTGGCTGCTTCTGGATGTAGTTGGGTGCTTCAGGGTGTAATTGGGTGCTTCGGGTTGTAGTTGGGTGCTTCAGGGTGTAGTTGGGCACTTTGGGTTGTAGTTGAGTACTTTGGGTTGTAGTTGGGTGCTTCGGGTTGTGGTTGGGTGCTTTGGGTTGTAGTTGGGTGCTTCTTTGTGTAGTTGATGCTTCTGGGTGCAGTTGGGTGCTTCTGGATGTAGCTGGGTGCTTTGGGGTGTAGTTTGCTCCTTCTCGGGGTCTGTTAATGGGTGCCGAGCAGCCTGCTGCACGGCAGGCGAGCATCCCCGGCACCAAGCAGTCACCTGGGGGCTGCCAGGAAAACGTCACTTTGAGTGGAGTCTGCTCAGAAATGGGCTGATTTAAGATGAACGGCCCCTCCGGCTCCTTCCCCCTCTTGCCGTGGGTCGCTTCCTTCCCCACGAGACACGCGCACAGCATCGACCCGGTCTCCTGACCCTGTTGTGCTCTGGTACAGAAAGATGCTGGCTCGGCTGTTTTTCCCCTCGTAACTGCAGTTATCAATAAATCCCATGTCATTTTAAGTGTGAAATACGTTGGAATTTAAGCTGCTCGTAATTGGATTGGCTCGGCGGGTAATTGCCACGGCGTCACGAGCTTTCCGGCACGCGTCGTGGCATCGCCCCGTCCCTAGGGAAGTGCAGGGTGAGCGTCCTCACCTGAAATGGGAAGAGGAGGCTGCTGTGGCTCGAAGATTCGTTGGTTCTTGTGGCCTTCTGAAAAACGTTACCGAGCTGAAATGAGCCCAGGGTTCACCTCAGCTGGCTTTGTGCTCTCAGAAATTGAACCTGCGCATCATCGCGGCTCCTTTTCGGGGCAGCGCAGGGAGTTAGGGTTTTGGGGTGAGTCCCCGGGCTTTTTGGAGCCTTCCCAGTGGGTCTGAGGGTCCCCAAGCTCCTTTCCCTGCAATGCACCACTTATAAGCTCCTCTAAGCCAACAGCAGGCAGGTCTGCGCTCCCGTGGGCCATACCCGATGGGCTGGCAGCCGACTTCCCTGCTCCACGGCACGGAGGATTTGGGTGGATTTGGTAAATAATGGTGGCGATTCCGGGCTGAGCCTGCGCCTGGCACCCAGACAAGTTGTGCTGCACCCGTACCCATGATCCCACCGCCGTCGTGCCGTACCGGCACCTCAGCAATGCCCCAATACTCAGTGGGTTTAGCCCTGAAATTTGCACTTCTGGGGAAAAATCACAACGTGGGAGGTTTTTTGCAAAGCTCAAGACAGGGTCCAGAAGAATTCGGGCCGGTGCTGGAGCCCTGTCCCTGTGTCCTGTGGGTTTCTTCTCCAAATCTGCCATCGCACCCAAGCTCCCCGGTCCACAGCTGTGCCTGGCAGCCCCCCCAGACCGTGGATTTTGTCCTGCGTTTGGACAGGGGAATTGCAATCACAAAGCGACAGGGGCAGAGAATGGAGGTTGGGGGCTTCTCTGGGTGCCCCCCACCCCATCAGGGCCCTGCCAGCTGGTGCCCAGCCCCACGTCCAGGCAGGTTCGGAGATCTCCGAGGAGACCCCACGACCCCTCTTTTCTTTTGGGGCACTGCTGGGATTTATGGCTTACGGCCCCGCTGCTTTGCTGGTGCTGCTGGGCCAGAGCAGGGCTTCATCTTCAAGCCACGTGGGGTTCCTCATGTGTCCCCACGATGGTTCGGAGCTCTGGGCTCCCGTTTCACCACGGGCTCACTGCTCCTGTCCGGGTGCACGCGCGGGTTCTCCAGTGCTGATGTCAATCCGAGGCCAAAATCCCAGAAATGAGAAGCGCTGCGCCACGCCAGGACCCAAATTAAAGTGTTCGGTGGAGACCTGGACAAAACGTTGGACTCCACAAAGCTGGAAGTGGCCTCCAGCTTTACGGTGGCGCTGCACCGAGGCTGCGCGCCAGGCTGCAGCCTTCTCACGACCTCCTTCCTTCACAGCACTCAGACTGGTGAACGTAGACGAGCACAAATCCCACATAAGGACTTTTCATTAATAAGAACATCCCCTTTATCTTTTTATTTAAACCCACACAAAAACGAGGAGTTTGAATAAAACGTGACTGGCTGTAAGCCTCAGCATCCTCTGGATTAGCGAAAGGTGACGCCTGCAGTGCTTGGGGTAATCTGAAAAGTTGGTTAATTCCCGCCGTCTGCAAGATTATGAGTTAATTAAATCCGCTTTCATGTTTCTCCACTCAAGCCCCACTTTGCCATTTAAGCACCCCACTTCGAGCACATTCAGCTCATGGTGTGGGGCACAGGGTGGTGGCAGGACGCTTGCGCTGTGTTTTCTGCTCCGTATTTTGGCGAGGAGCCCTGTAAACCCACACAGGGGCCCAACGCAAGACCCGCTCCTCCTTTAACAGAGGTGGGCAGGGTCGGGTCTGTTGGGTCCCTCTGGTTCAGGCGCCGAGGCAGCTCCTGGTTTTCACCGGCATGCATCACGGTGCGGTGGGGCGGTTGCTGGAGGTGGGACGTGCGCCGGAGGTGGGAAGTGGTGCAGAGGTGGGATGCGCACCGGAGGTGGGATGCGCACCGGAGGTGGGATGCGCACCGGAGGTGGGATAACGCTCCAGAGATGGGATGTGGTCCAGAAATGGGAAGTGGTCCAGACGTAGGATGCACACCGGAGGTAGGACAATGCTCCAGAGGTGGGATGTGCGCCGCAGAGCTGTGCCGTATGTGGCCACGTGTCTTGCAGTCAGGATGCAGAGCAGGGATCCCAGCAGAACAACGCAGGAGCTTGTGCCTCCGCCTGGGCACTGCCAAATCTGGCCATGGGCACCTGCGTGGCTGCTCTGGCAGGGCTGGAGCCAACATCCATGAGCTTTCCGTGGAGGAACGCTGCCGGGCTTGGCTGGTTCTGAGGCCGCTCGTCTCCGAACGGTGTGAGATGAGGAGGGCAAAGCCACAAGCTGGGGCAAAAGCTGGGGTGCCGTAAGCTGGGTTCACATTTCGGCTGGTTCATGGATCAGCTGAACTCCCCTGGGAGGTGAAAACCAGGGGCCCGGTGCATAGCCCTTTGCAAATAAGCACCTCGTTAGCGTTAATAGCGCCGTGAGCACTGGTGCTGGGAGCACGCTGACGCCTCCCTCTCTCTCCTTGCCCTCCTTCAGGCTGGAATGGGTGGAAATCATCGAGCCTCGGACGCGGGAGCGCATGTACGCCAACCTCATCACGGGGGAGTGCGTGTGGGACCCGCCGGCCGGCGTGCGCATCAAGCGCACCAATGAGAACCAGTGGTGGGAGCTCTTCGACCCCAACACCTCCCGCTTCTACTACTACAATGCCACCACGCAGCGGACGGTGTGGCACCGGCCGCAGAACTGCGACATCATCCCCCTGGCCAAGCTGCAGACCCTGAAGCAGAACACGGAGTCGCCGCGAGCCTCCACGGAGAACAGCCCCGGCAGGAGCAGCAATGTCAGCAGGGAGGGCAGCACCAGCTCCTCCCTGGAGCAGGAGCTGGAGGGCAGCGAGAAGGTGCCGGAGCAGACGAGGACGAGCCGGCAGTCGACCCAGTACGCCGTGGTGAAGGAGGAAACGGAAAGGTGAGGGCGGCCGGCCATGGGTCGGTGCGGTGCCGCGGGCACGGCGCGGGGTCGGGTGCCGGTGCTCAGCACTGTGGAGGGGCAGAGAGCAGGGTCCCGGTCCTGCAGCGGGGAGATAATTCATCAGGCAGCTCCCCTAGCGAGGTCACTGATGCCTCTACGGTTTACAGTTTGCTCATCCATCAAGCAGTCACTGGAGGAAGAGGTGCAGGCACCCGTGGGAGCTGCTCCTCCTCATTAGCGTTGGCTTAGGTGTTCTTTCCTACGGGCAAAATAACTCCCCGGCCTCCAAAACGTGGTGGTGCAGGTTTAAAAGCTTTTTCCCCGGGTCTGTGTCTCCCCAGCGCAGTCCCTGCTGCTCCCCTGGGCCTGCGGGGTGGGTTCCTGGTGCGAAGGGGAAGCTGCGGCCCGAGCAGGGAGCCGTGCTCGGTGCCTGAGGTCCGGCCGTGCACGGGTGTGCACAGCACAGCGAGACGCTGCTGCTCTGCCTGCTCTGCCTCACGCCCTTACAGCCTGCGGGCTGCAAATCGGGCGGCTCGTCGCTTAACACATTTTTATTCTCTTAAACATCACCCCTCCAAACGTGACGTGCCCGTCCCGCTCTCCATCAGTCAGCACGCTGGCACGAGCGAGCCAGCAGCAGCAGGATCCGTCCTCGCGACACATTTTGCTCCCTCCCTGCTCGCCCGGAGAGCTGGGACGGGGGCCGAGCACACGTCTCCTGTCCCCCCCATCCCCTCCTTGCACCGACCCCCAGCTCCACTCCACTGCCTCCGTCCCCATCACCCAGTTCCTCCTCCTCCATCCGTCTCGACGCCGTGCAGCTGCAGGTGCTTGCTGAAGACGTTCACAGTTTATTCTCTGCATCCTTTGCACGAGCTGCACTCGGGGTGGATTTTCCAGCTCCCTGGGGGGCACCCTTCTGGCAAACGAGCTCCTCGGTGCATCGGAGCAGAGTCCAGCTCCCAGCCCCGTGGGAGCCTTGTTTTCTCTTTCATTGTTTCAGATGTTGGACTAGATCGCGTTAGAGGTCTTTTCCAACCTAAAAGATTCTATGATTCTGTGGTTTTCTATTTTCTTTAAGCTGCCCATCGCTAAGACCTCTCCAGGCCTCGTGGCTGCTCCAGGAGCATCCTGAGGTCCTTGGTGCATAGCCACCCCCCATGAAGGGTTACAGGCAATGAGACGTTTTGGGGTGTTTTTTCATCTTCCTGCGGACCATGCGCACCATCGGGGGCTTCCAGGGGAAGAAGGAAGCTCCGGCCTCGGTGGCACCGTGGATTTGTCACCTCCCTGCGTGCTGCTCGCTGGGCTGCAGAAACCAGGGCGAGTGGCTCAAATCACTCATCCCACGCGTTCCCTCTCCTCCTCCGGGGCTTCGGCTGTGCGGGGGCATCGCGGGGCGCACGGGTGGGAGGAGGACACCGGGGAGCTCGGATCGAGAGGCTTAACCCGCGGGGACCTTCCGCCGCTGCGCCACGTGGGAGCCACCGCGTAAACCCATCCAGGGCAGGAGCCACCTCCTGCCTCGGGGGAGATAAATTTATAAAAAAAATATCGGGTGCCACTCGAGGGAGCAAATATTGCTGTGCTGTGGGCAATTTCCAGCTGGAGGTGACGTGTTGGTCCCGTTGGGGGTTCGGTCCGTGGCACGTCTGGCTCGGGGAAGGGGCGACGCCGCGGGCTGAGCCCGTGGGGTGCATTTCCAGCAGGGCACAGGGCAAACAGGTTAAAAACACCTGGGCTTGGGTACTTCTGCGGCTGTCAGAGCAGCCCAGGATGCTGGGCGGGGAGTTTGCTCCGCGGCCGGGGGCTTTCCACATCAGGAGCTGAGATTTTGATGAGGGAGGGGGGTTTGGCTGCCGACCTGCGGGAAATCCCCTGGGACACCGAGGTTCCGACTCCAGAAGTGGCCGGCGCTCCTGGGCCAGGGGTGGATAAAGCCAAACACGAGCCGTGCAAATTAAAAATGGATTTTGGATCATGGTGATGGCAGCTGCGAAGGGCAGCGCCAGCTCAGGCGTTTGTGCCTCGAGCTTCTCAGCGCCCGGGGCCCCTCCGCGTTCTGTTGTTGTTTGTGACCTCGGGCAGCTTGCAGCCACGAGACACAAAAACGTGTATTTGTGTGTGACGCGCTCGTTTTGTGCCCGTCTGAGCCCTAAAACGAAGGAGAGCTGCGTCAGGCGTGGAGCGTTGCAGCTCCAGGGGCTGGAGATGTGCGGACTCCTGCAGAAGGCAGCAGTGAGTCCTGAGCCTCTTCATACCAGGGGCATAAATAGGACCTCTGCCGTGATGTAAATGGTTAAAATAAATGCTTAAAATGCTTAAATAAACAGATAAAGGTGAGAATACTCATCTTCCATTCTTCAAAGATGAGTACAGCGACATTTAGGTTTCTAGATAGCAAACTACTTAGAGCAGGCTTAGCATCATCTTCCATAAATATTTTTTTTCTTTGCCTTGTTGGTGCTTTTTTCTTCTCAACGTGCAGCCGTCTCCTTCGCTTTGAGCACCAAGGTGCCTCCCACCACGGCTGCGCTGCTGGCTGGTGTTTGAGCGGTGTCTCCTGTTTTCTGGAGGAATCGGGGTGGCGGACAGGACAAGGGTCATGGTGGAGGCTGCCCCAAGACCCTCCTTTGCAAAGGAAAGGGGGACGAGCTGCGGTGCTAACGATGCTGGGTCTGGCATCGCTTGGTGTGCCGGAGAGGACACCTGGGGATGTTTCATTTGCAAAGGGAGGAAAGAAGGGGATGGTTTGTGGGACTGGGGAGGGGTGAAAGCGGGTTTTTGTGGGGTGAGTTGAGTGCATGCCTTTGCTCGGAGACAGGGCTGAAGTCTCCTACCGGGAGAATTAACAAAGGATGCTTCTCCAGTACTTGGCTTTGCTTCCCATAGGAGAGCCAAGGTTGGACGGGAGCTATGGAGGTCTCCTGCTTGAATCCCCTGATCAAAGGTTCATAGCATTGAGTCTTAGACTCATTTCAACAAGGTTTCCCTCCCGAACTCCTCCAGTCTTACAGCGAGGGGCAAGGCTCGAGCAGCTGATCTTGAGGAGCCATCGAGGCTGGGAAAGGCCCTCGGGACCATCAGGTCCAACCTCCAACCCAACCTGCTGGGTCCCAGCCCTACACCACGTCCCTTAGCGCCCGTCCCATCACACCTCGTGCTCGGAGGCGCCCCATGGATGGGGGATTTGGGAACAGGAGCCTCTGGTTTGGCCAGAGGCCACGGTGGCCACGGGGTCCTCGGTGCGGCCGACACGGTCTTCAGGGTCTCGACAGCAGGTTTGTTTGGGTGGTCAGCAGAAGTAGAGTGCTTCCCGGCAGGAATTCTGGCTTGCCCAAGATGTTGCGTTTGCTTCCTTAAAATGGGAACTTTATCTACAAAGCAGGACGTGGCCGCTCTGAAATCTCGACTGGCTTTGTGTCGGGTCACTGGGTTTCGGCACGCTGCGCCTCGGTCCAGCAGGACCCCAGGACCCACAGGGTGGCTCCCAAGGCCCCAGGGGAGACTGATGAGCAGAGGCACCTTGTCTGAGCCACCTGGGGAACTTTCCGTGGCCCCCACACAGGATCAGGGGCGTCTTCACCCGAATCCCACCTGCTCCATAACGCACCTGCGTTATTTCCCAAGACTTACCCTTTTCTCGCAGGTTTTACCCCTGGTTCTGAAGCCTGCCTTGGGAGATCCCAAAGACCTTCCTCCCCGACCTCCTGCCTCCAGCAACAGCACGGAAGGCAGAGCGAGCTCTCCCCAGTGTGCCCAGGGCTCGCTGGTGCTGGGACCCAGCCTTGGTGTAGGGTCAGGAGGGGTTGCAGGGTTGTAGGATGGGCTTTCTGCTTAAAAACCAGAATTGGCTGAGGCCGTGTGCCATGTCTGCTTCCAGCCTGGACCCTGGCGGGGAAGGCTTCCCGCAGGAGCCCTGCTCTGAGTTGAGCAGGAAACGCTCCGCTCCTCCTCGCCTCCTCCACCTGCTGGTGCTGGAGGATTTCTGCTCCCGAGGTCTGGAAAACCGCAGGCAGCCGAGGTGGCCTCCCCTCCACGTCCGCTGCAGAGGAGCTCGTGCTGACCCAGAACATGCCCTCTGTGCACGTTCATCCAAAAATGAACATCTCCGTGCTGCCAAAACCCCGTTCCCATGGGTTAAGTCCATGCCAGGGGCTGGGGGCTGCTGCGATGAAATGCTGGGGTCTCGGTTGGCCCTACAGAGCCGCGTCTCCCTTCCCACCCCAAAAGGATGCTCCAGGATCCCACCCCAAAACGGGACCTCCTCCGAGACCTCGTTCCCCCAGCAGGGCCCGAGGCACCGGAATGGGGATGCTGCCAGCCCGCGGAAGGGAATGCTCAAGGAAATTGCAGTTTTTTCAGCAAACAGGGCTAAAATTGAGATTTTTCTCTTTTTGTTTCCTCTCCTCTTGCTTATTGCCTCAGCTCTGTGGCACCCGACGAACGCCATGGGCTCCACGGGGAGACGTTTGCGGGGTGAAGGCTGGGGTTTAACCCCCTTCCTCACGCTGTTTTCAAATATTTGGGGGAAAAATGTCCACATCTGGCATTTCCTTGAGGCAAAGAGCTCTGGGGCAAATCGGGGCAAAGCTCTCTGTCCATGTCCTGCTGATTTTTTGTGTTCTTTCTGCACGACCGGCTCGGGGATTAGCTGGGTGTCTGTCCAACGCGTGCGCAGGGCGTCCGGCCCGGCGTGCAGTTTACATAACAGCAAAGAAAAACATCTTTTCCCCCTTTTTTTTTTTTTTTAGATGCAGCGGCTGTAATTAAGTGTATGAAGCCTTGCGGTCCAGCGATTAGAGCAGAGGATTAGGCGCTGAGATTTCATTTCTATTCCTGGCTTTGCCACCGAGCTGTGCTATTTCGGGCACGTCACTTTCCCTTGTTTTAAAAATAAAAGCAGCGCCCGGAGCCGCTGGGAAGCGGTGCCACCTCCTATTCCAGGGGGAGAAGGAAAATAAAAAACACGATTAGACTTTTTTTTTTAGCTCTGCTGGAGGTGCAGTCCCCTCTTCCTGGTGCTTTGGGTGTGAGGTGTGGGTTAGTTAGACCAGGGAGGGACTGGGGGCTCCTCCTGGGGGCTCCCCGAACCCTCCTAGCTGTGGGGTTGGGCACAGCTGGGGGGTCCCGGTGGGGCACGGGGGGACCAGGAGGAGCCTCCGACCTCCTCCAGTCCCCGAATCCATCGGTGGCAGGTTTGTCTCCGTGGATCCCGTTGGCAATTCATCAGACGGGGCTTGGGCAGGAGCTGGGGTGGGGGGCACATGGGGACAGGAGCTGGAGGGGGAGCTCCTCTGGAGCCACTTGAAGTTGATTTTTCCCCTAATTAAGCAGCTTTATTCCCTTGGTAGGGCTCAGGAGTAGCTGTCGGGCTGCGGGCACCCTCCAGGTCCTTGGGTCTGTGGTGGGGATGCGGCGGCACCGTGTGCCGGCCACGGGTAGCGGGGCTGGGTGGAACCAAGGATGCTGCCACGTGTCGTGCTGAGGAGGAGGAGGCTGTTCCCCGGGCACGAAGGTGCTGCAAGCCCTGAAGACCAGCTCCTTGGGAAACCACACACACTGCTTACCTGCAGGGGTCCCCTCAGCGCGGATGGGCTGCGGCAGCTCCGGGTTTCCTCCTGCAGGGCTGGAAGGGGCACGGGGCTCCTTGGGAGCTGCAGCCTCCCAAAAAAAAATCGCCCAGGGGGAATCCCAAATCCCCAAAAATCTCTGCCAGGGCTTTTGGCCTCATCAGTGCGAGCTCGAATGCAACCACAGCTGTTGGAGTAAGCCTGCTGAGAAGACAGACGTCGCCCTGCGTGGGCTGCTAAAACCAGTGCGTTCTGCACCTCCCCAGCCCCTCGGAGCCCTGCACGGGCACTGCCGGCGTTTGGGCAGGACGAGAAGGAGGAAAAAGCCCCAGTTTTGCCGTTTCTTTCATGAAAGGAGGTGCTGCTGCACTCCATGGGTTTGTGCAAGGAGTTTGTGCAATGAGTTGTGCAATGGCTACCGCAGCGGTGGTTCCAGTTGCATGAACTGTTTAATAGGTACTGGGCACCCTCCAATTAACACACTACAATTACAAGCCCACTTCTCCGAGCCCCGTGGCGCTCTGACCAGAGGTCTGTTGCGAAACGGCATCGCTGAAACCGCCCGTCCCTGGCTGTCAGGGCGCTGGGTCCCGTCCAGGCTCGGTTTGGGCTGCTGGAGGCAGGGGTGCTGGACAGCTTCCAGCGGCATTGCCCGCAGCGAGTGGGTGCGATGGCTCCGGTGGGATTCGGACCTGCAGCGTCAGCGGGGCTGAGCGGGTCCCCAGCGCCCCCAAAGTCCCCTCGAGCACCAAGGAGGCTGAAACCACCCGGCAGCGTTGCGAGGACCCTGATCTAGAGCGAAGTCACTTGTTAAAGTGCCTTCCACCTCTGGAAGGTGGGAGTTGTCCTGGTTCTTGCTCTGCCCCGTTTGCAGTGGATATGTCGCTGACCCTGCCGAACCTCGCTCAGCACCCGCATGGGGATGGCACAGCTGGGGACAACGTGGTCCCCTCTCCACCACCCTGCTGTTCGCTGCCCTGCCCTCTGGGGTCACCTAGGTTGGAAAAGACCTTCAAGATCCCCAAGTCCAACCATCGGCTTGACCTACGGCGTCCCATGGCTAAACCACCTCCTCGCCTTGAGTCCATCTGGAGCTGCAGCAGGAGGGGGACAGCAGGACGGGGACAGCAGGACGGGGACAGCAGGACGCCCTCCCTCGTGGGCACGCTGCTGCACTGCCTGCTCCGAGAGGAGCTGAATGGTGCAGGGGAGAGCATTAAGAGCGGAGCCACTCGCTCTGATTTCAGCACACACGAACGAGAGCTGCTGGAAGCGTGGAGCTGGCGGGAGGGCCCCAGGCAGGCTTGCCAGGTTGTTAATATTTAAGCAGCAGCATTGTTCGGTCCCTGCTGGCCTGGCTTCCGTGGGCAGCAGTGCATGGAGCACTTGTCCCCTGTGAACCATTCCCCAAGGTTTTTAGCCCGCACCTTAAGAGCTGTGCCGAGCACGGGTCAGACCAACACGGGGCATGGTGCTTTCGGCAATGCCCACCTCTGCCCGGTGACTCAGAGCTCGCTTCTGGTCTCACGCAGCCTCCCCACTGCTGTGTGAGCAAAAAAAAAGAGAGGGTTTTGCTGAGGGGGCTTCGCAGACCGGCACCAGCCTGACCTGGTCTTGGGCGCAGGGAGGCACGTCTGGTCTCGGTACCCTCGTGGGGACGATCAAAGACCCGTGGTTACTCCAGAAGATCAAACAGCCTCTCTCTGTCTGAAGAGGTCGTGGGGTCTCCTCCTTGGAGAGCTTCAGAAGCCGCCTGGACGTGGTGGTCCTGGGTGAGCCAGTCGCGGTGGCCCTGCTTGAGGAGAAGGCTTGGACCAGATGGACCAAGAGGAGCCTCCAGCCTCAGCCATTCCCTGAGCCCCTTCTGGAGTTGTCATGGATGAAACAACTTCATGGTTTGATGTCTGTGAGCTTCAGCTTCCCTCCTCCGTGCCTCAGCACCTTTGTGCTCCCAAGCTGCCCGCCTGGCGTAAGCCCACCACCGCTCACCTTTCTCCTGAACGTTCCCAGATTGTCTCCTGCCATGGCATGGTGTTTCTTTCCAACGGGAGCAAGACCCCAGCTTTAGGAGCGCAGGTCCACTTCCTGGGTCTCGGCAGCATACGTGCTGTCACCTCGTGTCATCTCTTTGTTGGGAATAACGCGTGTGACCTTCGCGACAGCAGCAGAGGGGTGAATTTTCAGCTCCTGGGAGACGCAGAAGAGCAGAGGGAGCGTCTCAGATGCTCCACCGCTGCCCGCAGGCCGCCCCTGCAGCCTGTAACTCGCGGCACTGTGGATGGATTCGATACCTGCCTTCAGTCCCCTTGGCAGCTCAGTAGCAAGAGCTGATCGCCGCGATAATGAACTCAGACTCATCAGCAACACCTCACCGACTGTGCTCCGGGGCTGCTCTGCCGGTGGGATGGGGCCAAAGATCCAGGAGATCTCCAGGAGGTCTTGATCTCAGCACCTTGCCGGGCATTTCTGGACCACGAGCTTGCTTAGAGCATGGATTGCGTGTCAGCGAGACCCTGCGTGGGGTTTTAATCCATTTATTGCAGAGGAGGAGATGGCAGCTTCCGAAAACTTTCTTTAAAGATTTCGAGGCGTTAGGGGTGCCGAGCCAGCATGCTGAGCTGTTTCATCTCTCCAGCCCCATGGGCTGTCCTGGCTCCTGGGCACCTCGTGGGGCTCCATTTGAGGAGCAGAAGCTCTGGAACGCTCTGTTATTGTAGGTATATGGAAAAACAAAGGCGGTGCTGTGCCGTGTGCTTCAAGTGCCGGCTCTGCTCAAAACACCAAGCCGGGAGCAGCCAGTGCCGATGGCAAACCTCTCCTTCTTCATCCTCAGCTGCTTCATCCGTGTTTGGAATCCAGGCATGAACAAGCTCCATCACCTACGAGCTCACACACCCTCACCTTGCGCCTCCAGCCGGCACCACCAGAAGCATGGAAGCTGCATAACCGTGGCCGCTGGGGCAGCTTCCGCAGTATTTGCAGGACCTTTGCTCCGAGTGGCTGGAAACCAGCTGGAATTCGTGCGAGGCTCCTCAGACCTTCTGGCAGGTGGGCACGAGTAGAAATGGAAGCCTGGGGAGCCCAGGTCCCATCCCCACCTTGCTCCCGGAGTCCTGGTCAGGACAGAAGGTTTGCCCTGAGATGCAAGGAAACACTTGGTGCCCTTTATTTGCAAGTGCCTTGAAAAATGTAAGGCTGGAAGGGATAGCTGATGATCAGGTCATTTTTTGCATGTTTTTTTTTGGAAGGGAAGGGACGAGGTGAGGTGCGCAGCGGGTGGCAGGCGTTTGGAATGTGTTGCTGTGGGAGGTGGATAGCGCTGCGCTTTCAGGAAGGGATTAAACAAACCCCAGGCAACCAGTCCATAGACGTTTCTGAAGTGGGTTCCTTGGAGGACACCTCCCTGCTGATGACCCTAACGCAGGGACCGGGTGCTGGGGGGCACCTTGGGACTGCAGGCAGGTCGCGAGGTCTCCATAAGCAGCTTACCTCACCGCCACCGCTTGAAGCTGAGCACTGGGCTGGAGGCAGCATGGCGCGGGCCCAGGAGGACGTTTCATGTCTTATAGACCTCTCCAGAAGGTCCATAGAGCGCAGGAAGCAGGGCAAGTTGAGAACTTTATGTGTAAGGAAACTAAGGTGTCCTGAGGTCTGGGGTTCCTGAGGAAACCTGGAGAAATGTCAGTTTGTTCTGAGGGTCTTCCCCTTAGAATCATAGAACAGAACCATGGAACAGAACCACATAGGTTGGAAAAGGCCTCCGAGATCAAGTCCAACTGCTCACCTGGCATTACCGTGTCTACCACTAAACCATGTCCATGTCCTTGCTCAGCTTCAGTTCCCAGTTCATGCGTTCAGGAGTTGGAATTTTCATGCTTTTCAGGAGTTGGACCCGATGATGCTTCTGGGTCCCTTGGCACATTCTATGATTCTAAGAACTTGCCTGAAGGTCTTCTTGAACTTGAACTTCCTTGAGGTCTTCTTGACCTTGAAATTCTTTGAGGCCTTCTGGACCTTGAAATTCCTTGAGGTCTTTTGGACCTTGAACTTCCTTAAGGTCTTCTTGACCTTGAACTTCCATGAGGTCTTATGGACCTTGAGTTTCCTGGAGGTCTTCTCCCAACAACCACTGCCATAAATCTCAGGTATTTTTTCTGCAGCTTCTTTAGGAAGCTTCCTGAGCATCGGTCCCCTTCCATCAGACCTACCAAGGCTCTGCCCGCTGTGGAGGAGACACTGCGGTCATGGATCTGGGTACAGCATGATAAGCAAGAGCTGGAGCCTTTCTCTTGAGAAGAGGCTGAGTGTCACGAAAGAGGAGGCGCGCGCCTTCACGTGCGTTGTAGAGGGAAAAGGGATTAAGCAATTCAACACAGTTATAATTTCAGGGCTCAGAAGTCTCATTAAAATTAGCTTTGACAGAAGCTTAATTTTATTGCCACTTGCTTGAATAAATTCTTTGAGGTCTATCCTATTAGGAAGATTTGTTTTCTTCTCCTGAAACCAACATCTGATCTGAATTTTATTAACACAAGCGCCTTAATGTGTACGTAGGGTTTGTTAATACGGCAGCTTAGAAAACTGCTCAGAAGGAAGTTATTTCTCCAGATGTTTGCTGTTACGTTCTGGTGCGGATCAAATGTCTAATAATCTGCGCGGCGCACAAGTCGCTGCGTGTTTTGCAAATGAGCCTGATGATTTGCACATCCCTTAGCGGAGATAAGGCAAAAAGACCTTTCCTGTGCTCCCCGAGCAAATACCGGCCATAAGTAGGAGCAATATCGGAACGCGTTGCCCTTTGACAAAGACTAATAATGTGGCTAACGACCACGGGAGGGGCACGGCGTGCACGTGAGGATGCTGGGGAAGCCCGAACCCCAGGGGAGCGTGGACCAAGAGCTGGGTCTGGGTTGCAGGAGAGGCTTTAAGCCGGTGCTGGTCCAGAAAGCAGGGTGTGATTCGATGTCCCACGTCTCCACGTGTTCTTCTCCGTGTTCCTCAAGTGAACGCGCTCAGGGAAGGTGTCTCGGGGAGTAGGTTTGTAGCTGCTGGTGCCGCCACCTTCCCATCTTCTGCCCAGTGCTCTGCAGGCTCCACTGTGCCCCCAGGAACCAGTACAACCAGCTGCAATGTGGTAAATGAAAATGTGCCCAAAAAAGGCTTTTTCTGTCACTCGCCCCTTCCCCCTGCGTTGGCTTTGGCCAACAGAGCAGCACAGCTATTAGTGGGAGGAGTGGGACCGATGCTGGTGAATATCCATAACCCCTGCCCTCTGCACAGGGCTGGTGTAAATAACCAAAGCTGAAGAGCTTCTCCTTTGGGCACATTAAGTAGATATCCATGTCCTGGATGAAATCGAGGCATGCTAGGCAGGGTGGGATGCCAAGTGCTGGACGCTGTGACCCGTCCCTAAGGCACAGAAGGGATGGGAAACCCGCGGGATGCTCGTGTGGAGTGAGGGTGATGCAGTGAGTCAGGATGAAGGGCTGCCCTGAGAAGGGAATGAGGGCAGGACAAAGCCAGGAGATGGTTTGGATCCATCCAGCTGTTCTTATAAATGAGGGGGAATGGGGTGTTGGCAGGGTGAATGAAGCTGGAGACCACAGCTGTGGAGGGCTTGGTCATCATGTTGGATTCAATGGTCCTTGTAGGTCCCTTCCAACTGAACCAAACCATCCCCATCCCATCCCCATCCCATCCCCATCCCATCCCATCCCATCCCATCCCATCCCATCCCATCCCATCCCATCCCATCCCATCCCATCCCATCCCATCCCATCCCACTCTACTCTACTCTACTCTACTCTACTCTACTCTACTCTACTCTACTCTACTCTATTCTATTCTATTCTATTCTATTCTATTCTATTCTATTCTATTCTATTCTATTCTATTCTATTCTATTCTATTCTATTCTATTCTATTCTATTCCATCATCTGTTAAACACCTGATTAATGACTCATGATGCCAGGAGGTGGGCACAGAGCCCAGCCCGATGGGGTGCCCATCTCTGTGGATGGGCTTCATGGATCCTAAGTCTTCGTTGATCCTAAAGGAAATGAGGTGTTAATAAGGGCACGTGCGTGTCGCGGTCACTGTTGTAACCCCTTGTTCACCATTACTGTATTGCAGTTCGCCGCCCTCCGGAGTGTTTGAGAAAGAATATGACATTTATCGGGATTACAATGCGGAAGGCCAACTCCTCCACTACAGGTAGCCAAAATTTCCCTCCTGTACCGGGGTTCGGGTCCGAAACGTGGCCTCTGCAGCGAGGCGTGGGCATGGGCAGCCTGTGGGGAAGGGGCTGCAGATGTCTTTTGGTTCTCCTCCCCATCTCCCTCCTGCCGCTTGCTGTAGTTTTAGCTTTATGACCATCCTTAATAAGGGATTAATTTTGGATTTATTTTGGTGGTTCTTTGGAGCAGGAGCGCCGCATTCCCTTTCTGTAGCTCAGTGTCGTCCGTGCTGCTCTCTGAGCACTGCAGCACGGCCCGGCTGCTTCGGAATTTCATAAAACAGTGTTTCAATATTTGCTTTTCATTCCCGTGGATGACGAAGGCATTTCAGGCAGGCAAAGGAGAAGTCATGGGGTCTAACCGCTGCAGGGTTGGGGGTGCAGGCGGGACCCCCCCGGTCTGTCCCAGTGCGTCCCATCGCAGCAGGCGATGTCTCGGATGGCTCTCGGCACTGGAACCACATTTAGGCTCCTTTCTGGGATTTGTACGTGGGTGTGGGCACACATTTCACCTATTTCTTGCTTGTAAGATGGGTGTCAGCATTCTCCTTCTCGGATCGGGATCGGGATTTCAGGTGATCGCTGTGCTGAGGAAACTGCCCCCCGGCTTCCCCGGATTTACACTGATGGTGGGGACACGGAGCGCTCGTGGGGACACGGAGCAGTGGCAGGGACGTGGAGTGGTGGCAGGGACACAGAACTGTAGCAGGGACATGGAGTGGTGACGGGAGCGTGGAGCAATAGAGGGGTGACAGGGACACGGAGCAGTGACGGGGACACGGAGCGGTGATGGGGACACGGAGCAGGACAGAGCTGTGGTGCCGGATTGATGCCGCAGGCAGGGACAGGACCCGATGCAAATTCCGGGGACAGCACCCCCACCGTCAGTGCCACCCCCGGCAGCAGCTGCCCCTGCCCTCTCCCCATCGGTTAAAAGAGGAAATTTCACCGCGGTCGGTGCACGCAGCCCTGTTTGTACCAGCGCCTGCCTCGCCGCAGGGGACGCCTCCATCTCCCGACCTCAGCCTGGAAAAATCCCACAGACGGCCCTGCCCCCACCAGCTGCAGCCAGGAAGCTAATTAGCAGCTTTGGCTAATTAGCTGAGAGTGGGCTTCCTTCTGGAGGAGCCCGTCTCAAGTGCCCCCTGCCTGCGGGCTGCGGGGAGGTGGGAGGGGGGCTGATGGAGCCTTGGGGGGGGGCTCCTGGCCCGAGCCCCTCCTGCGGGCTCCAAAACCAGTGTTGGGGCCCAGCACCCCGGGGTGCGTGGATCCGCTCGGGTGGGAGCAGGAGCTGAAACCCCCGGCTGGCTGCAGGAACACGTTGCCAGCTCACCGGGACACAGCGCGGCTCCCCGCCGCGCTGCTCCTCGAGGAAATGTCACCGCTGCTCCCCGCCTTCTGCTGCGAGCTCCTCTTCAGGGCGAAGGCTTCTCTGCCCCCAAAATGGGGGATTTGGGGGTCTCAGAGCCCGCTCCTGCGAGGGAAAACGCCGCGCTGTTGAAGGGGGGGTGAGGGACGGAAGGTTCGTTATCTCCTCGCCGTGGCTTGGCTTCCGCTGCTGCTAATTGGGTGCCACAGGAGACGGGAAGCCGGCAGCGCTCGGGCAGCGGACGGGGGAAATATTGCACGGAGAAATTGGGTTCTGCAGCTCTGAAGTTAAAAGCGCGGTCGAAAAAGAGACGCGGTGGTGCCCGAACGTTGCAGCCTCCTCCTTTCATTAAGGAGAAGGCTTGTCAGGGCTTCGTGCCCAGCCCAAGGCAAACTCTCCCTTGTTTTAATTTAACTTCTTCGGAGGTATTTTGGCAGGGAGCTTCGTGCTTGCTTTCCTCGCGGGCATCAAAGCTCCAGCAGTATTTTAGGCAGGGAACGAAGCCCCGGGAGACCTCGGACACCCTTCAAGTGAGGCCTGCAGTCGGCAGATGGGCTGGAGGCTGGGCCAAAGCTGGCGCCGGTGAGCGCGGGCGGCGCGATGAGCCCGTCCCCGCCTGTTCCTGGCCCCCGACCGGCGCTGACACCCCTCTGGGCGCTGTTCCTGCTGCTTCTCCCCGTCGCAGGGATGCACCACACCGTGCCAGGCAAAGCTGAGCGCCGAGGCGAGAACAAGACCCATGCGCGCAGCAGGCGAGGAGAGGAGAAGGACACGGAGAGGCCGGGAGGCTCGGAAACGCACGGCGAAGCCCAGGCAGAGGAGGCAAAACGCTGTTCGTGCTCCCTAGGCTTGCAGAGCCCTCGAATTTCGGGTGCCCTGCGCAGAGCCTTGCTGGACGGCGGGCACCGGCCTCACCAGGTCCAAAGCGCCCTGGGATCGCAGCTCTGCCGAAATGCCCGCACCAATTGCAGGGACCCAGGTCACCGCCCTTCTACATGCCGCAAGCAGCGAGCGGGGATTTGAGATCTTCAGTAGGATCTGAGCTCCGGGATATTTGTAAGTGTAACTCTGTGTTTGCACGTCCTTGGGCACTTGCAGATAAGGAGCAACGAAGCCTTAAGGCCGGGGATTTTAGCCTGTCTTCCCGCGTCTTTGTTTTGGTATCAGCTAGCAAAGCGCGTGGTGTCCTGGTGGCTCTGCAGAGGCCGGGAGGTGCCGCCTGCCCCGCAGGGACGAGGGGGTTCCAGGCACACGTGGTGGGAGATGGGGAGAGGTGGGGACCCAGTGGGGGTCTCATTGGAAAGATCTCCAAAGGGAACAACCCCGTGCGGGGACAGCGAGCCGCCTCGAGCACCGCTGAGGACAGTTCTGCCCAGGCGCACCCTCCGCTGGATGTGAGCACCGCCACGCACAAACCACGCAGGAAACTGATCTATGTGAATTACTGCAAGTTAAGGGCTTTTTTTCCCCCGAGAGGTGAAAAGGCGCTTAGTTCTCGAGCTAAATTACGGTCCTCACCTGGCAAAGTCTGAATAACACCAGCACGAGCAAATGCAGCGTGAAGAAATGCGCGTGTTCAGGTCAGTTTTGCTTTTACGTGCTGCAGGACCGAAATGTGGCAGGTTTGGTGCACTGCCCGCTGTTGCCTTCCTGCTGTGGGCAGCATCTGGGGAAATGCCACCGGTGCTGGTGCCTGCAGGGCAGGTCTGCCTGCAGCTCAGTGCTGAGCTGACGGGGAAGGTCGGCGGTGCTGCTTCACCTCTCGATCCTCCTTTGCTTGCAGCGAGCTGAAAGCCGGGACATTGCTGCTACAGCGGCCCTGCTGTGGTCCATGCTGGTGTTCCCTGGTGCAGCGCTGATTTAACGTCGCTGCCGTCTGATTTCACATAAATTGGTTTCTCTGGTAGAAGGTTAGAGGATTTGGGGGGCGTTTTGCAATGGGATTGCGCATGGGGTCGTAAGTGCGGCCATGCTGGTGCCGTCCTTCAAGGGAAGGAGAGCGAAGGGGAACCGGGATGAGCAGAAACACTCGGAGTTTCTGGGGAAGCCGCGGTGCCGATGGGTGGCCCTGGCCATGGGCATCAGTTATGGCACAATTCATGGAGCCGAGCCATGCCTGGGGGAGCGGGCTGCCTGCACCAAAAACAGGCACAGAAAATGGCAAAATCCTGCGTGGAGCCGGGCTTGTCCCCATGCTGGCTTCTCCTCTCCAGCAGGATCATTTCCACTTATCGCAGTAACCGAGCCGCTTGTGGGCACGGTGGCTGCAGCAATTTAGCCGCAAAAAGCCCTTTCCGAACATTCCTTTTACAGGCAGAAAATTAAATTTAGCCCGTAGTGATGCTTTCTAGTGCAATAACCCCGGACGGCGCGGTGGAGCTCTCGGGTTATTGCTCGCTGTTACTTACTGCTCTGATTTACAGCTCTGCCTCGGCTGGGTGACGTGACGCGCCGCTCCGTGGTCTGCTCGGTGAGGTTTTATTCCTACCCACTGCTTCCAGGAGTGTGCTGCTGCTGAAATAGGAACGGGGGCTGCAAATATGGGAAACAGGAGGGGCTTTCACCCGGCTCTGGTTGCGGTGCCTGTGGGACGGAGGCGGGTTGGATGTATGGGGGTGGTTTTGGAGGCTCCCCTCTGCACAGAGCACCCCGGGGGGCTGTCCCTGTCCAGGGACGGTCCTGCACTTCGGTGGCACCTCTGGTGCTGCAGTGCTGCTGGGGATGGCTCGGGTCTGACCATGTTTGACCTGCCCAGGCACATCGGGTCTGCTCCAAAAGCAGGTTTCTCCGTCGTGAGCTGCGTCTTTAGCAGAGGTTTCAACTCCAAAGGCACCGGGGACGCACAGCGGCGATGCTGGGGGTGAGGAGCCGAGCAGGGCTCTGTCTCGTTCCCACTAGCCATGATGATGGCCGTGACTCGATGTGGTGTAACGGGGGGCTCCTGGAAGCCCCAGCTGGAGCCAGGCTCTCTGAGACCCTCGGCTGGGACCCCATCTGTGCTGGCTGCAATCCAGCTTGAAGGCTGCAGGTCGAAGGCTGTGGAGACGCCATCAGATGAAAGCAGGGCAGGGACTGAGAGAAGATGCTCAGTGTGCTGAGTCTGCATCTAAAACACAGAGCCTCCTGCCCATCAGGTACATGCCAGCACTTAATGGGACAGCTGGCACCGGAGGCATCGGAAGGAGCCAGGATGGGTCCCACGCATCCCTTGGGGGCTGAGCGGGAGCGTCCCAGTCCCGGGGACATCAGTGCCAAGGCAGGCGGGGCACCAGAGGCACCAGAAGTTGCCTTTGGGGCTGGGGCAGTGTAGACGCATCTGAGGCCGAAACCTGAGCACAGCTGAAGCTTTGCTCCACCATTTGCCGCTTGGTTTTTGACACTTTTTGGGAGGTCCAAACTGATGCCCCCCTGCTGTAGGTGCCCCAGGACAGGGAGATTCAGCTAGGAAGGGCCTAGGCTCCGTGCTCGTGCCAGGAGCATCCTGTTGGATCCCCACCAGCCTTGCCCTGGCTGCTCAGCTCCCTGCAGCGTGGTCCCAAGGAGTTAATCACGCACCGCCGACATTATCCTGAGACTATAATTATTTCTGCTGGTGAATTATTAATGAAGAGGAGAAAACTCTTCATTTCATTGCAAATTGCAATTAGGGCCGAAACGCAGAGCCTGGGGAATGCCGGGGACGGGCGACCCAGCGGCAGGGGGACCAGGCCCCAGGATGCCGCTGCTGCCAGGGGAGGCAGCCGATGGCATCTTGGCGAGCGAGGCCACACGTGAGACCCCAGTCCTAAAAACGCTCCCAAACTCACCCGTTTGGCCACCTTGCCACTGTCATTTCCATTCAAGTGAAAAGAATGAGTTTGAAGGTCTCAGCATGTCATCTGCCGCCTGAACCAAGGGGTTCGGGCCCTGGTGGGGTGGGCGTTGGGTTTCTGGTGCTTGGCGTTGGGTTAGGGGTAGGGTTAGGGTAAGGGTTAGGGGTAGGGTTAGGGTAAGGGTTAGGGATAGGGGTAGGGTTAGGGTAAGGGTTAGGGTAAGGGTAAGGGTAAGGGTAAGGGTTAGGGTAAGAGTAAGGATAAGGTTAGGGTTAGGGTAAGGGTAAGGGTAAGGGTTAGGGTTGGCAGGTCAACATCCTTGGCACGTTGGCCAACAGCCTTATACCGTAGGACATGACACATCAAGAGGCTTTCAGCGCGAGCATCGTGCGCAGGGTGCTGTTCTTGCTCTAGGAGCCCAGCGGGGCACAGCACCAGTCTAAAATGCCCCCAGATTGTCCCAGTGCAGCGGTGCTCTGCTCTGGTGCTGCCAGGGGATGCCCCCAGGAGATGCCCTGTGGTTTCGGGGTATGAGGACACTGGTGGCACATGCAGGGGTTAACGCACTCGGTGCTCCCCATTATGAAACCCCTGAGTTTGGGCCTTGTGGTCCTTCCTGGAGCTTCTTTGTGCCCAGTGCCCCCTGCAGCCCTACGCCGTTTTTGCAGAGTTTTGGTGGAAACCCTTCAGGGGGTGAGGCTGGGGTCTGTTGGCAGGGAGGACCCACCGAAGGGATGGGGCTGGGTGGGGATGAAGAGGACAACACCTAAGCAGGGGGCTGGAGCTGAGGGCAGAGAAGCGGGGGGGCACTGGGAAGCTGAGGAGGGGGCCGGGTGGAGGAGATGGGATGGGGCTGCGAGGAGGGGACGTCCATCCGTGGTGTGCACAGCTCTGGGACAGGGGCCGTGCACCGTGCTCTGGGCTGTCCGAGATGTCTGGGCAGCATCACAGTGGCACTGGGGTGGCTGTCCCCCCGTCCCCCCACTGCAGACACCCGCCTCGCCCCCTGACCGCTGTGTTTGTCCCTGCAGGACGTCCTCCCTGCGATGGAACGCCGGCACCAAGGAGCGGATGCTGATCAAAGTGACCGACCGCGAGCCCAGCTTCCTCATGCACCAGGGCAACGGCTACGCGCCCGACAGCCAGCCGGGCACCCGCTCGCGCCGCCCCTCGGGGGGCCAGCAGTCGCCCAACCTGCAGACCTTCGCCCCTTCGGAGGCCGACAACTCCGTCTTCTTCCCGGAGAGGAAGCCCTCGCCCTTCTTGAAGAGGGCTGAGCACGTGGGCAGCTGCTCGCCGCTGCTCGGCCGGGGCGACTCCTTCTGCTCCCCGCTGCAGACGCAGCACCGCAAGCACTCGAGCGAGTCGCAGCCCTCCTCGCCCCGCTACGCCTACGAGCCGCCGCTCTACGAGGAGCCCCCCATGGAGTACCAGGCGCCCATCTACGACGAGCCCCCCGTGGACATGCAGTACGAAGCCAGCGGGAGCTACAAGGCCGGCTCGCCACAGAAGTCGCCCATCCGCAAGCCTCACCCCTTCCTGCAGTCGCCCAAGCAGGGCTCCAACTCGCCCTACCAGCAGCTGGTGCTCACCAAGCAGAAGTGTCCCGACAGGTTCATGAGCCTGGAGTACAGCCCCGCGGGCAAGGAGTACGTCCGGCAGCTGGTCTACGTCGAGCAGTCGGGCTCCAGCCCCAAGATGAAGACGGGGCTGCGCCACAAGTACTCGCCCAACCCCATCGGCGGCTCCTACTCGCTGCAGCACAGCCCCTGCCTGCTCCGCGACCAGCGCCTGGACGTCAAATCGGGCGACTACAGCAGCATGGAGGGACCCGACTTCTGCCCCGGGCAGCCGGCGGGCCAGGCGGCCCCGGGCGAGGACTCCATGTCGTGGTCCAGCCAGCAGGACACCATGTCCTCCACCGGCTACTCGCCCTCCACCAGGAAGAGGAAAAGCCGCAAGCCCTCGCTGCCCCACGAGCCCAACGCCTCCTCCACGGACGGCTCGGGGGACCGGGAGGCGCTCGGCGAGCAGCCGGCGGGCGAGGATCGGGCCGTGCCGGCGCGCTCCCAGATGAACCGGACGGAGAGCAAGGCCGCGGAGGCGGAGGCGGCGCGGGGATTCCCCGAGCCCTTCCTGGCGCAGGCGCGCCTGGCGTGGGAGGCGCAGCAGGCTCACTACCACATGAAGCAGCGGAGCAGCTGGGATTCCCAAAAGGACGGCTCGGGCTATGAGAGCGATGGCGCGCTGCCCTTGCCCATGCCGGGCCCGGTGGTGCGAGCCTTCAGCGAGGACGAGGCGCTGGCCCAGCAGGACAACAAGCACTGGAAGAGGAACACCTTCGAGAAGCTGGGCTTCCCCCAGATCCTGCTGGAGAAGAGCGTCTCCGTGCAGACCAACCTGGCCTCCCCTGAGCCCTACCTGCACCCATCTCAGGTAACGACCCGGGGGTGTCCCTGGTGTTCTGGGGCGTCCCCACGCACCCCACAGACCCTCACGCACGCGTGTGCACCATGCAGCATCCCTTGGGTGCCACTGCAGGCTTGGCAGGCCAACCCATGAACGGTGTCCCCACCATGCTCCTGGTTAAATAAAGCTTGTTCTCGATATAAAACAAGTTTAAACCCCATTTTCCATCTCAGATCCAGCAGGACGTGCCCGCAGGAGACACCACAGCCTGGTAGCTCCAACACGGGCACGGGTGCTTCAAACACAGTAGCCGTGGCTCTGCGCCACGCGTGGCTTCAGGAGCTGCTTCTCCTCCCTCGGTCCAGCTCAGCAGGAGCCGGCTCTGGAGCCCATCCCCAGCTCTGTCTGGTCGAAGATAACACCGGATCCTGCCCGTGGCACTCCGAGGGAGGCAGCAACTCTCGGGGTGCCCAAGATGCCCCTTTCTGGTCCTGGTCGGGCTGGAGGAGCTGCAGCCAGCAGGGACGTCCGCTCTGTGGGCACCATGAACAAACAGCCTGTTTCTGGTCCCTCAGCCTGCTTCAGGTTTCCACCAGCTCCTGTGCCAGAAACCAGGGTTTGGTCAGCAATTTCTTCGGGGCCGTAGCAGCTGCGATGAGGCAGAACCCAGGGTAGTTTAAGTGAAAAATTCAGTAAGTAAATTGCCCTTCTTAATTAGAACATAATTACCTGACTCCTTATGGTGCTCGACTTCCCCTCGGCTGTGCGACGGTGCTGGGCAGCTGCCCCCTTGGGACCTGGAGGGTCCTGTCCCCTGATGGGACCTGGAGAACTTTCTGGAAGGTGGAGCTGGTTCTCAGCTGCCGGGCACGGAGCTTGGAGATAGTGAGGTGTCTGGAAAATGCTGGTTGCCCATGGGGACGTTGAAGGCATCGCGCCCAGGGGCAGCAGAAGGAACTTCTCCTTGTGCACGTGTCCCCAAGCACTCTGCGCCGCAGGAGGTGGTCGGGAACCAAAGTTGGGCTTGGGATACCCATGTCGCAGGAGGAATATCCACAGCCAGGTCACCAACACTGAGCACCTGAGGTTTCCTAGGTTTCCTGCACCGGGGATGCAGTGGCGTGCTCCCTTCTGCCCCTGTGTTCCCGTCCCCATCTCCGGGACACGCTATCCAGCAAGGACAGATTTCTCCTCCAGCTCCCAACAGCTGCTTTTCTCCTCAACCCCCTGAATTTTTCCTCCCTTTTGCATTGGGCGTGCCCCTCGCCCACAAGAGTGAATTTATTTCTACGTCACATCTGTCGCTGTAAGCTCGCCTGTACCCGCACCGTCCCCTGGCTGACCTCGAAGGCTAGCGCGGGCGGTTGGAGATGCTGGCACCCAGGATTTGTCCGTAACTGGAGCAGAACCATGATGGGAGGAGAGGCTTGGCAGTCCCCCTGCTCCCCGAGCTGCCGCGACAGTCCTCCCGCGGGTGCGGTGGCAGGAGGACACATAGCAGGACCTGCCAGGGGGTCACAGCCAACTGCTGTTGGTGCCCAACTGCTCAGCCCCCTTCTGCAGTTCCAGGCTCTGGCTTCTCCCAGCTTCCCCCAGCTGTGCTAATTAGCTGGAGTTAATTGGATTAAACTGGATATAGAGAAGAAATTGTTCACACTGAGGGTGGTGAGATGCTGGGACAGGTTGCTGATGCCCCAAACCCTGGGCCAGTACCGGTTCCAGTAGCAGAAGGACGCTGGTCTGCAGGAGGACCCAAGCCAGCACCTCTCTGCTATGCCCAGGTCCTCGCTGGCTGGGTGCTGTGTGAGGCTAAATCCCAGGCACCCACGTCCTTCTGCATGTGAAATGTGAGGGGAAAAAAAAATCTTTCTGCTGATGCTTTGTAGGGTCCCACCTGCTCCTGGTGTCCACGAGAACGTGTCTGGCTCCCAAAGTCATTTGTCCCCAGCCTGGACGTGGTGCTGGGCCACCAGCGTCCTCCTGGGCTTGGGGACACCAGAAAGCCATGCGTGAAGGTGGCTCTGTGGACACGGGGTTACTGGGGGGCTGGCCACCATCGTCTGCTGTCCACGGTGGGTCAGGGCGCACCGCTAATAACCGTGCCCTGTCCGGCTGTTCTCTCCTAGTCAGAAGACCTCGGCGCCTGCGCCCAGTTCGAGAGCAGCAGGCAGACCAGGAACATGATGCCCAGCGCCAGCTGCGTCTTCCCCACCTTCAACCTGCGGAAGCCCTCCTCGGAGACGGACATTGAGAACTGGGCCTCCAAGCACTTCAACAAGCACACGCAGGGGCTCTTCCGGAGGAAGGTGTCCATCGCCAACATGCTGGCCTGGAGCAGCGAGTCCATCAAGAAGCCCATGATCATGACCAACGACCGCAACGTCAAGAAGGAGGCGTGCGAGATATTTAAACTGATTCAGATGTACATGGGGGACCGGCGGGCCAAGACGGACCAACTCAACGTGGCCTTGGAGATCGCCACCAAGGGCTGGAGCATGCAGGGCCTGCGAGACGAGCTCTACATCCAGCTGTGCCGGCAGACCACCGAGAACTTCCGATACGAGAGCCTGGCCCGGGGCTGGGAGCTCATGGCCATTTGTTTGGCCTTTTTCCCCCCCACTCCCAAATTCCATTCCTATCTAGAAGGATATATTTACAGGCACATGGATCCGGTGAATGACACCAAAGGTAAGAGACAAACCACCGCCGGTGGCGTTAGCCCCCGCTGATGTCACACCCCATCCCTTGTGTTTGTTTTTCCTCTCCCCGTCGCATTCATGCACTTTGCGTCCTTGATGAAACACGGTTGAGAAACTCGGCGATAGCGCACCAGGAGGCGCGGTGGCTGCGGGGCTGGCGTTAGCACCAACCCTCTCCCCGGCACACAGCAACCCAGCACGAGACCCGGCACGAAGTGAGCTTGGACACCTCTGCTCACGGCGCAGGCTCGGCCGCCCCCGCTGCTGCCAGCGGTGCTGGGTGGGGATGAGCAAGGGGTCCCATCATTCTGCATGGCCCCGTGCTCTAGTTTCACATTCCCTTTCCACAAATTGGAGCTCGAGGGGCTCTGGGACGGCTGCATGCTGAAGATCCAGCGAATCCATCTCCTTGTAAGCGGCAGCAGAGACTCAAGAGCGGTTACAAACGGATCACAGACTCGCAGAATGGTTGAGGTTAGAAGGGACCTCTGGGTCCATCTGGCCCAGCCCCTGCTCAAGCAGGGACACCCAGAGCAGGGTGCCCAGGAGGGAGGAGCCCCCAGCCCCTGGTCCCGGTGCCAGGGCTCCGGCACCCGCCCGGCCCAGCAGCGCTGCCTGGGGGCCAGGGGGAGCCTCCCGGGCTCCAGGCTGGGCCCGCGGCCTCCGCTGCTGGCCCCGGGCCCCCCTGAGCAGAGCCCGGCCCCGGCCTCTCGCACCTCCCTGCAGGGCCGCAGGGACGTGGGGGAGCTCCCCCGGAGCCTCCTCCTCTCCAGGCCGAGCAGCCCCAGCTCTCGCAGCCTCTCCTCACGGCAGGGGGGCTCCAGGCCCTGACACCCCTCTGGGCCCTGCACTGGGCTCTCGACAGTGTGCCCAGGGCTCTCCAATATACACCCAGGGCTCACTGGTATGGGGGCCCCGTTGCCCACCCCATTTTTGATCCACCTCACTGCCTGGTCATCAAGCCCATCCTTCAACAGCTTCTCTATAAAAACCTGAACTGAAAAACGCCAGGCAGACAGACAACACCCACCACATCCGTCTCCATGACGAGCCCCGGCTCCTCGGGGCACCGCACGGGGCCAGAAGGGGACAAAGCCCCCTGGGGGGCATGGCGCAGGGCTCGTGGCCACCACCAGCACCCGCAGCAGAGGCACCAAGCTCACTTCGCCCCGCGCCACGCGCTGGCTTTGCTGTGCCGCCAAGCAGAGACGCTGCCTGTGCCCACGCCGCGTGTCGGCCCCACACCGCCCCGCTCACACCGCTCTGCGCCGGTGACTGCGGTGCTGCCGAACACGCCCTCGGCCTGCCGGGGTGCTCGACGGAGCTCTTGGTAGTGGGCAGGTTTGAAAGGCCCCTGCCTGTCCAGCCATTTTGTTGTTTTGTTCCATTTTTATTCACTTTGCGTTATTTCATTGTTACTTTGGTTCCTTTTTTTTTTAGGTTTTATTTCTTTTTTTTTAATTTTCTATTTTCCTCCATGTTTTGTGATTGTTTTATGTTTTTATATTTATTTTTATATTATATTTTTATATTCTTATTTTATTTCATTTCATTTTGATTTTTATTTATTCTTATTTGTTTTTAATTGTATTTCATGTTATTTTGTTTTTACATTTGTATATTTTATATTTTTTTATTTTTATTTCTTTTATTGTATTTATTTTTGCTTTTTTCTATTTTTTTAATTTTATTTTTGTTCTATATTTCATTCCATTTTATATTTCATTTCGTTTTATTTTATTTCGTTCCATTCTGTTGTCTTCATCGCTTTGTTTGTTTCCCAGTGACACAGCACATTAAAGAGGTCCTGGAAAGGAACAGTAAGAAGAAATCCAAATTGAGAAAGAAACCCAAGCCCTATATCGAAGAGCATGATGGTAGGGGTCGTGTCACCGCTCGCTTGGGGCCCCCCTCTCTTGGCCCTCGTAGCAAAGCTGCTGCTTTTCGGCTTTCACACCCCACTCCCCAGCTCCCCCGGGCTCTGCTCGCTGCGTAGGTGCTTGGAGGGGCTGCGCTGCACGGGGAGCGGGGAGGAAGGGGCTCGGGGACCCCCCCGAGTGGCCGGGAGTCCCGAGTCTGCTCTTTGATGGTTGGACTTGATGGTCAACTGATGATCTTTGTTGACGGTTGGACTTGATCAATTGGTGCTCTTCACTGATGGTTGGACCTGATCATCAGTTGGTGATCTTCATTGGTGGTTGGACTTGATGGTCAGCTGATGATCTCAGCTGATGGTTGGACTTGATGACCAATTGATGATCTTCTCCAACAGTTGGACTTAATGATCAGTTGGTGATCTTCATTGACAGTTGGACTTGATCAATTGGTAATCTTCGTTGACAGTAGGACTCGATGATCAGTTGGTGATCTTCACTGATGGTTGGACTTGATGACCAATTGATGATCTTCATTGACGGTTGGACTTGATGATCGGTTGGTGATCTTCATTGACAGTTGGACTTATCAATTGGTTATCTTCACTGACGGTAGGACTTGATGATCAGTCGATGATCTCAGTTGGTGGTTGGACTTGATCAACTGATGATCTTAACCGATGGTTGGACTTGATGATCTTAAGGGTCTTTTCCAACCTAAATGATTCTATGATCCTAATTTGGTGCACTGCAGGCCTGGCACCCCCAAGCTGGAGGAGGGAGCCCACTGTCCCATGGCCAGCCTTCCATCCCTGCTCACCTCGGGGTGATGCGGGGTCCCTGGGCAGGGCTGTCCCTGGGGAGCAATGCTTTGCACCCCACGGGCACGGTGCAGAAGGGACTGAAGATGATGGCCACGGGGACCCGCAGGGACCGGCGCGTCTCGTTCTTCCTTCTGGTGCTGGCCAAAGCAGTCCCCAGTGGGCACAGGCGTCACCATGAGATGGCTTGTGCCGGCATCACTACATCTTGGTGCCATCGCAACAGGCATCAGGGCAGGGGGAACCCCCCGGTCCCCACACATGGGGGGCTCCAGAAAACCCCAGAGCCTTTGGCAGCAGCATCAGGGACAGAAGCGAATGATGACCTCAGTTTGGGTTTAATCACAATATTTTGGGGGTGTCAGGATGGTGGAGGGGTAGCAATGCCATCAGGCTGCCAACAAGGAGCTGACCACAGAATCTTCCGAAAGAGCATTTTGTTCCCTGCTTTGCACAAATATATGAAAAAATACATAAAGTAATAAATATATAAAATAAGAATAATAAAAATAAATTTAAAATATTTTTTAAAAAGGGATTTTGCCCAGAGGAGGAAGCAGAAGGAGGCAGCGTATTGCTTCCCCTGTCCTCATCCATGTGGATGCCCAGTTAAATCCCCAGAGGCTGACCGCTGGGGATGGACTGGAGCCAGGCAGGGCGGTGGGGATGCTCAGGCTGCAGAGCGCTCCCTTTTCTCTCTTGTTAATAGCTCGTTAGCGCCCAGCAAGACATCAGGTCAGGTGCCAGTGGTCCTTGAGCCGGTTGTCCCTCTTCCTCACACAGCTGCAGGGGATGATTAAGAAAGATCCAGTTTGTTTTGCTCTTGGATCAGGGAAAGTTTGGAAAACGGGGCTGTGCGTGCGTCTGGACCCGAAGCCGTGGTCCCGCTGCTGATCCAGTGGGGTCACTGGTGGCAGCAGGGCTGGTCGGATCCTGCTCTTTGGAGCCACACCGAAACCAAAGCTTCTGTCCTGGACACGTTGCTCCCAGGATGTCCCCAGAGCAGGGCCGTCCCATCCCACTGCTCCGTGTCCGCCTCGAGAGGACCCACCCCGGGTGATGGGGACAGAGATGGAGCAACCACCCCTAGTGACGCTGCGGTGGTGGCCCCCAATGACCCCTGGGGCAGGCAGGGGACATCCTCACAGAGACAGTCTCCTCGCCCGGTGGCTCCCCGACGTCCTCCTGATGGCGCTCTGCTCTCTCTTGCAGGGGTGGCCATCAGCACGTATGCCAAGTACTGCTACAACAAGCTGCAGAAGGCAGCCCTGACCGGAGCCAAGAAGGTACCGCCGGGCCCCGCGGACGTGTTCCTGCCCGCTGGAGCGGCGCCGTGGTGGGGATGGGGGCGAGCAGAACCGGGGACAGGGCAGGATGGTGCCCATGGGTCCCCAAAATTCCGTTGGGAAAGGCGTGGGACGGGCACATCACTGTGAAGCAAATGTGGCCACGATCCAGGGCCCAGAGTAGAGCAGGAGCTCCAGGAGCGGCCAGGTGGCTCCTTAGGTCCTCGGCTCTGCCCAGAGAGGAGGCACAGGGCCAGATTCAGCTTTTGGGGGGTCCCCGCATTGGGAGGGCTGGAGCAGGTTGTGTTTCTGCTCTTCTGCGTCCCACCGTGCACACATCTGCTGCGTCCATGTCCTCGCTGCATCCTGTCATGCAGATATCTGCTGCGTCCATCTCTTCTGCATCCCAACATGCTCATATTCTCCATCCTCCTCCTCTGCATCCTGCTGTGCATGTCCTCTGTGTCCATATCCTCCTCTGCATCCCACCACGCACACGTCCTCTGTGTTCATCCCTTCTTCTGTGCCCTACCATGCTCACGTCTTCTGCATCCATCTCCTCCTCTGCATCCCACCATGCTCACATTCTCTGTGTCCATCCCTTCTGCATCCCACCACGCACAGGGCTCAAGGTCTGCAGGTTCCTCCCAAATCAGACTGATAGCTCCATGTGGTGGGGCTGGCACAGAGCAGGACCCCCCGTGACCATCTCGTGTCCCCCAGCCAAGCACCACATGCAGGGACAATGACCACACGGTGCCTGCTCTGTCTCCCGCAGGGCCTGAAGAAGCCGAACATCGAGGAGATCCGCCACGCCAAGAACGCCGTCTTCAACCCTTCCATGTTCGGGAGCTCCCTGCAGGACATCATCGCCATGCAGAAGGAGCGCTACCCCGACCGGCAGCTGCCCTGGGTGCAGACGCGCCTCTCCGAGGAGGTGCTGGCGCTCAACGGGGACCAGACCGAGGGCATCTTCAGGTACAGCCCCGTGTCGCCTGCGGTGGGGTCGTCACCACCCCACGGGTGCCCTTCTCCTCCCTCGGGGTGAGGAGCAGCCCCCAAGCTTCTCCTTGCTCCAACCCACGGATCGTCTTCACGGGGATTTGAAGAGTGAGCCCTTTCCCTGATGCCCACCGTGGTCTTGTTGGGGGCTCGGGCTCTGGTGGGGAGAGGAGGGGTTGTCCCCACATGGGGGGACACCAGCTCCACAGTGCCCATGACGCTTGTCCTCCATGCAGGGTCCCCGGGGACATCGATGAGGTCAACGCGCTCAAGCTGCAGGTGGACCAGTGGAAGATCCCCACGGGCTTGGAGGACCCCCACGTTCCCGGTAGGGGCCGGGCGGGCACGGGGGCGCGGGGTGGGGGCAGAGCTGCAGCCCCGTGTCTCACGGCTGCCCTCGGCCTGCAGCGTCCCTGCTGAAGCTGTGGTACCGGGAGCTGGAGGAGCCGCTGATCCCCCACGAGTTCTACGAGCAGTGCATCACCCACTACGAGAACCCCGAGGCAGCCATCGCTGTCGTCCACTCTCTGCCCAGGATCAACAAAATGGTGCTGTGCTACCTCATCCGCTTCCTACAGGTAAGGACGGGGTCCCACCACTCCCACGGAGCCGCCCCCAGCCCCGCTGCTGGTTTTGGGGTGCTGGCGCGTGGTTTTGGGCTCCCCAACTCACACAAGGGTCTCCCATCTCATCCAAGGAGCTGGTTCCCCTCTCACCACCGTGCTCCTCTTCCCCAGGTGTTCGTGCAGCCGGCCAACGTGGCCGTCACCAAGATGGACGTCAATAACCTGGCCATGGTGATGGCCCCCAACTGCCTGCGCTGCCAGTCGGACGACCCGCGGATCATCTTCGAGAACACCCGCAAGGAGATGTCCTTCATCCGGGTGCTCATCCAGCACCTCGACACCAGCTTCATGGAGGGCGTCCTATAGCAGCACGCGGGGCGAAGCCACCACCCGACCCCACCGCCACCCCGTCCACCCTGACCCAACGTGGCCGAGGAGCACAAGCTGGGCCCCCTGCTCGCTCCCGATGCTCCGGCCACCTCACTGCCCACCTCCCTGCCGGACATTTTGGGGGGTCCTGGACTCGCAGCACCCACCCAGGAGCACCCCAGGGTGGCGTGGCTGTCACGGGTGGTGTGGGTGGCCATGGGCATGGGCGCAGGTGGCAGTGGGGACCGGATGACGGCGCTGGGGACAAGCGGGTCCCGGTTCAGCAATAACCTGTGTCCGTGGGGGCTGGCACGGCCACCGCTGTGGACCAGGTGACAGCAGAGTGGGGCAGGAAACACGACGCACGCCTGGAGCAGGTGGCACTTTGAGGACAGGAGGAACAAACGTCCCATGGACATGTGCCACGTCCCTGCGGGTGCTGGGGGCCCCCGGGTGGCTTAGCCCCCTGTCGTTGCCCACACAGGGGTGCGGGGGGAGCTGGGCAGGCTGGTCTTGTCCCGTCCTGGTGCCCATCCCTCGGAGCAGCACTGGGGAGCACAACCCATCAGCACCACCAGGTCCTGAGAGACCCATCTCACCACAACCAGGTCCTGAGGGACCCATCTCACCATAAATCAGTGCCACCAGGCCTTGAAGGACCCATCTCACTACCAACAGGCTCTGAAGGACCCATCTCACCACCACCAGGCCCTGAAGGAACCATCTCACCACCACCGGGCTCTGAAGGACCCATCTCACCACCCATCAGCACCACCAGGCCCTTAGGGACCAATCTCACCAGGTGTCAGTGCCACCAGACCCTGAAGGACCCATCTCACCACCACCAGGCCTTGAAGGACCCATCTCACCACCACCAGGCTCTGAAAGACCCATCTCACCACCACCAGGCCCTGAAGGAACCATCTCACCACCCCTCAGCACTGCCTAGTCCCAAAGGACCTGTCTCAGCACCCACCACGTCCCCTTGGCCCTACTGGATTCATCACGGTACCCGTCATCTACACTCGGCCCCAGAGGACCCATCTTGACCCCAGACACCTCTGCACCCATCATCTCCTCCTGGTCCTGAGGGGAAGAGGTGTGAGGAGCAGCTGAGGTCCCTTGGTTTGTTCAGCCCAGAGCAGAGCAGGCTGAGGGGAGGCCTCATGGCGGCCTGCAGCTCCCTCACGAGGGGAGCGGAGGGGCAGGCGCTGAGCTCTGCTCTCTGGGGACAGCGACAGGACCCGAGGGAACGGCATGGAGCTGGGACAGGGGAGGGTCAGGCTGGGGGTTAGGGAAAGGTTCTGCACCCAGAGGTGGTCGGGCACTGGGACAGGCTGCCCAGGGACGTGGTCAGGGCACCGAGCCTGAAGGAGGTCAAGGAGCGTTTGGACATGGTCTGGTTTTTGGGTGGTCCTGTGTGGAGCCAGGAGTTGGACTCGATGTGGGTCCTTCTGGGTCCCTTCCAACTTGGGATATTCTGTGATTCTGTGATCTTGGCGCCCATCACCTTCTCCTGGTCCCTCCGGACCCATCTTGGCACCCATCAGCTCCTCCTGGTCCTTCCCACCCCATCTTGGTGCCCACGATCTCCTCCTGGTCCTTCCGGATCCATCTCAGCGCCCGTCAGCCGCTCCTGGCCCTGCCTGGCACATCCTGGCGTCCAAAATCCCCTGGTCCATCTGGCCCCATCTCGGCACCTGACGTCTCTGCTGGCCCTGCCTTGGAACCCATCTCCTGGTCCTCATGGACCCATCTTGGCACCCATCAGTTCCTCCTGGTCCTTCTGGAACCATCTTGGCACCCACGATCTCTTCCTGGTCCTTCTGGACCCGACTTGGCACCCATCAGCTCCTCCTGGTCCTTATGGACCCATCTTGGACCCCACCACCTCTGGTCCTTCTGGACCCATCTCAGCACCCATCAGCTCCTCCTGGTCCCACCAAACCCCGCCCCGGTGCCCACCACCTCCTCCCAGTTCCCCCCCCCCGGCCACCACCGCCTGTCCCCGAGGACCCCCCCAACGCGTCCCCCCAGGGCCACCACGGCGTCGCCAGCGAGCAAGTGCCTTCTGCTCCACCCGGCGACCACCTTGGGGGGGGGGATGACACGCGTTTCGGGGGGGGGGCCAGGCCAGTCAGAGTGTATAGAGCTATAAAGAGAGATATTACATAGAAACGTTTGCTAACGAGATAGTTTTAATTGCAGATGCTATTTTATCGCCGCCGCCCGCCCCTCCTCCTCGCCCCGGGGGCCACCGCGTTGTCCCCAGCTGGGGGCAGCGGGGGCGGCGGCGGGGACCCCCTCCCCCGGCTCGGACAGAAGTTGTACAGAGATTTTTGTAAGCGGCCGCGGTCCCCCGGGTTCGGGCACCCGGATTTTGTTCTCATTGTTGTAAACTCTTTAATTTTATTTCATTTTATTTTATTTTATTTTGTTTTGTTTTGTTTTGTTTTATTTTATTTTATTTTATTTTATTTGTTGAGGTTTTTTCCCCACTGGATTTTATATATTGATTTTCTCTTTCTTTTTTTTTTTTTCCCGCTTTTTTTTCCCCCTTTTTTTCCCCCTTTTTTTTTCCCCTTTTTTTTTCCCCTTTTTTCCCCCTGGATTTTATATATTGATTTTCTCTTTCTTTTTTTTTTTTCCCCCTTTTTTTCCCCCCCTTTTTTTTTTTACCCCCTTTTTCCCCCCCCCCCTTTTTTTTTTTCCTTTTCAGCGCTGCGTTTTTAATTTATTACGGTGAAAACACTAAAAAAAAAAAAAAATAAAAAAATGAGAGGAACAAAACCCAAACCACTCCCAGCCCCGAGGGGGGCTGCGGGCGCGGAGGGGAGTGGTGGGGACGAGCGGGGTCCCCCCCCGCCCCGCGCCGCTCGTTACCCGAGGAACTCTGTAATTACGCCGCATGGACATGTAGAGGCGACTCCATGTTGTGTGAATAAAGCTACGTATGGACACGGCCTCTCCTCTGCCCCGTTCACTCTGGAGCGGATCAACGGCCCGGCCTGGGAACGGGGTGCCCCAGAGCAGGGCCGCCTGGTGACTCTATAGGGGCTATAGGGCTGCCATATAGGGGTGGGTGCCCGCGAGGATGTATAGGGCCCCGTACAGCCCTATGGAGGGGGGGTGGAAGATGAGCCCGTGCCATACGGCCTCTGTAGGGTGTGCAAAGGTGTGTGCGGTGTCATCACCTCCAACCCCGCAGGATCTATAGGGTGTGTATAGGAGTGTAGGGGGTGGGGAACAGGGAGGGTGTGGGTGTATATAGGGGTGTGTACAGGGGTCACGGGGGGGGGGGGAAATACTGGTGTATAAAGGGGAGCACAGAGGAGTGTGGGCATATATAGGGGCACAGGGGGTTATGTGGGGTATTTAGGGGGAGCACTGGGTGTGTGCATGGGTGGCTATAGGGGTCACCAGGGGTGTATGGGTGAATGTAAGGGTCACTTTGGGGAGGGAATATAGGTGTCCATAGGGTGCATGGGTGTGTATGGGTGTCTATAGGGTGTGTGCATGGGTGTCTATAGGGCACATAGGGCTGTGTCAGTGTATATAGGAAGCACAGGACAGGTATGGGTGTACATAGGAGTGTGTATGGTGTATACAGGGGTCGCAGGGTGTGTGTATGGGTGACTGTAGGGGTGCCCAGGGGGTGTATGGCTGCTTGTAGGGGGCATAGTGGGGGATGTACACATATCTATAGGGGTGCCCAAGGACTGCACAGGTGTCTATAGGGACACATAGGGGATGTATATGTATCTACAGGGGTGCCTAGGGGGTGTATGGGTACCTATAGGGGCACACAGGGGGTGTGTGCGTAACCATAGGGGTGCCCAGGGGGTGTATGGGTACCTATAGGGGCACACAGGGGGTGTGTGCGTAACCATAGGGGTGCCCAGGGGATTTATGGGTGCCTATAGGGGCATGTAGGGGATGTACACATATCTATAGGTGTGCCCAGCAAGTGTATGGGTGTTTATAAGGGCATTTAGGGGATATACAGGTATCTATAGGGGTGCCCAGGGGGTGTACAGGTGTCACAGAGGGGATATATGGATATCTATAGGGCTGCCTAGGGAATGCACAGGTGTCTATAGGGGGAACACAGGACATGCATACGTATCTATAAGTGTGCCCAGCAGGTGTATGGGTGTCTACAGGGGCACATAGGGGATATATGTGTACCTATAGGGGTGCCCAGGGGGTGTATGGCTGCCTATAGGGGCATATAGGGTGTGTGTGGGTATCCATAGGCGTGCCCAGGGACTGCACAGGTGTCTATAAGGGGCACACAGGGGATGTATATGTATCTACAGGGGTGCCTAGGGGGTGTATGGGTGCATATAGGGGACACACAGGACATGTACATGTGTCTATAGGCATGCCCAGCAGGTGTATGGGTGTCTATGGGGGCACATAGGGGATATACGCATATCTATAGGGGTGCCTAGGGGGTGTATGGGTGTCTATAGGGGGCAAAAAGGACATGTACACATATCTATAGGTGTGTCCAGCAGGTGTATGGGTGCCTATAGAGGGCACACAGGGCATGCACACGTATCTATAGGCATGCCTAGCAGGTGTATGGGTGTCTATAGGAGCACGCAGGTGATATACGCTTATCTATAGTGGTGTCCCGTGGATGTATGGCTGCCTATAGGGGCACATACAGGGTGTGTATGGGAAGCTACAGGGGTGTGCAGGGACTTCCTGGCTGCCCATAGGGTGCCCGGAGCCCCGCACTGTCCCTATAGGGCCCCTATGGGCTCCCTATAGGCTCCCTACAGGCTCCCTACGGGCTCCGTTTCCCCCCCGGTCCCTTTTCCGGTGCGGGACCCGGAAGCTCGGGGCACTTCCGTTTCCGGTGTCCGCCGCGGCGCCCGTCCGGCCGGCGCCATGCGCCCGGGGCTGCTGCGGGCCGCGGCCTGCGGGTACCGGCAGGGGCAGCGCCCCGAGCCCGGCACCAGGGAGTACTTCTACTACATCGACCACCGCGGGCAGGTGGGGAACGGGGGGGTTTGGGGGGGGAAATTGGGGGGCTGGGGGGAAAGGGGGGCGTTGGGGGGAGTGAGGGGAATGGGGGGGGTTGGGGGGAAATGGGGGGAATGGGGGGAAATGGGGTGGAATGGGAGGGAAGGGGGAACTGGGGGGGAATGTGGGGGGTTGGGGGAATTGGGGGGCCAGGGGGAATGTGGGGGGGCTGGGGGAAAGGGGGGGTGTTGGGGAGAGCGAGGGAAATGGGGATAATAGGGGGGAATGGGGGGGTAGAGGGAAATTGGGGGGAATTGGGGGGGAATAGGGGGGTTGGGGGAATGGGGGGGTTGAGGGAATTGGGGGGGGGCTGGGGGGAAAGGGGGGGTATTGGGGGGAGTGAGGGGAATGCGGATAATAGGGGGGAATGGGGGGGTAGAGGGAAATTGGGGGGGGGGGGGGAATGGGGGGACTGGGGGAATAGGGGGGGCTGGGGGGAAAGGGGGGTGTTGGGGGGAGTGAGGGAAATGGGGAAAATAGGGGGGAATGGGGGAGTAGAGGGAAATTGGGGGGAATGGGGGGGCTGGGGGAATAGGGGGGGCTGGGGGGAAAGGGGGGCGTTGGGGGGAGTGAGGGAAATGGGGGGGGTTGGGGGGAATGGGGGGGAGTGGGGATAATGGGGGGAATGGAGGGGGCAGAGGGAAATTGGGGGGGCTGAGGGAAATTGGGGGGCCAGGGGGAATTGGGGGGTCTGGGGGGAAAGGGGGGGTATTGGGGGGAGTGAGGGGAATGGGGGGGGTGGGGGGAGTGGGGAAAATGGGGGGCTAAGGGGAAATTGGGGGAATGGGGGGTGTGGGGGGGCAGAGGGAAATTGGGGGCCATGGGGAATTGGGGGTGCGTTGGGGGGAAGTGAGGGAAATGGGGGAAATGGGGTGGGGGTAGGGGAATGGGGGGAAATGGGGATAATGGGGGGAATGGAGGAGGCAGAGGGAAATTGGGGGGGCTGAGGGAAACTGGGGGGCCATGGGGAATTGGGGAGCCAGGGGGAATTGTGGGGGCTGAGGAGAAAGGGGGGGGGGCGTTGGAGGGGACTGAGGGAAACGGGGGAAATAGGAGGGGTGGGGAGACCGGGGTGAAGGGGGGAGACTGGGGGAAATGGGGGGACCGGGGGGAGATTGGGGGAATTGGGGGGGTGTTGGGGGGGAACCGAGGGAAATGGGGGAAACGGGGGGGTGGGGGGAGATTGTGGGGATTGAGGGAAATGGGGGGGGGAGGGGGGGACTGGGGGAAATGGGGGGGATTGGGGGGAACTGAGGGAAATGGGGGGACTGGGGGAAACTGGGGAGAATTAGGGGGAACCAGGGGTAGTGGGGGGGAACCGAAGGGCCTGGGGGAAATGGGGGGGCCTGGGGGGGGACCCTGGGGAACCCGACGGCCCCGGGGGGGCTGAGTGGGCCCCCGGGCGCCCACCGGAGCCGTGGCGGTGCCGCAGCTCTTCCTGGACGACGCCAAGGTGAAGAACTTCATCACCTGCTTCAAAGGTGGGCACGGGGGGCGGGACGGCGTCGGTGAACCGCTAATTAACGAGCCCTGACGCTAACATCGTCGGTTAATCGGTAATTAACGCACCCTGACGGTAACGCCGTTGGTTAACTGCTAACTAACGCACCTCTGACACTAACGCCGTCAGTTAACCGCTAATTAACGCCCCCTGATGCTAACACCGTCGGTTAATTGCTAATTAACGCCCCCTGATGCTAGCGCCATTGGTTAATCGCTAAGCAACGCGCCCCTGATGCTAATGCTATTGGTTAATGGCTAATTAACACCCCCTGACGCTAACGCCGTTGGTTAATGGCTAATTAACGCCCACTGATGCTAACGCCATTGGTTAACCGCTAACTAACGCACCCTGACGGTAACACCGTTGGTTAATTGCTAATTAACACACTCTGACGCTAGCGCCATTGGTTAATTGCCAATTAACGCACTCTGACGCTAGCGCCATTGGTTAATCGCTAATTAACATACCCTGACGCTAGCGCCGTTGGTTAATTGGTAATTAACGCACTCTGATGCTAGCGCCATTGGTTAATGGCTAATTAACACCCCCTGATGCTAACGCCGTTGGTTAACTGCTAACTAACGCCCCCTGACGCTAACGCTGTCAGTTAATCGGTAATTAACGCGCTCTGACGCTAACGACCGCCCGCAGACGAGCGCTTCCTCACCTTCTTCTTCGAGCGCCTGCGGCCCAACCGCAGCGGGCGCTACGAGGCCGCCTTCCCCTACGTCTCGCCCTGCGGCCGCGAGCGCAACTTCGTGCGCTGCGAGGACCGGCCCGTGGTCTTCACCCGCCTGCTGCCCGCCGACAACGCCAACAACGCCGACGCCGATGCCGAGCCCCCGCTGCTCTCCTACTGCGGTGGCGGCCGGCGCCTGGCCGTGCCCTTCGAGCCACCGCGCCTGGCCCTGCTGCCCGACAACGGGCGCCTCTACCACCCAGCGCCCGCCCGCGCCGGCGGCGTGGGGCTGGTGGGCTCGGCGCTGGCCGCCGAGTGGAGCCAGGCCTTCGAGTACGGCGAGGGGGCCGGGCGGCCGCCCACCCACTTCACCTGGCGGGGCCGGCGCTACGAGCTCAGCCACGAGCTGCTGCCGCTGCTCCGCCACGGGGCCCCGGGGGAGCGGGGGGGATGCGGGGATGCCCAAGGGCTCGGGGGTGTGGGCAGGGGGTGAGCGGGGTGGGCACGGGGTGCCCAAAGTCCCCCGGGACGTGGGGTGGGGGTGATTGGGATCCCGGTGTACCTGTCGTCCTTGAGTCTATGGGGTGGGGGTGATGGGGATCCCGGTGTCCCCATCGCCCCCAAGCCCATGGGGTGGGGGTGAAGGGGATGAGTCTGTGGGGTGGGGGTGATGGGGATCGCGGTGTCCCCATCGTCCCAGAGCCCATGGGGTGGGGGTGATGGGGACCCCCCCCCCCCGATGTTCCCCCGTGTCCCCCCCGGTGTGTGAACAAGGAGCTGAATCCGCGCTGAGGCTGCATCTCTGTCGTCACTCGGGGCTGGGGCACCAGGATGGAGCTGTGTCCGCCCCCCCGTGTCCTCCCCCTGTCCCAAGGGGGTTCCACATGTGTCCCCGTCCTGTCCCCAGGGGGGGTGGCACTGCCACCGGGTCCCCGGGTGCCCAGCCACCGGTGTCCCCAAGCCATGACCGGGGGCACTGGGACACCGTCAGTGCGGGGGACAAGGACACGCGGTGCTGGGCTGGGGGGGGGGGACAGGGGACATGGGGACACGGGGACAGCGCGTGTGATACACGGCAGCACCCCGGTGGGGTCCCCACCCCGTGGCACCGTGAGGTGGTGCCCCCCCCGTCCCACGGCACCGGGACACCCTGTGCCCCCGGTGGCTGCGGTGTCCCCGGTGTCCCCAGCCCCGTGGTGGCGGGGAAGGGACGGGGGGGGTGCAAATGAGGACGGGTTGGGGGGGGAGGTGGCAGGTTTGGGGTGCCCCCCCCTGCAGGTTTGGGGGTGTCCCCTGTAGGTTTGCGTCTTCCCCCAAAATATTTGGGGTGTCACCTCGCAGGTTTGGGGTGTCCTGCCTACATTTGGGGTGTCCCCCACTAAATTTGGGGTGCCCCCGCTCCAGGTTCAGGGTGTCTGTAGCAGGTTTGGGGTGTCCCCCCCAAAACTGGGGTGTCCGTAGCAGGATTGGGGTGTGTGTCCCCCCCCCCCCCAGGTTTTGGGTGTCCCATTGGTCCCAGCCAACATGGGTTCATGAGGGGTAGGTCCTGCCTAACAAATTTGTTTTCCTTTTATGATAAGATCACCCATCTAGTCGATCAAGGGAAACCAGCTGATGGGATCTGTTTGGACTTCAGCAAGGCTTTTGACACGGTTTCCCGTAGGATCCTACTGGACAAAATGTCCAGCACACAGCTAAACAAAACCATCATCCGATGGGTGAGCAATTGGCTGACGGGCAGGGCTCAAAGGGTTGTGGTAAATGGGGCCACATCCAGCTGGCAGATGGTCACCAGTGGGGTCCCTCAAGGCTCCGCTTTAGGGCCAGTCCTCCTCAGTGTTTTTATAAATGATTTGGATGTAGGACTAGAAGGTGTTTTGAGCAAATTTGCCGACGACAGCAAACTTGGAGGAGTTGTGGACTCTGTTGAGGGTGGAAAGGCCCTGCAGAGAGCTCTGGACAGGTTGGAGAGCTGGGCGAACACCAACCACATGAAGTTTAACAAAGGCAAGTGTCGGGTCCTGCACCTGGGATGGGGCAACCCTGGCTATACGTACAGACTGGGCGATGAGACGCTGGAGAGCAGCCCCGCAGAGAGGGATCTGGGGGTTGTGGCTGACAGCAAGTTGAATATGAGCCAGCAGTGTGCCCTGGCGGCCAGGAGGGCCAACCGTACCCTGGGGTGCATCAAGCACAACATTTCTAGTCGATCAACGGAAGGCATTGTCCCTCTCTACTCTGCGCCGGTGCGGCCTCACCTTGAGCACCGTGTGCAGTTCTGGGCACCACAGTACAAAAAGGACGTGAAACTGTTGGAGAGTGTACAGAGAGGGCGACGAAGATGGTGAAGGGCCTAGAGGGGAAGATGTATGAGGAGTGGCTGAGGTCACTTGGCCTGTTCAGCCTGGAAAAGAGGAGGCTGAGGGGAGAGCTCATCGCAGGCTACAGCTTCCTCTGTAGGGGGAGTGGAGGGGCAGGTGCCGATCTATTCTCTTTAGTGACCGGCGATAGGACCCGTGGGAACGGTGTCAAGCTGAGGCAGGGGAGGTTCAGGCTGGATATCAGGAAAAGGTTTTTCACCGAGTGGTTGCGCACTGGAACAGGCTCCCCAGGGACGTAGTCACAGCACCAAGACTGTCGGAGTTTAAGAAGGGTTTGGACTGTGCTCTTTGTAATATGGTCTGAATCTTTGGGCAGACCTGTGTGGTGCCAGGAGTTGGACATGATGATCCTTGTTGGTCCCTTCGAATTCAGGATATTCTATGATTCTATGATTTAGGTTTTGGGCGTCCCCCCCCCCCCCCAGTTTGGGGTGTCCCCCCCAAAATCGGGGTGTCCGTAGCAAGATTGGGGTGTGTCCCCCCCCAGGTTTGGGGGATGCGCTCCCAATTTGGGGCGCCCCCCCACGTTTTGGGGTTCCCCCCACGTTTGGGGTTTCCCCAGCAGATTTGGGGTGTCCCCCCCAAATTCAGGCTGCCCCCCCCCACATGCCCTGGGTGTCCCCCCCCCGTCGTGTCGCCCCGTGCCTCCCCAATTCCTCCAGCCCCCACCCGCCGCCAGGGGGCGCTCGCCCCCCCGCCCCCCCCCCCCCCGGTGGCGCTCTGCCCCCCCCAGCCCCAACTCGCTGCTCCCCCGCCCGTGACGTCACGGGGCGGGGCCGGAAGTGGCGGCGGGGAGGGTGACGGCCGGTACCGATTGGGGGGGGGGGGGGGGGGCACGGGGCGGGGGGGGGGGGCGAACCGGGAAGGGGAGGGGAGGGGGGAGGGGAAAGGGGGGACCCATTGGGGGGAGGGGGGCCCGATCCGGGGGGTGGGGGGCGGTACCATGGTGGGGGGGGGCTGGGGGTCGGGTCAGGACCCCCCTGATGGCGCTGCCCCCCCCCAGGGCCCGGGGACAGCCCCCAGAGGCCGCCATGGCCCGCAGGAGGAAACGGCGGCGGCGCGAGGGCGGTGACGGAGAGGGCACGGGGGACGGAGGTGGCAGCAGCGACAGAGGTCACACCGGTGACGGAGGCGGCGGCGGCGAGGGCAGCGACGGAGGTCACAGCAGCAACAGAGCTGGCACCAGCGACGGAGTTGGCACCGGTGACAGAGGAGACAGCAGTGACAGAGGAGACAGCAGTGACAGCAGGGATAGCGGTGACATCAGTGACAGAAGTGGCACCAGCGACGGAGTTGGCACCGGTGACAGAAGCAACAGCAATGACAGAGGAGACAGCAGTCACACCAGCGATAGAGGTGCCACCAGTGACAGAAGGGGCACCAGTAACAGCGGTGATGGCAGTGACCCAGGCTATACCAGCCGCAGAGGTGGCAGCAACAACAGAGGTCACAGCAGCGATGGAGGTGGCAGAGGCGATGGCAGTGACAGCAGTGACAGCAGTGACGGCAGTGTCGGCAGTGACGCCGGCGCCTTCCCCTTCAGCCGCCTGCCGCAGGACTGCCAGCTCCACGTCTTCTCCTTCCTCTCACCGGAGGAGAAGTGCGGGGCCGCGCTGGTGTGCGGCGCCTGGAGCCGCCTCATGCGCTCGCCCCGCCTCTGGCGCGTGGCCGACTTCACCGGCGCCCCGGCGGCGCTGGCCGAGGCCGAGGACGACGCCGGCGCCGCCTTCGCGCGCTGGCAGGGCTGGGTGCAGCGCTACGCCTTCCACCTGGCCGCCCGCCGCGCCAGCCCGCGCCTGCTGCGCGCCAGCTTCGACCTGGGCGACCGCGAGGCCGGCTGGGCCGAGTTCCTGCGCGGCTTCCTGGAGAGCGTGCGCTGCGGCGAGCTGCGCGAGCTGGAGCTCGACTGGACCCTCAGCCCCCTGCAGCCCCCCGGCCCGCGCCCGCCCGGCGCCGCCAAGCTGGAGCAGCTGAGCCGCTTCCAGGCGCTGCTGGAGCTGCTGAGCCGCAAAGCGCCGGGGCTGGCCCGCGCCAAGCTGCCCTTTGACTGGTCGCGGCGCTCGGTGGCCGCCCTCGCCCGCTTCCAGCACCTGCAGACGCTGGAGCTGCGCTACTTCTGGGGCTTCCGCGGCGTGCGGCCCGAGGCGCTGCGCGAGCTGGCGGCCGCCCTGCCCCGCCTCAAGACGCTGGTGCTGCACCTGCTGGTGCCGGTGCAGGACCTGGGCACCTCGTACGCGCTGGAGTCGCGCTCGCTGGAGGTGCTGGACGTCTGGCGCTGCCGCGGGCTGGTCTTCGGCCGCCTGGAGCTGCCGGCGTTGCAGGCGCTGCGGGTCAGGAAGAGGACGCGGGGCCTGATCCTGCAGCGGCGCGCCAGGCTGGCGCTGCAGAGCCGCTGGCGCTGCCTCTACGCACTGCTGCGCGCCGGCGCGCCCGGCCTGCGCCTGCTCAACAACCGCGCGCTGCTGCCGCACTGGCGCGAGCGGCCCTACGACGAGCTGGAGGCCATGCTGCGGCGCGCCTGCTACTGCCCCCGGCACACCGACACCTGGCTGCTCTAGCGCCAGGTCCCGGTGGCCAGCGTTGCCCCCATGGCGGCCAGCAGCAAACCAAGGTGACCACCAGCACCTCGTGGTGGCCATCACCACCCCATGGTGGCCACCACCACCCAAAGGTGACCAGGACTACCTAGTGGCCATCATCACGTCATGGCGGTGGCCATCATCACGCTGTCATGGCCATCACCCCCCAGTGGTGGCCGTCACTCTCCAGTGGTGGCCATCATCACCCCATGGTGGTGGCCATCACCGCACCATCATGGCCATCACCCCCTTATGGTGGCCATCACCACCTCTGGTGGCCATCACCCCCTCCCACAGTGGCTGTCACCACCCATGGTGGCCACCACCCCCCCTGGTGGCCCCACAGTGGCCCTGCGCTGCCACCCACCATCCCCAGGGGTGTCGCGGTGTTTCGGGGCACCGCAGAGCCCATTGAGCAGCGGGCGCTCCTCCCGGCCATGCGTGCGAGGTCGGGGGCAGCAGGAGCGCTGTGACAGCCCACGGGGACATGGCCCGAAACCGGTGACACGGTGACAGCGTGGGGACGGCGCGGGTGGGGACGGGGAGGCTGCAGGAGCCCAGCCTCCAGCACCAGACGGACAACAGCCATTAAAGACACCGATTTATACAGCGCTCCCGTGCTTCCGCCGCCCGCCCGCGCTACAGCGCGAAGTAGTCGAGGGCGCCGTGGCGGCTCAGGCTCGTGGTCCACACGGCCTCGTCCCGGCCGGCGCCGCGCAGAATCCGCTGCAGCTCCTCCTGCAGCGCCTCCGAGCGCTCCTCGTCCTCCGGGACGTCGTCGCCGTTGTCCTCGTCGCCGCAGAGATCCACGGGGCGCGGGTAGACGACGAGGCGCAGGGCGGCGAGCGGCGCCGTGCCCGCCGCCAGCGCCTTCACCCCCCGCCAGGTCAGGGGGTTGCCGAAAACGCCCAGGTAGCCCAGGCGGGCGCAGCGGCGGAGCGCTGGCAGCAGGGCATCGAGGTGGGCGTCCGTCAGGCGGCACTCCATGGCGTCCAGGTGGCGCAGGGCGCCCGAGGCCGTCGCCAAAAGCTGGAGGAAGGGCGGCAGGAGGTCCTCGGAGAGGTTGTTGCCGCTCAGGTCGAGCTTCTTCAGCGCGGGCGCGTGGGGGCTCTGGATGAGGTAGGCGAGGTCCCCGGGGAGGAGGTGGCAGAAGGGCAGCTCCAGGCTCTCCAGCGGGCACTGCAGGACGCTGCGGGGGGAAGCACGGAGGCCGTGAGGGCTCCGGAGGCGGCGAGCGGAGGCCGGGCGTCGCGCGGGGCCAGGAATGGCCGGTACTGGCCATGGTCTTCAATTTTGGGTAGACCTGGTCTAAAATTTCGGGTAGCCCTGGTCTAAAATTTTGGGTAGACCCATGGGGTGCCAGGAGTTGGACTCGGTGATCCTTACGGGTCCCTCCCAGCTCGGGATGTTCTAGGATCCTACGATTCTACACCCCCCGCGGGGCACGTACTCACCCCAGGAGCTGCCGCAGCCGCCCCGAGAGGCGGCAGGAGCCCAGGTTCAGCTCCCGCAGGCGCTGCAGGCGGCCGAGCCCCTCCGCCAGGCGCCGCAGCCCGTCCTCCGCCCCCGGCCGCCGCGCGTCCACGTTGCTGTAGGGCAGCCTCAAGCTCACCAGGTCGGGGAAGCGCTCGAGGCGCGGCACCACCTCGGCCAAGCCCGGCAGCCCCAGGTTGTTGAAGCGCAGGTCGACGCGGCGCAGCCCGGCCGGCTCCAGCGCCTCCAGCAAGGCCAGCGTGGCGCCCAGGGACAGCTCCTCGGCGTGGAAGTCGCGGCAGCGCAGGCGCAGCGCCCCGCCGGCGCACAGGGCGGCGCGCAGGATGGGTCCCGAGGTGCTGTTGACGAAGAGGTCGACGCGCACCTCCACCGAGGGCGGCGGCGGCGATGAGTCCGGCGAGCCCTCGAGCCGCTCGGCGCCGCGCTGGTCGTCGCGGCGCTGCGACGCCTCCAGGCAGGCCTTGGCCAGCAGCACCGTCCCCGACCAGAGGCTGAGGCTGTCGGGGCCCTGCTCAGCACCATCCTGCAGGCCCGTCATGTCCAGCACCCGCAGGCACGGCCTGGCGCTGCGGGGACGAGGCAGCGGGGCAGGGTTCGGGACGGAACCTAGACCCCCATAAAAAGAGGGACCCCCAAAGGGACCCCCCCCCAAAAAAAGGGACGACCTCCCCCAAAAAGGGGCACCCCCCAACCCAGACACTCCCCCCAAAAGGCCCCCCCCCAAAACTCAGACCCCTACAACCGGCCCTATAACAAGATCCCCAAGCCCCCCCCCCAAAATAAAAGACCCCCCCCCCAAAAGGGGCACCCCCAAACCCAGACTCCCATAATGAGACCCCCAACCTATCCCCCCCCCAAAGGGACCCCCAAAAAAATAGGGACACCCTCCCCCAAAAAGGGACACCCCCCAACCCAGACGCCCTCCCAAAAGGCCCCTCCCCAAACCCAGACCCCCAGAACCAGCCCCATAATGAGCCCCCGACTCCCCCTCCAAAAAAAAGACCCCCCAAAAGGGGCATCCCCGAACCCAGGCACCCCATAACAAAACCCCAGCACCACGGGGGCAGGGGAACCGGGGACCAAAAATCCCACAGTGCCACCAGCCCCCACCAAACACCGGCGTCCTGGGTGGGATACGGGGACGGCAAACCACGGGTGACCCCTTGGGGGGCTACCACGTGCACGAAGCAACCCCAATCCCGATCGCAATCCCAGTCCTGATCGCAATCCCAGTCCCGACCCCGATCCCGACCCCAAACGCAATCCTAACCCCGATCCCAAACCCGATCCCGACCCCAATCCCAAACCCAACCCCGATCCCAAACCCAATCCCAACCCTAACCTCAATCCCGATCCCAACCCTGATCCCGACCCTAACCCTGATCCCAAACCCAACCCCGACCCCAACCTCGATCCCGATCCCAAGCCCAACCCCAATCCCAAACCCGATCCAGACCCCAACCTCGATCCCGACCCTAATCCCAATCCCAAACCCAACCTCGATCCCAATCCCAAACCCAAGCCTGATCCCGACCCTAACCCCGATCCCAAACCCAACCCCGATCCCAAACCTGATCCCGACCCCAACCTCGATCCCGATCCCAATCCCAATCCCAACCCTGATCCCAAACCCAACCCCAATCCCAACCCTGATCCCAAGCCCAACCCCAATCCCAAAACCGATCCCAACCCTAACCCCGATCCCAATCCCAACCCCGACCCCAACCCTGACCCCAACCCTGATCCCAAACCCAACCCTGATCCCAAACCCAATCCCAACCCCAACCCCGATCCCAAACCCAACCCCGATCCCAACCTCGATCCCAACCCCAATCCCAATCCCAACCCCAACCCCGATCCCAAACCCAACCCCGATCCCAACCTCGATCCCAACCCCAATCCCAATCCTGACCCCAATCCCGATCCCAACCCCAATCCCAACCTCGATCCCGACCCCACACCTGACCCCACGCCCGACCCCACGCCCACCTGGCGTCGCGGCGGAGGCCGGCGGTGACGGCGAGGAGCAGCGCCTGCACGCACAGCTTGCCGGGCGGCCGGCGGGCGCGGCGCGGGCGGCGCGGGAGGCGCAGGACAGGGTAGGGCCAGGAGCGCACCAGGTCCCGCAGCAGCGGCGCCCGCTGCTCCGCCAGGGCGGCCTCGAGCAGCGCCGGGTACAGCTCGGCCGGCAGCAGCGGCAGCGCGCGGCGGGCGCCGGCGGCGTGGCCGGCCAGGCGGCGGGCGCAGAGGTGGACGAGGGAGGAGACCGGGGGCATGGCTGCGGGGTGGGGAGGGGGCGGCAGCGGGACCCCCAATGGGTTCAAGGCTCGCGGGGGTGCTGGGGGAGGGGGGGGCGGCACCCGCCCCCCCGAAGCGAGGTGCCTGTGGGGTGGGGTCAAGCGTGGGGTCGCCGTAGTGCTGCCCCCGTGGGGGGAACCCCAAAATGGGCACCCGGAGGTGGGACCCCAGATCTGACCCCCCCCAAAAGGCAGCGTCCCTCAGCCAGACCCCCGGTGGGGGGCACCCCACGGCGCCCCCTGGCCCAGACCCCATAGCAGGACCCCCCCTACAGTGGGACCCCCATAGCAGGACCCCCACAATGGGACCCCCAACCTTTACCCGCCCCAAACAGGCACCCAATGGCACCCTGAACCCCCCCACTGCACCTCATAACCCAGATCCCATAGCAGGACCCCCCCCCCAATGGGACCCCCAACCTCTACCTGCCCCAAATCAGCGCCAATGGCACCCAGTACCCCCCCCCAAAGGTCACCCCATGGCACCCCCCTAACCCTGACACCCCCCCCATTTGTCCCCATAGGATCCCCAACCCTGCCCCCCCAAAGGGGCACCCCCTAACCCAGACCCCCATAATGAGACCCCCCAACCTAGCCCCCCCAAAAAATGGACCACCCAAAGGGACCCCCCCCCATAAAAAGGGACACCCCCCAACCAAGACACCCCCAAAAGGGCCCCCCCTAACCCGGGCCCCCCCTAACCCTGACCAGACCCCCCCCAAAAGGGGCACCCCCAAACCCAGACCCCCACAAATGGCCCCATAATCAGACCCCCCTCCCCCAAAAAGACCCCCCCAAAGGGGCACCCCCGATCCCGTGCACCCCATAACGAAACACCAGCCCCCCCAAAAAATGACCCCCCCCAAAAAATGACCCCCCCAAGGGGCGCCCCCAAACCCCGACCCCTGACCCCCCCCCAAGTGCACCCTCTCCTCTGGCGCCCTCCTCACCCGCCTCTGTCCTGGCCCCGCGGCACTTCCGCGCGTGCGCGCTGAGGCCCCGCCTCGCACCAATCACCAGCAAGCGGAGTGACAGGATCACGCCCCATTGCTCGGAAATACCGAGCCTATTGGCTAGCTCTGCTGCCCGTCATCTTCCCAGCCTTTCTATTGGGTGAGAGCACCGAGACGGGACGTCCAGCTATGAGGCGGCCTCAAGGAGGGGCGGGGCCACGCCTCGTTGCTAGGAGAAACCGCGGAGGCGCTGCTGCCCATTGGCTGGCGCGGCTGCCCGTCACCTTTCCGGCCCTGCTATTGGGCGAGAGCGGCGAAAGCGGGAAGCTCGAGCTGGGCGGGAAGCGCTGAGGGGACGGGGCCGGTCCTGAGGGGACGGGGACGGGGACGGAGCTGGGGGCCCGGGGCCGGTCCTGAGGGCCCGGGACCCCCCCGATCCCCCCCCATGGAGCGGCTCCAGGAGGTGAAGGCGCTGCTGAAGCGCTGGGAGGCGGCGTTCGCGCAGCAGCACGGCCGCAGGCCCGGCACGGTGCGGCCCGAAGGGGGGGGGGGGGGGGGGGAGAGGCTCCGTGAGGGGGTGCCGAGCCCCCAAACTGCGGCTTTTTAGCCCCAAAACCGGCCCCGTGACGCGGCGCTTCCCCCCGCAGGGCGACGTGGAGGCGGCGCCGGAGGACGTGAGGCGTGAGTGGGGGGGGGGGGGGGGGGGGGAATTAGCGGCCGCTAATTGTGGGGAGGGGGGCCCGGGCCTGGCTGGGGGGGGAATTGGGGGGGATTTGGGGAAATTGGGGGGTGCCTGGGGGGGGTTGGGGGGAATTGGGGATGGTGGGGGGGGGTTGGGGGGAATTGGGGGGAGGGTCGGAGGGATCTGGGGGATTTTGGGGGTGTTGGGGGGCTTTGGGGAGGGTTGGGGGGGTTGGGGGGAATTGGGGGGGTTTGGGGGGGAACTGGGGGGGTTCGGGGCTGCAGGGCGCCTCCCGCAGCCCCCGCCGCCTCCTTAGGGCTGTACCGGGAGTACCGGGCGCTGAAGCACCGCGGGGAGCTCGCCCCGTGCCCGCCGGCTGAGGGGAGCCCGGCCACGGAGCAGGTACGGGGCTGGGCCCTGTCCCCCTTGGGGGGTCCCCATTGCGTCCCTCACCACCCCAGTGGAGCACCCTCGGCCCCAAAATCATCGATTATTAGGGTCGGAAAAGCCCTCCAAGCTCACCTGGCCCAACCATCCCCCTGTTAACAACGCCACCCCCAACCCACGTCCCCAAGCACCGCGCCCAACCTCTCCCCGCACACCCCCCGGGACGGCGACGCCACCATCCCCCCGAACACCCCATCCCAACGCCTCTTTGTGACAAAAAAACCTCTCCTGGCGGCTTCTTCTCTCCCTTCAGGACTCCGGCTGCTGGGGCGCGCACCTCAACCGCCAGCCCAAGGCCCCCACGTCGAGCGCCGCCAACCAGCCCGTGCCGGCGGCGTCGGCGCAGCACTTCGGGAGGAAGCTAAAAGCCAACCTGGGCGCCGCCATAAAGGTCAGGCTGGGGGGCAGCTCCCCGGTGTGGGCGCTTCCGATGGGGCACGGCACCTGTTTCCTAGGGTTTTTTAAGCTCTGCGGGGTCGGAGAACCAAAAACCCCTCGTTGCTTTCCCCCAGGAGAGGCCGCCGGTGCCCAGGAGGACGCTGCCTCCCCGTCCCAAACCCGTCCCGCGGCAGGAGCACGGTGCCACCTCCCCGGCGCCGTCCCCGCCGGGTGACGCGGACGGCGGCGAGCCCCCCGAGCTCCTCCTCCCCGCCGCCGTGCGCGCCCTGGCCCCGCTCGTCCTGGCCGAGGGGCCGAGGCCTCGCCCGCAGGGCAACAAGTTCCAGCGGCTGCGGCAGACGGTGGCGAGGAGGCTGAGCTCCCTCGACGCCGCCTGGCTGCGGCGCTGCCAGGGCGAGCCCGGCCCTGAGGAGCCGCCCGATGGGGGTGCTGAGCCTCGGGGTGCTGAGCTTCGCGGGGTGGAAGGGGAAAACGTCGCCCCCGCGGGGATCCGCACCCCGCCGCAGGAGCCCGAGGTGTCGGAAGGAGCTCGGGGCGAGCTGGCGGGGACCGAGGGGGGCGAACGGCCGGCCGGGAGCGGCGGTGACACCGCAGCGGGGCCGTGGGGCGCCAACGGTGGCCGCGCGCCCGAGGAGCTCCCCGGGGGCGCAAAGAAGGTCGGGGGGAAGAGGCGGCGCAGGGACAGCGGGGCAGGAGGCAGCGAGCAGCCAGCGCGAAAGCAGCCGAGGAAAAAAGCAGCGCCGATGCCCCCCGAAAACCTCCTGGGAGACATCGAGGAGGAGGAGGAGAAGAAGCTGGGAGCCCCCTGCAGAGCCGCTCCTGCCAGGTGGGTGCTGGAGGGGGCCGAGTCCCCTTCCCTCAGCGCGTTTCGGGGCGACTCGCTCCGGCGCGGCGCGCGCGGTCCCTGGAGACGTGCCCGGAGCCGGGGCCGGGGCGGTGCCGCCTCGCGCCTGAGCACGCGGGGAAAAGGAGCCGAGAGATTTTTTTCTTCTCGCTGCGCTGATAACGAGCAGCGCCTGCCCTCATCTCTCCTTGATTTAAATCATTTTTATTTTTTTATTTTCCTTATGGAAAAAAATGAATTCTCTGTGGGTTTCCTCAGCCTGAGGCGCTCGCCTGCCTACCGGCTGCAGTGTTTACGGGGCGAGGGGCTTGCGGGGTCACCTCCCTGCGCCCCTTAAAACCCGCAGCGCGGCTCTGAGCAGCCCTGGGGGCAGGGGGCGGCCTGCCCCAGGAGGCTGCGGACCCCCGGGGACCTCTCCTGTGGCAGCAAGCGCTCCGTCCGAGCCTTTTAACCCTTTCCCCCGAGCGCTGCTACGTTTTTTGGGGCCGGATTTACCAGGCGGTGCTTACGGGGCCGCGTTTTTCCCCTGCGCCGTGCTCCCCACCCTCCGCCTTTCGGCTCCTCCCCGTCCCCTTCTCCCCCGGGGTCGGGGCCGGCTGCGTTTCGGCGCCCGTCCCGGTCCCAGCCCCGGTTTCGTCCCGCAGGGCTCCCCGGCGGCCCCCCGGCAACTTCGTGCGCCTCAACCTCAAGAACCGCTCCCACGTGCGGGGCCGCGTGCTGCGGGGGAGCCGCCTCCGCAAGCAGGTGACGCGCCGGCGGCGGGAAAACGGGTCAAATAACGCGCAATTACCGCTCTGCCGGCACCAAAAACGCCTTTTCTTTATTATTTCACCCCTCGCCCCTTCGATTCCCACGTGGGGGCCGCCCGTGGGGGTCACCCCGCGGCGCTGATGCCGCCGTCGTCGCAGGTGTGGAAGGAGAAGTGGCAGAAGAAGGCGGCGCAGAGCGGCGGCGGGTCGGCCCTCGGCAGGAGCTCGGACGTCTGCTTCCGCTGCGGCGCCGCGGGGCACTGGGCGGCCGAGTGCCGGGGCGCAGGTGAGGGTCCCGCGGGGGGGGACCTCCGGGGGAACGTCCTGCTGTGGGCGGGGGGAGGTGGCCGCCGTGCGCGGAGCCCGAGGGAAAAGGATTCGGAAAGGATTTCGCGCTCTGCCCGCAGCGACCGCTGCCCCCCCCGCCGCCGCAGGAGGCCGGCCGTGCCTGGGAGGAGGAGGAGGAGGAGGAGGAAGATCCCTTGCCCACGCTGGCAGAAGTTGCCCGCAGGACCAACAGCGTCTGCCCGGAGCTCTCCGGTGAGGCCGCGGGGGGGGCTTTGCTCGTGGCGCTGACGCGCCCCGAATACACGCGCGGGGCTCGCCGCCACCCCTCGCTTCGTGTTCCCGGCAGAGAGCGGCGGCGGCGGCCCCGAGGGCGCTGCGGGGGAGGCCGCGGCCCGCCTGGAGGCGCAGCGGGCGCCCTACGAGCCCCCCGAGCCCCCCGCGCCCGTGGAGCCCCTCTACAGCCTGGGGCCGGGCGGGAAGGTGCGAGGTGAGGCTGCCGTTTCCTCTCCTGTGGGAGCAGAGCCCGACCCGCATCCCCCGCGCCCTCCCCTGGGGTGCGTGTGTGTTTGGGGGGGTGGGGGGCGTAAAACCCCGCTGCGGGCTCCGTCCCACCGCGTTTCCCCCCGCGCAGAGACCCCCGCGGAGGTGCTGGAGGCGCTCCAGGAGCTGGGCTTCAGCTCCTTCCGCCCCGGCCAGGAGGCGGCCGTGATGAGGATCCTCTCAGGTGGGTCTGCTGCTCCCTCGCTCCCCCCCCCACGCGCCGCGGGGCCGCGGCGTCGCCCCCCAGGTGCTCGCCCCCCTCTCCTCCCCCCAGGCCTCTCCACGCTGGTCGTGCTGCCCACGGGGCTGGGCAAGTCGCTGTGCTACCAGCTCCCCGCCTACCTCTACCGCAAGCGCTCGCCGTGCGTCGCCGTGGTCGTCTCGCCGCTGGTGGCGCTGATGGATGACCAGGTGCCCCGCCGCCCCCCCCCGGCCTCGCGGCGTCCCCGGCGTCGCTCCGCGGCGCGTGCCTGACCTCGCCTCGCCTCGCCCGCAGGTGTCGGGGCTGCCGCGGGGGCTGCGGGCGGTCTGCGTCCACTCCAACATGAGCAGGGCGCAGCGGGAGGCGGCGGTGGAGCAGGTGAGGGGGACGGGGATGGGGGGGGGACGCGGAGCGGGGCCGGAGGGGGGTGCGAGCGGAGGACGGAGCGCCCCACGCGCCGCTGCCCCCGCCGCGCAGGTGAGGCGGGGCGCGGTGCACGCGCTGCTGCTGTCCCCCGAAGCGCTGGTGGGCGGCGGGGGCTCGGGCTCCTGCTGCCTGCCCCCCGCCGCCGAGCTGCCCCCCGTCGCCTTCGCCTGCATCGACGAAGCTCACTGCGTCTCCCAGTGGTCCCACAACTTCCGCCCCAGCTACCTGCGGCTCTGCAAGGTGCGCGGGGCCCCGCAGCCCGGCCGGGAGGGAGGCAGCTGCCCTTCCTCACCTCCTCCTCTTCCTCACCTCCTCCTCTTCCCTCCCCTCCCCGCAGGTGCTCCGCGACCGCCTGGGCGTGCGCTGCTTCCTGGGGCTGACGGCCACCGCCACCCCGGCCACGGCGCGCGACGTGGCCGCGCACCTCGGCGTCGCCGAGGAGGAGGAGGGGGAAGGGATCGCGGGGCGCTGCGCCGCCGTGCCCCCAAACCTGCGCCTCTCCGTCTCCATGGACAGGGACCGGGACCAGGTAGGGGCGAGGACGGGGTGGGCGACGTCCCGAGGGGTGGGAGCCCTCAAATCCCCCCCGAGGCGCGCCCGTGGCAGCCGCCCCGTGCTCGCAGCCCGATCCCCGAGCAGCTGCCGGGTGTCCCGCGGGCGCTCGGCACCCCCAGCCCGCGCTCAGGACCCCCCCTCCGCGCCCGCAGGCCCTCATCTCCCTGCTGCGCGGCGAGCGCTTCGGCCACCTCGACTCCATCATCGTCTACTGCACGCGGCGCGAGGAGACGGCTCGCGTCGCCGCCCTCATCCGCACCTGCCTGCAAGGGGTGCTGCTGGCCGAGCCCCCGGCGGCCCCCCAGGACGACGGCGACGCGGGGAGGAAGAAAGAGCGAGGTAGGGAGCGGGCCCAACCCCCCCACACACACCCCGAGGTCCTTTCCATGCTGGGCCGTGGCGCGGGGCGCTCTGCAGCCCCCAAACCCCCGGGGGCTTTCCTTCGTTAAGGTAATTAGAGCCACGCAATTCTTTCTCCCCTCCTTTATTTTTGTTTTGTTTTTTTTTTTTGGCAGCAAGTGGATCGCGGATCAAGTGGATCGCGGACGCCTACCACGCGGGCCTGTCGGCCGCCGAGCGCCGGCGCGTGCAGCGCGGCTTCATGTCGGGCCGGCTGCGCGTGGTGGTGGCCACGGTGGCCTTCGGCATGGGGCTGGACAAGGCGGACGTGCGCGGCGTGGTGCACTACAACATGCCCAAGAACTTCGAGAGCTACGTGCAGGAGATCGGGCGGGCCGGGCGGGACGGCCAGCCGGCGCGCTGCCACCTCTTCCTGGACCCGGAGGTGAGGCCCTCAAAGCTCGGGGTCTTCCCCCAAAATTTCGAGAGCCCTGCGCGGAGCCCTGGAGCCCTTCGGGGCGCCCCCTGCCCAGCCCTAAATGACGCGGGGAGCCCTAAAACAAAAAAAGGGATCAAAGGGACCCACGAGGGGGGTGGCCGAGCCCCGGTGTCCCCCACGGGTGCTGCCCCGCGGGCTCACGGCGGCCGCCCCCTCCCCTCGGCAGGGCGAGGACCTCCACGAGCTGAGGCGGCACATCTACGGCGACACCGTCGACTTCTTCACCGTCAAGAAGCTCGTGCAGAAGGTTTTCTCTCCCTGCAAGTGCCGGGAGCTGCACCAGAAGCGCCGGGACCTCGGCGGGGTGAGGAAGGGGCCGGAGGGGGGCACCCGGCTGCGCCCCGCCCCGTTGGGGTCCCCACACCCCCAATTCACCTCGGCTCCCTTGGCTGTGGGGGGGTGGGGGGAAGCACCCGGCATTTTGGCCCCTCAGCGAGCCCCAACGGCTCGGGGAAGCCCCGCGGGAGCTGGGTGAGGAACGGGGCAGGGCTGCCGGGGACGCCCCCGAGGGGCAGGCAGGACGGTGCTGAGCCGCCGCCGGCCCCGCAGGACGCAGAGGCCGATGACGCCACCACGGCCGAGCCGGCGGAGGAGCCGGAGGGTGGCGCGGCGCGAGGCGGCCGGCAGCCCCGGCGGGCGTGCTACATGCACGAGCGCGCCGTGCCCGTCCAGCGAACCGTGGAGGAGCTGGACGTGCGCGAGGAAGGTGAGCTGGGGGGGGGCCTCACGGTGCTGCACCCGGCAAAAACCCCCCACCGCCACCCCGCCGCCCCTCCTCTGCCCTCCCCCGCAGGCATCGAGACCCTGCTGTGCTACCTGGAGCTGCACCCGCGGCGCTGGCTGGAGCTGCTGCCCCCCACCTACTCCTCCTGCCGCGTGCGGTGCTACGGCGGCCCCCAGCAGCTCCGGGCTGCGGCGCGGAGGTCAGCGGGGCCCTCGGGGTGAAGCCAAGGACAAAAAGGGGCTGCTGGAAGGGAAAACATCCCCCTTTCACCACTCTCCCCCCCTGCAGCTGCCCGCCCCTCGCCGTCTTCCTGGCCCGCGAGCGCCTGGCGGGGCGGCCGCACGCCCGCGACAGCTCGGCGGAGTTCGACGTGGTCTCGCTGAGCGACTCCATGGGCTGGGAGGTGCCGCTGGTGAAGCGCGCCCTGCGCCAGCTCCAGTGGGACCCGCAGCTGCGCCCAGGTACCGCGGGCGGGCGAGGGAGCCGGGGGGCGGGCACGCGGCGCGCCCCCCCCAAAGGCCGCGCGCTCAGCGGCGCGTCGGTGCCCGCAGGCGGCCGCGCCGGGGCGGGGAGCGGCGTCCTGGTGGAGTTCGCGGAGCTCTCCTTCCACCTGCGCGCCTACGGCGACCTCTCCGAGCGGGAGCTGGACTCCGTCTGCGACTTCCTGCACCGCAGGGTGGTGGCGCGGGAGAGGGCGGCGCTGGGCCAGCTGCGCGCCTGCTTCAGGGCCTTCAAGAGGTGGGGACGGTGCCCCCAGACCCCTCACGGTGCCCCCAGACCCCCCGTTCGGGCCCGTCCCGTCCCCGCGGCGCGGGCTGAGGGCGCTTTGGGGGCGCAGCGTGGCCTTCCAGAGCTGCGGGCCGCACCCCGAGCAGGCGGAGGAGGAGAGGAGCTCCCGCCTCAGGGCTCTGCTCCGGGACTACTTCGAGAAGGAGGCCCCCGGGGAGCCGGCCCCGCGCGGCTGCGAGGAGGAGGAGGAAGAAGACGAGGAAGAGGATCTCCATGGAGCGCAAGTGAGCAATTTTACATCGCGCCGCCTCCGCGGCAGTGACTGCAGGGCCTCCTCCCGGCCGGCCTCGATGCCGGGAGGACGTGGAGGCCACGCGCTGTGCCCCTCCTCCTTCCCCCCACCCGCAGGATGGGGAGGACCAGGTGCGCGCTGACGTCCGCCGCTTCCTCGCCATCCGCCAGGACGAGAAGTTCTCGGGCAGAGCCGTCGCCCGGATCTTCCACGGCATCGGTAAGGGGCCGCGGGGCGGCGCTCCGAGCCCTGCCGCCCCTTCCGGCTCCGTCCCCCGGCGGCTGAGCCCCGAGGGAGGGTGGCGGAGGCACCCCGGGGTCCCGTTTTCGGGGGGCACTTGGGGGCTGACGCATGGCCCCTCGCCTCGCAGGCAGCCCCTGCTACCCGGCCCAGGTCTACGGGCGCGACCGCCGCTTCTGGAGGAAGCACCTCCGCTTCGACTTCCACCGCCTCATGCGCGTGGCCACCGAGGAGATCCTGGCGCTGCGCTGAGGCCGCCGGGACGTCACCGTGGTCCCTAGGGGACCCCTGGGCCCTGGGGGAGGCGCGGAAGAGCCCCGCGGCGGTGTGTGGGGCTCGCTGCGCCGCCCTTCTTCCCCCTTGGCCCCGTTACCCCGCGTTTCAGCGGCTCCGGCCCTGCCTTGGGGGCGTGGGACGTGCCCATCGCCCCCGGGGCCGCGGCTGGATTTTATCTTGGAATTAATAAATCAAGAAAATGTAAAAACAAAGCCCCTCGCATGGCTCCTGCTTTTCCAGCCCCCCCCCAGGGAGTTTTGGGGAGCCCCTGGTCCCGGTGCCGGGGCTCCGGCACCCGCCTGGCCCCAAGGTGCTGCCTGGGGGCCAGGGGGAGCCTCCCGGGCTCTCCCCCCCCGACCCCGAGCAGGGCCGCGGCGCCGTTCCCCTCCGCTGCCGCCCCGTCCCGCCGCATGTACCGCAATTACCCCGTGCGCCTCTGATCACGCGCCGTGCAGCCGCTGGGACGCGACGGGCCCGCGATGCCCCAGCGGCGACGGCGCTCCTTCAGCGGGGCGCCCTGCCCCGTTCCTCCCCGCGAGCATCGCCGCCTTGGCAAAAAGCCTCTTAAACGTCGAGCAGCGCTCGGGGCGCTGCTCCCAGCGGGACGCAGCCTCGCTCCCTCCACGTCCTGCGGTGCGCGCGGGGAGTCCCGGGCTCGCGGCGCGATCTCGCTGCCGTCCTGCTGGGACTACAGCCGCTGCTCCCCCTTGGCTCGCAGCGAGGACGGGACCGTGCCCGCGGAGCAGGCGTGGCGGGGCCTCTCCCTCTTCCTTCCACACCTCTTGGGGTAAGCGAGGCACCTGCGGGACGAAATTGGGGCCACCCGGAGCTGTCACCGGGGCACGGGGACCCCGAACGGGTTCACCGGGGCGTGATGACACCCCCAACCCCAACCCCAAACACGCGGTTATGCCCTAACTGCAGCGCCGCGTCCCCTTCCTCCGCAGCGCGCCCGCGCCATGGCCCTGCCCTGGGGAATGCTGCTGCTGCTGCTCGGCGGGGTCCTAGCGCAGGATGCGGCCGCGCAGGGCTGCCTCCCGCTGCCGGACGGTGAGTGCCCTCCTCCGCCCCGGGTCATCGACAGGACCCCCACCGTGCCGCGGTGTCGGCACGACGAACCCCGGTTGTGATGCTCCAGGTGACGGCCGAGCCCCCGTTTTTTTCCTCCCCCCGGCAGCTCCCAACGCGGCGCTGGGGCGCCCGGCCGCCCAGTCGTCCATCTTCCCCAACCACAGCATCCCCGCCAACGCGGTGGACGGCAACCGGGACGGCGACTGGCGGCACGGCTCCTGCAGCCACACGCGGCGCGAGCACGAGCCCTGGTGGGCCGTGGACCTGGGCGGGCGGCACGCTGTGGCAGCGGTGCTGGTGAAGAACCGGCAGGACTGCTGCTGGCAGCGCCTGCGCGGCGCCCAGGTCCACGTCGGCGACGCGCCGGCCGAGCGCGGCCGGGACAACCCCATGTGAGTCGGGCGGGTGGGCGATGCCACCGGGGCCGCTCAGCACCGCCGTCCCCGCTCAGCACCGCCTCTCCTCCTGTCCCCCCGGCAGCTGCGGCGTCATCGCCGACGCCGGCCCCGGCTCGCTCAGCACCGTGTGCTGCCGGGGGCTGCAGGGCCGCTACGTCTCCGTCCTCATCCCCGGGCGCGAGGACGCGCTGGTGCTGTGTGAGGTGGAGGTGCTGCTGCAGGGCTGCGCCGCGCTGCCCGGAGGTGAGGGGCGGCCCCCGGGGCTGGGAGGGCAGCACGGGGAGGGTCCCGGTGCCGGCAGCCGCCGTCGGCGCTCCCGTGGCCGTTGCAGCCCCCAACGTGGCGTGGGGCCGCGCCGTCGCCCAGTCATCCACGCTGAATGCCATCAGCCTGGCCGCCAACGCCGTGGATGGGAACCACGACGGCGAGTGGGAGCGCGGCTCCTGCGCCCACACCGAGAAGGAGCTGGAGCCCTGGTGGAGTGTGGACCTGGGCCGGCGGCACGCCGTCCTCGCTGTCACCCTCACCAACCGGCGGGACTGCTGCTGGGACAGCCTCGTGGGCGCCCAGGTCCACGTCGGGGACTCGCCGGCCGACCACGGCAGGAACAACCCCATGTGAGTGGGGTCCCCGGCGGGGTCCCAGCTGTACCCCCAGCGGTGCCGTGGCCCCTCAGCAACCTCCCGCTCCTCCCCCGGCAGCTGCGGGGCTGTCCTGGATGCCGGCCCCGGCTCCACCAGCACCATCTGCTGCAACGGGCTGCCGGGCCGCTACGTCTCCATCGTCATCCCCGGCCGCGTCGACTTCCTCGTCCTGTGTGAAGTGGAGGTGACGGCGCAGAGCTGCCTCCCTCCGCCCGGCGGTAAGGGGGAGGCCGCCTCCGGTGCCACCGCGGTGCCGTGGCCCTGGTTCGGTGCTGGCAAATACAGGGGACGAGCGGGGGGCCACGGGGGCGGGGGACAGGGATGTTGCATGTGCCCGCTGGTGTGGTGTGCGCGCTGTGTGTGCTGTGCCGCACTGCAGCACGTGGCCGTATGGCGGGGGGGGATGCAGGGCAAGGAGGGGTTCCCGGCACTGGCTCCACGCTGGCGGTGAGAGCCCGGAGCTGGCGTCACCGTCCCGTGGCGTCCCCAGCCCAAAACCTGGCTCTGTGGCGCCCGGCGACGCAGTCCTCCACGGCCAGGCCGGCCGGCAGCGCCATGAACGCCGTGGACGGGAACCGGGACGGCCGCTGGCGGCACGGCTCCTGCACCCAGACCAAGAGGGAGCGGGAGCCGTGGTGGACGGTGGACCTGGGCCAGAGCCGCGCCGTGGCAGCCGTGGTGGTGAAGAACCGCCTGGACTGCTGCTGGCACCGCCTGAAGGGCGCCCGCGTCCACGTCGGGGACTCCCTCGCCGGTCACGGCACCGACAACCCCGTGTGAGTGCCGCCGTGCCCAGCCCGCGCCGTGCCACCACTCCCTCGCCGTCCTCACCGCCTCCCTGTCCCGCAGCTGCGGCGCCATCACGGACACCGGCCCCGGCTCCACCAGCACCGTGTGCTGCCACGGGATGCCGGGACGCTACGTCACCATCGCCGTGCCTTGGCGCCACGAGCAGCTGAGCCTGTGCGAGGTGGAGGTGGTGGAGCAGGGCTGCGCCGCGACGCCTGGCGGTGAGCGACGGGGCCCCCGAGGTCTTTCTCTGTCCCCCCCCGGCATGGTGATGGGGGCGTCACCACCTCCCCTCGCACCCGCAGCCCCCAACGCGGCGCTGGGCCGTCCGGCCACCCAGTCCTCGGTGCTGGATGCCACCAGCGGCGCCGCCAACGCGGTGGACGGGAACCGGGACGGGAACTGGGAGGAGGGCTCCTGCGCCCACACGCTGGAGGAGCCCGAGCCCTGGTGGCAGGTGGACCTGGGCGGGCGCCGCGCCGTCGAGGCCGTGGTGGTGCAGAACCGGCACGACTGCTGCTGGGAGCACCTCAAGGGCGCCGAGGTCCACGTGGGTGACTCGCTGCTGGACGGTGGCCGGCACAATGCCATGTGAGCCCCCCGTGCCCTTCCCCAGAGCCCCCCTGTCCGTCGTGGGTACCACGGCTCACCTTCTTGTCCCCCCCGGCAGCTGTGGCGTCATCACGGATGCCAGCCCCGGCTCGCTCAGCACCGTGTGCTGCCGGGGGCTGCGGGGCCGCTACGTCTCCATCCTCATCCCCGAGCGCGAGGACGCGCTGGTGCTGTGCGAGGTGGAGGTGCTGCTGCAGGGCTGCGCCCCACTGCCTGGAGGTGAGGGACCCCTCCCAAAATAACACACAGAGACCCCCACCCACAGCCCTGACCTCATGCCCATCCCGTGCCCACCCTCCCCGCGGTGTTGGCAGCCCCCAACGTGGCGCGGGAGCAGCGGGCGATGCAGTCATCCACCTCCAGCGGGGCCGGCGCGGCGGCCAACGCGGTGGACGGCAACCGGGATGGCAACTGGCGGCACGGCTCCTGCAGCCACACGCAGCGTGAGCACGAGCCCTGGTGGGCCGTGGACCTGGGCGGGCGGCACGCGGTGGCGGCGGTGCTGGTGAAGAACCGGCAGGACTGCTGCTGGCAGCGCCTGCGCGGCGCCCAGGTCCACGTCGGCGACGCGCCGGCCGAGCGCAGCCGGGACAACCCCATGTGAGTCGGGCGGGTGGGCGATGCCACCGGGGCCGCTCAGCACCGCCGTCCCCGCTCAGCACCGCCTCTCCTCCTGTCCCCCCGGCAGCTGCGGCGTCATCGCCGACACCGGCCCTGGCTCGCTCAGCACCGTGTGCTGCCAGGGGCTGCGGGGCCACTACGTCTCCGTCCTCATCCCCCAGCGCAAGGAGCAGCTGGCGCTCTGCGAGGTCGAGGTCTACGGCACCTTCCTGGAGCCCTGAGCGGCCCTGGGGGGAGGCACGGCTGCTGCCCCCTTCCTGGGCCACCCCCAGGGGTCCCCGCGCTGTCCCCATTCTCTCCACGTGATGCCCAGGGTTCCTCCTCCTGCAGTGGGGCCAGTGGGGCCGTGTGCCCTGTGCCCACTGGGATGGCCAGACCCTACAGCGTGCCCCATGGGACCTCTGCTGCTCTCGGTGCGTGGTGTTGAACACAGGGTGTCACCCGTGGGTGTCCCCGTCCCAGACAGGGATGTCCTCACCCAGTGTGGTGCTGGGGACCCTAATAAATGCCTGAGTGTGACTGCAGCACCCAAAGTGCACTGGGGTGGGATGGGGATGGGATGGGGGTGGGATGGGGATGGGATGGGGGTGGGATGGGGATGGGATGGGGATGGGATGGGATGGGATGGGATGGGATGGGATGGGATGGGATGGGATGGGATGGGATGGGATGGGATGGGATAGGCTGAGATGGAGGTGGGGATGGGGATGGGGATGACAGAATGGCTCTCCTTGGAAGGGACCTTTAGGGTCATCTAACCCCAAACCCCTGCCATAGGTAGAGTTGCCACCCACCGCATCAGGTTGGCCTGGTGATGTAGTGGGCTCGGGGCAGGTACTGGGAAGGGTAATGGAGTGGGTAATGGGGAAGGCAGCAGGGTAGGTAATTAGGAAGGTAATGGGGCGGGTAATGGGGTGCATAATGGGGTGGGTAACGGGAAGGTAATGGGGCAGGTAATGGGATAACTAATGGGGCAGGTAATGGGATAATTAATGGGGCAAGCAACAGGGCATGTAATGGGCATGTTAATGGGGCAGGAAACAGGAGTATTAATGGGACGGGTAAATGGGGTATTAATAAGGCAAGTAATGGGGGTGTTAAGGGGGCTGTTAATAGGGGTGTCAAGGGGGCAGGTAAAGGGTCCCCATGGTCACCCAAGGTCCCCCAGGTCCCCAGGGTGCTCGGGGACCCACCCCATGATGACATCCCCCTGCTGTGGCGTGGGGACGTGGGGTGGCTCTGGCGAGCCAGCTCCAGCCCTACTGTCCCCATGGTGGGGACAAGGCCTTCACAGGGCCAGCTGGTGACATCTGGTGGGGAGCCCACAGCCAGGCCCTGCCCCACAGCGGGGGACATGGGGCACCACGGGAATGTGGGATGTGATGGGGACGTGGGATAGCATGGGGATGCAGGATGTGATGGGGATGTGGGACACCCCACGGACATGGGACACCTTGGGGACATAGGACATGACGGGGTGTGGGATGTAATGGGGATGTGGATGTGATGGGGACACAGGACACCATGAGGACATGGGGCACCATGGGACATAACGGGGATATGGGATGTGATGAGGATGTGGGATGTCATGGGGATGTTCGGTACCATGGGAATGTGGGATGTGATGGGGACACCACGAGGACATAGGGCACCATGGGGACATGGGAAGTGATGGGGACATGGGACACCATGAAGACATGGGACGTGATGGGGACACCATGAGGACATAGGGCGCCGTGAGGACATATAGCACCATGAGGACATGGGAAGTGATGGGGACATGGGATGTGATGGGGATGTTGGGCACCATGGGGAAGTGGGACGTGATCACAGAATCACAGAATCGTCTAGGTTGGAAGAGACCCCCAAGATCACCCAGCCCAACCTCTGACCTAACACTAACAAGCCCTCCACTAAACCATATCACTGAGCTCTGCATCTAAACGTCTCTTAAAGACCTCCAGGGATGGTGACTCAGCCACCTCCCTGGGCAGCCCATTCCAATGCCTAACAACCCTTTCGGTAAAGAAGTTCTTCCTAACATCCAACCTAAACCTCCCCTGGCGCAACTTGAGCCCATTCCCCTCGTCCTGTCACCAGGCACATGGGAGAACAGACCGACCCCCCCTCGCTGCAGCCTCCTGTCAGGTAACTGTAGAGAGCGATAAGGTCGCCCCTGAGCCTCCTCTTCTCCAGGCTGAACAAGCCCAGCTCCCTCAGCCGCTCCTCGTAAGACTTGTTCTCCAGACCCCTCACCAGCTTTGTTGCCCTTCTCTGGACTCGCTCGAGCACCTCCACGTCCTTCTTGTAGGGAGGGGCCCAAAACTGAACACAGTACTCGAGGTGCGGCCTCACCAGAGCTGAGTACAGGGGCACAATCACTTCCCTCGACCTGCTGGCCACACTGCTTCTTATACAAGCCAGGATGCCGTTGGCCTTCTTGGCCACCTGAGCACACTGCTGGCTCATATTCAGCCGACTATCAATCAATACTCCCAGGTTCTTCTCTGCCAGGCAGCTTTCCAGCCACTCATCTCCCAGCCTGTAGCTCTGCTTGGGGTTGTTGCAGCCCAGGTGCAGGACCCGGCACTTGGCCTTGTTGAACTTCATGCAGTTGACCTCAGCCCATCGCTCCAGCCTATGCAGATCCTCCTGCAGAGCCTTCCTGCCCTCGAGCAGATCGACACACGCACTTAGCTTGGTGTCATCTGCAAACTTACTGAGGGTGCACTGGACGCCCTCATCCAGGTCATCGATAAAGATATTAAAGAGGACTGGCCCCAGCACTGAGCCCTGGGGGACTCCACTAGTAACCGGCCTCCAACTGGATTTGACTCCATTCACCACAACTCTTTGGGCCCGGCCATCCAGCCAGTTTTTAACCCAACGAAGCGTACATGAGTCCAAGCCACGAGCAGCCAGTTTCTTGAGGAGAATGCTGTGGGAAACGGTGTCAAAAGCCTTACTGAAGTCAAGGCAGACCGCATCCACAGCCTTCCCCTCATCCACTAAGCGTGTCACTTTGATGTGGGACGTGACGGGGACACACGGCACCATGGGGACATGAGGCACCATGGGGATGTGGTATGTAACGGGGAACGTGGGATGTGATGGGTCGTGGGACACCATGGGGCTGTGATGGGGATGTGTGACACCCTGGGGAGATGGGGCACCATGGGGACGTGGGGCACCACATGGATATGGGGCACCCCGTAGACAAGGGACACCATGGGGACATGGAACACCATGAGGACATGGGGCATGTCATGGACGTGGGACACCATGGGGACGTGGACACCACGGGGACGTAGACACCATGGGGACGTGGGGCACCATACAGATATGGGGCACCGCATAGACGAGGGACACCACGGGGACATGGAACACCATGGGGACATGGGACACCCCATGGACATGGGACACCATGGGGACATGGGACACCCTGGGAACGTGATGGAGACTTGGGGCACCTCATGGACGTGGAGCACCGTGGGGACATGATGGTGACCTGGGACACCCCGGGGACCTGGGACACCCCACGGTCACCCCGGTGGGCCCCCCCCCATCACCATCAGTAGGGGACACCCATGGGTGCCCCCCCACAGCCACGGACGCGGCGGCGCGGCTGTCGCTGACCGTTTATCATGAGCTATACAATATCCGCCCCCCGGCCCCCCGTGAGCCCCCCCCGCCAAGCCTGGGGGCGCCCATGCAGGGCCCTGCAGGGGGTTGGACGGGATTTGGGGGGGGGGGGGCAGGGGGGGAGCTTGTTAGGAGAACTCCTTGACGAACTTGGTGTAGAAGGCGCTGAGCTTCTGCAGCAGGACCTGCAGCTTGTCTGCGGGCGGCAGGATGGTCATCCTGGGGGGGGGGGGGACACCAGGTTGGGCGTTGGGACCCCCCCGGCACCCCCACATTGTGCCCCCCACCCCCCAGCCCCGGGATCCCCACAGCCCCCAGCTGGTGCTGGGGCTTTTGGGGGGCTCCAGCCCCACTAGGGACGGGAGTGGGGATGGGAATGGGGGTGGGGACCTGGGGGAGGTGTGGGGGTCCTGGGGAGGGGCAGAGTCCTGAGCCTGGCCTGGACCCATCCATCTTGTCCCTGTCCCTGTCCCTGTCCCTGTCCCTGTCCCTGTCCCTGTCCCTGTCCCTGTCCCTGTCCCTGTCCCTGTCCCTGTCCCTGTCCCTCTTCCCCGCCTTGGTCCTCTGTCCCCATCCATCCCAACCCTGCCCCATCCCAAACCATGCCCCCACCCTCTACCATACTGCAGCCATGACCACGCCCCATCTGCCCTGTCCCTGTCCCCAACCCTTATCATGTCCCCAGTCGTGACCCTGACCTTGACCATCCCACCCCTCTCCCCATCCACCCCATCCCTGGCCCCATTCATGGCCCTGTCCCCGTCCCCACACACCCCTGTCCCTGTCCCTAACCCCATCCCCACTCACGACCCTGTTCCCTGCCATCCCAACCCTGGTCCCCATCCCGTCGCTGTCCCCCATGCCTGTCCCTGTCCCCACACCTGAAGTGGAAGGTGCCCTCCTTCTGCCCGAACCCGGAGCCGGGCACCACGCAGATCCCGGTCTCCTCCAACAGCCGCATGCAGAAGAACATGTCGGGGGCCTGGCCCTGCGCCTGCGGGCGGCACCGCTCAGCCCCACGGCGACCCCGGCCCCACGGCGACCCCGGCCCCACGGCGACCCCGGCCCCAGGGTGACCCCGGCCCCATGGTGACCCCAGCCCCATGGTGACCCCAGCCCCACGGCACGTACCTGTGCCGCCTGCAGGGCGCGGGGCGGCAGCTCGATGCGGGGGAAGGCGTACATGGCGCCCTGCACCGGGTTGCAGCGGATGCCGGGCGTGCGGTTGAAAATCTCCTGGGTGAGCTTCGCCTTCTGCGCCAGAGCGCTCAGCACGGCCTGCTTCTCCTGGGGGGGGGGGGGGGGGGAAATAGGGGCGTGATGGGGCTGTGCCCACCCCACGAACCCCATTTCCCAACCCATGTACCCCATCCCCATCTCTTGTGCCCCATCCCATCCCATCCCACCCCATCCCCATCTCATCCCATCCCACCCCATCCCCATCCCATCCCCATCCCCACCCCATCCCATCCCCATCCCCATCCCCATCTCATCCCATCCCATCCCATCCCCATCCCATCCCCATCCCATCCCCATCCCATCCCCATCCCATCCCATCCCCATCCCATCCCCATCCCATCCCCATCCCCATCCCCATCCCATCCCATCCCCATCCCATCCCCATCCCCATCCCCATCCCATCCCCATCCCCATCCCATCCCCATCCCATCCCATCCCCATCCCATCCCCATCCCCATCCCATCCCATCCCCATCCCCACCCCATCCCATCCCATCCCCATCCCCATCCCCATCCCATCCCCATCCCATCCCATCCCCATCCCCACCCCATCCCATCCCATCCCCATCCCACCCCATCCCATCCCCATCCCATCCCATCCCCATCCCATCCCCATCCCCATCCCCATCCCATCCCATCCCATCCCCATCCCATCCCATCCCACCCCATCCCCATCCCATCCCCATCCCCACCCCATCCCATCCCCATCCCATCCCATCCCATCCCCATCCCATCCCCATCCCATCCCCATCCCATCCCATCCCATCCCATCCCCATCCCATCCCCATCCCCATCCCCATCCCATCCCCATCCCATCCCCATCCCATCCCCATCCCCATCCCCATCCCATCCCCATCCCCATCCCATCCCCATCCCATCCCATCCCATCCCATCCCCATCCCATCCCCATCCCATCCCCATCCCATCCCATCCCATCCCATCCCCATCCCATCCCCATCCCCATCCCCATCCCATCCCCATCCCATCCCCATCCCATCCCCATCCCCATCCCCATCCCATCCCCATCCCCATCCCATCCCCATCCTATCCCCATCCCATCCCCATCCCATCCCCATCCCATCCCCATCCCATCCCCATCCCATCCCATCCCCATCCCCATCCCATCCCCATCCCCATCCCATCCCCATCCCATCCCATCCCATCCCATCCCATCCCATCCCCATCCCATCCCCATCCCCATCCCCATCCCATCCCCATCCCATCCCCATCCCCATCCCCATCCCCATCCCATCCCCATCCCATCCCCATCCCCATCCCCATCCCCATCCCATCCCCATCCCATCCCATCCCACCCCATCCCCATCCCATCCCCATCCCCATCCCATCCCATCCCCATCCCATCCCCACCCCACCCCATCCCATCCAATCCCATCCCCATCCCCATCCCCATCCCATCCCCCCACCCCCCACCCCGCACCCACCGCCATGAATCCCTCGTACGAGGGCTCCCCGGGCTGCGGGGGGTTGACGACGGCGTCCAGCAGGATCTGCCCGGCCACGGGGGGGCAGAGCCGCACCGACACGAGCTTGGCCAGCTGCTGCTGCACCTCGGGGTCCATGTTCACCACCTCCACGTACCCACCACGGAACCCGCACCTGCACCACACGGCCCCGCTGCCACCAGGATGGGGACGGCCACGGGGACGGGGATGGGGACAGGGAGGGGGCGGCGGCAGCTCCTCGGATGGGGACCCCAGGCAGGACCCCCCACCAGGACCCCTCCACTGACATCCCCACCCCACAGCACAGCATCCATGGGGCCACCACATCTCCACCCCACAGCACCCATGGGGGTCCCTATTCCTTCCCCATGATCAACCACATCCCCACCCCACCCCACACCACCCACGGGGCCATGGTGTCCCTATTCCTACCCCATGATCTACAACATCCCTATCCCCACCCCACAAGGGCCATGGGGCCACCACATCCCCATCCCTATCCCACCCACAGCATCCATGGGGCCATGGTGTCCATATTCCTACCCCATGATCCACCACATCCTTATCCCCACCCTATAGGGTCCATAGAGCCACACCCCAACCCCACCCCATAGCGCCCATGGGGCCAGCACATCCCCATCCCCATCCCCATCCCACTCCAGAGAATCCATGAAGCCACCACATAGGGTCCATGGGGCCACATCCCCAACCCCACCCCACTGCATCCATGGGGTCATGGAGTCCCTATTCTTACCCCGTGGTCCACATCATCCCCACCCCACAGCATCCATGGGGCCACCACATATCCACCCTATAGGGTCCATGGGATCACATCCCCACCCCACCACATAGGGTCCACGGGGCCACCACGTCCCCATCCCCAGAGCATCCCTGGAACCACGGTGTCCTTATTCCTACCCCATGGTCCACAACGTCCACACCCCAAACCATAGGGACCATGGGGCCACCACATTCCCTTCGCCACCCCTTAGAATCCATAGGGCCACAGTGTCCCTATTCCTACCCCGTGATCCACCACATCCCTATCCCCACCTCATAGGATCCATGGGGCCACATCCCCACCCCACACCCCATAGCACCCATGGGGCCACCACATCCCCATCCCCACCCCATAGTATCCATAGGGCCACGGTGTCCCTATTCCCACCCCCATGCTCCACCACATCCCCACAGCACCCATGGGGCCACCACCTCCCCACCCCGTAGGGTCCCTGTGCCCCCCACCCCAGCACCCATGGGCCCCCCAGCCCTGTGTTGGGGCCACCCACTCGCCGGCGAAGCCCTTGGAGATGGAGTGGAAGGAGGCGAGCTCCACGGTGTCGGTGTAGGGCGGCCCCAGCTGGGCCAGCACCTTCTTGAAGGAGTGGAAGGCGGCGCCCTCGGCGTACACGTTGTCCTGGTAGACCTGCGGGGGGGCCGCGTCAGCGCGGGCCGGGGGCCGCGGCCGGCCGGGGGGGGGCCGTCCCTCACCTCGTCGGCCAGCAGGAAGAGACGCTCCTCGTAGGCGAACTTGATGACGGCCTCGATGCACTCGCGGCTCTGCACCTGCCCTGGGGGGGCACGGGGCGTCGGGGGGGGCCAGTGACACGGGGGGATGGGGGGACGGGACCAGAGGGGTACGTGGGGGCCAGTACCAGAGGGGTATGGGGGGGACCAGTAGCAGTAGGGTACTGGGAGGACCATTACCAGTGGGGCACTGGGGGCCTGGTACCAGCAGGGTGTTGGGGAGTTCAGTCCCAGTAGGGTATTGCGGTCCCATTACCAGTACGGCTTTGGGGTCCCGTTACTGGTAGGACATTAGGGGTTCCACAACCACTAGGGCATTGGGGTCCCAATCCCAGTAGGGCACTGAGGTCCCATTACCAGTAGGGCATTGGGGGTCCCAGTAGAGTATTGGGGTCCTATTACCAGTAGGGCATTGGGGTCCCAGTCCCGGGAGGGTATTTGGGTCCCATTAGCAGTAGGACATTGACCCCAGGCCTTCCAGTATGACCCCGTGCTCCCAGTACAACCCAGTGCTCCCAGTATGATCCTGGGGCTCCCAGTCCAACCCCAGTGCTCCCAGTATGACCTCAGGTTTCCAGTATGACCCTAGGGCCCCCACTATGACCCCAGTGCTCCCAGTCCAACCCCTAGGGCCCCCAGTATGACCCCAGTGCTCCCAGTATAACACCAGGCCTCCCAGTATAAACACTAGGGCTCCCAGTCCGACCCCAGTGCCCCCAGTCCAACCCCAGTGCTCCAAGTACAATCCTGGGCTCCCAGTATGACCCTAGGGTCCCCAGTATGACCCCGGGCTCCCAGTATGACCCCAGGGCTCCCATTATAACGGTATAACTCCAGGCCTCCCGGTATAACACCAGGGCTGCCAGTCCGACCTGGGGCTCCCAGTATGACCCTGGGGGCTCCCAGTATGACCTTGGGATCCCAGCCGAACCCCAGTGCGACCCCCGGTGCTCCCACCCCAGGCGGTGCCCGCAGTGCCCGCGGTGCCCGCAGTGCCCGCAGTGCCTGCAGTTCCCGCAGTGCCCACAGTGCCTGCAGTGCCCGCAGTGCCCGCGGTGCCCTCAGTGCCTGCAGTGCCCGTGGTGCCCGCAGTTCCCGCAGTGCCCGCAGTGCCTGCAGTTCCCGCAGTGCCCGCAGTGCCCGCAGTGCCTGCAGTGCCTGCAGTGCCCGCAGTGCCCGCAGTGCCTGCAGTGCCCGTGGTGCCCGCAGTTCCCGCAGTGCCCACAGTGCCTGCAGTGCCCGCAGTGCCTGCAGTTCCCGCAGTGCCCGCAGTGCCCGCAGTGCCTGCGGTGCCCACAGTGCCCGCAGTGCCCATGGTGCCCGCGGTGCCGTACCGGTGGGGTTGCCGGGGTTGATGACGCAGAGGGCGCGGGGGCAGCAGCGGCGGCGGCCCTCGTCCAGCACGCGGCGCAGCTCGGCGGGGTCCAGCGCCCAGGTGCGCTCCTCGGCCAGCAGGTAGCCCAGCTGCACCGCGCCCAGCTCCGCCAGCGCCGCCGAGTACAGCGGGTACTGCGGCACCGGCACCAGCACCCCCGTGCGCGTACTGCCCTCGCCGGCCACCAGCAGCTTCAGGATGCTCTGCGTTGGGGGGAGGGGGGGGAGGCGGGGGTGGTGGGAGGTGGGTGAGGGGTGATGGGGGGCACAGGGGTAGGGGGGGCATTGGGGTGGGGGGGCATTGGGGTGGGGTGGCACGGGGACATGGTGATGTGGGGACAGGGTGGCATGGGGATGGAGTGACATGGGGTCGGGGTGACATGGGGAGGGGGTAATATGGGGACGTGGTGATGTGGGGACGGGGTGGCACGGGGATTGGGCGGCACAGGGATGGGGTAATATGGGGATGGGGTGACATGGCGATGGGGTGACACGGGGATGGGTGGATATGGGGACAGGGTGACAGTGGGATGGGGTAATATGGGGATGGGGTGACACGGGGACAGGGTGATGAGGGGACAGGGTGGCATGGGGATGGGGTGACATGGCGATGGGGTGACACAGGGATATGGTGATATGGGGACAGGGTGACATTGGGATGGGGTAATATGGGGATGGGGTGACATGGCAATGGGGTGACACGGGGACAGGGTGATGGGGATGGGGTGACATGGGGATGGGTGGATATGGGGACAGGGTGACAAGGGGATGGGGTGGCACAGGGATGGGGTGACACAGGGATATGGTGATATGGGGACAGGGTGGCACGGGGATGGGGTAATATGGGGATGGGGTGACATGGGGATGGGGTGACATGGGGATGGGACAGGGAGGGGATGGGGTGGCACAGGGACAGGGTGGCATGGGGAGGGGATGACACAAGGATGGGTTGACATGGGGACATGGTGATGTGAGGATGGGGTGACAAGGGGATGGGGTGACACGGGGACGGGACGGGGAGGGGACGGGGTGACATGGGACAGGTTGACATGGGGTGGGGTGACATGGAGACAGGGTGACATGGGGAGGGGGTGACACGGGGACAGGGGGGAATGGGGACAGAAAGGGGACGGGGACAGGGAGGGAACAGGGTGACAAAGGGAGGGGGTGACATGGGGACAGCGTGACATGGGGTTGGGGCGACATGGCAATGAGGTGACACGGGAACAGGGGCAGTGAGGGGACAGGGTGACATGGGGACAGGGTGACATTGGGATGGGGTGATGTGAGGACATGGTGATGTGGGGATGGGGTGGCACGGGGATGGGGTGATATGGGGATGGGATGACAGGGCGACGGGGGCAGTGAGGGGTCAGGGTGACGTGGGGAGGGGGTGGCAGAGGGAGGGGGTGACACCAGGATGGGGTGACACAGAAATGGGGTGACATGGGGATGGGGGCAGTGAGGGGACGGGGACAGAAAGAGGACAGGGACAGTGAGGGGACAGGGTGACACAGGGATGGGGACAATGAGGGGATGGGGACAGTGAGGGGACAGCAATGGGACGGGGTGACATGGGGATAGGGTGACATGGGGATGGGGACAGTGAGGGGATGGGGACAGAAAGGGGACAGGGACGGTGAGGGGACAACGAGGGGATGGGGACAGGGACAGGGAGGGGATGGGGATGAGGACAGTGGGGACAGTGAGGGGACAGGGTGGTGACAGGGATGGGGGGGTAAGGGGACAGGGACTGCATGGGGACAGGGACGATGGGGCAGTGAGGTGGCCTGGGGACATCGTGGGCACGGTGACAGCGTGGGGACAGGGGCACTGCGGGGACAGGGGCATTTTGGGGAGGGGGACGTTATGGGGCTGGGGACACTGTGGGGACAAGGACACTGTGGGGCTGGGGACATTACGGGGACAGGGACAGTGTGGGGAAGGGGACATTAAGAGGACATTAAGAGGACATTAAGGGGACATTATGGGGACAGGCACGGTGTGGGGACGGGCACGGTGTGGGGACAAGGACATTTGTAGGGCTGGGACGCTGCGGGCACAGGACGCCGGGGACGGGACACCGTCGGTGCCAGCGGCGCGGTGCCAGCGGTGCCAGCGGGCGGCCTGCGGACACCGGAGCCGGGTCCCGGCCCCCCCCCCGCGCACGGCACCGCCCCCAGGGGACAGTGCCAGGGGTGGCACAAAGGGACCTTTGTGGCCGTGCCACCGCCGGGCGTGGGAACGGGGACGGGGACGGGGACGGGGACGGGGACGGGGACAGGACGGGGACAGGGACAGGGACGGGGACAGGTCCCCACCACGATGGCGTCGCTGGCGCCGGTGGCCAGGAAGATGTCCTGGGGACGCGCGGGGACGCCGTCGCGGCGCTCCAGGAACCGCGCCACGTCCTGGCGGATGGCCTCGATGCCGGGGCTGGCGCTGTAGGCACCTGGCGGCCACCGGGGCTGGCTGTCCCCAACGCGTCCCCAACGCGTCCCCAAGGTCCCCACTGTCCCCCTGTCCCCCTTGTCCCCACGTCCCCACTGTCCCCGTTGTCCCCATGCCCTGCATTGTCCCCATGGTCCTTGTGGCTCCCCCGTCTCCTTGTCTCCGTTGTCCCCATTGTCCCCTTGTCCCCCTGTCCCCACTGTCCCCAGCGTTCCCCCGTCCCCTTTGTCCCCCCCATGTCCCTGTGGTCCCCACTGTCCCCACCATCCCCACGGTCCCCCTGTCCCCGTTGTCCCCATGGTCCTTGTGGCTCCCACTGCCACCCTGTCCCCACTGTCCCCACCATCCCCACAGTCCCCATTGTCCCCGTCATCCCCATGGTCCCCCCGTCCCCATTGTCCCCAAATCCCCCTGTCCCCACTGTCCCCAGAATTCTCATGGTCCCCATTGTCCCCATCGTCTCCATTGTCCCCAGCATCCCCATGGTCCTCCTGTCCCCATTGTCCCCCCTGTCCCCACCATCCCCATGGTCCCCATTGTCCCCATCGTCCCCCCTGTCCCCATTGTCCCCCCGTCCCCCCTGTCCCCACCATCCCCATCATCCCCATGGTCCCCATTGTCCCCATCGTACCCCCTGTCCCCATTGTCCCCCCGTCCCCACCACCCCCACGGCCTCATTGTCCCCACCATCCCCATTGACCCCACCGCCCCCACCGCCCCCACCGTCCCCCCGGTCCCCCCGCCCCCACAACCCCCCGAGTCCCCCTGTCCCCCTGTCCCCCCCCCCAGCGTCCCCTCACCGGCGCTCTGCCCCGCGCAGGCGTCCAGCAGCCGCCGCGCCCTCGCCTTGGCGTCCTCGGGGAAGGCGTCGTGGCGCAGGAGCTCGGGGCACACGCACAGCGCCGCCACCTGCGGGGACGGGGTCGGACACCGGGGACGCCGGGGACACCGGGGACACCGGGGACACTGTGTGTGTCCCCCCCATGTCCCCCCCGCCCCAGCCCCGTACCTGGCGCAGGAAGGTGATGGGTTTCTGCCCCATGGCGTGGGCGTCGCCGATGTTGGCCTTGATCACCTCGGTGAAGGGCTTGGGGACACCCTGCGGGGACACGGGGACACGGGGATGGGGTCAGGGGGGGGGCTGCCCCATGGGTGGGGCACCAGGGGGTGGGGGGGGGCAGAGGGGACACGGGGGGGTGTCGTGGGGGTGAGGGGGTGATGGGGATAATGGGGGTATGGGGACAGGGGGATATGGGGACATGGGGACGGGGGGATATGGGGACATGGGGACGTTGGGGACGTTGGGACGTTGGGGACATTGGGGAGATGGGGGTATGGGGGTGTGGGGAGAGGGGGAGGGGGGACGTTGGGGACATGGGGACATGGGGATATGGGGATATGGGGATATGGGGACATGGGGATATGGGGACATGGGGACATGGGGATATGAGGATATGGGGTATGGGGATATGGGGACATGGGGATATGGGGACATGGGGATATGGGGATATGGGGACATGGGGATATGGGGATATGGGGATATGGGGACATGGGGATATGGGGACAGGGGGATATGGGGACAGGGGGATATGGGGACATGGGGATATGGGGATATGGGGACATGGGGATATGGGGATATGGGGATATGGGGACATGGGGATATGGGGACAGGGGGATATGGGGACAGGGGGATATGGGGATATGGGGATATGGGGACATGGGGACAGGGGGATATGGGGACATGGGGACATGGGGATATGGGGACATGGGGATATGGGGACATGGGGATATGGGGATATGGGGACATGGGGATATGGGGATATGGGGACATGGGGATATGGGGACATGGGGATATGGGGACATGGGGACATGGGGATATGGGGACATGGGGATATGGGGACATGGGGATATGGGGATATGGGGACAGGGGGATATGGGGACAGGGGGATATGGGGACATGGGGATATGGGAACATGGGGATATGGGGACATGGGGATATGGGGACATGGGGATATGGGGACATGGGGATATGGGGACATGGGGACATGGGGATATGGGGACATGGGGACATGGGGATATGGGGACATGGGGACATGGGGACATGGGGATAGGGGGACATGGGGACATGGGGATATGGGGATATGGGGACAGGGGGATATGGGGACATGGGGATATGGGGACAGGGGGATATGGGGACAGGGGGATATGGGGATATGGGGATATGGGGATATGGGGACATGGGGATATGGGGATATGGGGACATGGGGATATGGGGACAGGGGGATATGGGGATATGGGGACATGGGGATATGGGGACATGGGGATATGGGGATATGGGGACATGGGGATATGGGGACATGGGGATATGGGGACATGGGGATATGGGGACAGGGGGATATGGGGACAGGGGGATATGGGGATATGGGGACAGGGGGATATGGGGATATGGGGACAGGGGGATATGGGGATATGGGGACATGGGGATATGGGGATATGGGGACAGGGGGATATGGGGATATGGGGATATGGGGACATGGGGATATGGGGATATGGGGACACGGGGATATGGGGACATGGGGACATGGGGATATGGGGACATGGGGATATGGGGACATGGGGATATGGGGATATGGGGACAGGGGGATATGGGGACAGGGGGATATGGGGACATGGGGATATGGGAACATGGGGATATGGGGATATGGGGACATGGGGATATGGGGATATGGGGACATGGGGATATGGGGATATGGGGACATGGGGATATGGGGACATGGGGACATGGGGATATGGGGACATGGGGACATGGGGACATGGGGATAGGGGGACATGGGGATATGGGGACAGGGGGACAGGGGGACATGGGGACATGGGGACATGGGGATATGGGGATATGGGGACAGGGGGATATGGGGACATGGGGATATGGGGACAGGGGGATATGGGGACAGGGGGATATGGGGATATGGGGATATGGGGATATGGGGACATGGGGATATGGGGATATGGGGACATGGGGATATGGGGACATGGGGATATGGGGATATGGGGACATGGGGATATGGGGACATGGGGATATGGGGATATGGGGACATGGGGATATGGGGACATGGGGATATGGGGACAGGGGGATATGGGGACAGGGGGATATGGGGATATGGGGATATGGGGATATGGGGATATGGGGGATATGGGGATATGGGGACATGGGGACATGGGGATATGGGGATATGGGGATATGGGGACATGGGGATATGGGGACAGGGGGATATGGGGACAGGGGGATATGGGGACATGGGGATATGGGAACATGGGGATATGGGGATATGGGGACATGGGGATATGGGGACATGGGGACATGGGGATATGGGGACATGGGGACATGGGGACAGGGGGATATGGGGACAGGGGGATATGGGGACATGGGGATATGGGGACATGGGGATATGGGGACAGGGGGATATGGGGACAGGGGGATATGGGGACAGGGGGATATGGGGACAGGGGGATATGGGGACATGGGGATATGGGAACATGGGGATATGGGGATATGGGGACATGGGGACATGGGGACATGGGGATATGGGGACATGGGGACATGGGGACATGGGGATAGGGGGACATGGGGACATGGGGATATGGGGACAGGGGGACAGGGGGACATGGGGACATGGGGACAGGGGGATATGGGGACATGGGGATATGGGGACAGGGGGATATGGGGACAGGGGGATATGGGGACATGGGGATATGGGAACATGGGGATATGGGGATATGGGGACATGGGGATATGGGGACATGGGGACATGGGGATATGGGGACATGGGGACATGGGGACATGGGGATAGGGGGACATGGGGACATGGGGATATGGGGACAGGGGGACAGGGGGACATGGGGACATGGGGACATGGGGATATGGGGATATGGGGACAGGGGGATATGGGGACATGGGGATATGGGGACAGGGGGATATGGGGACAGGGGGATATGGGGATATGGGGATATGGGGATATGGGGACATGGGGATATGGGGATATGGGGACATGGGGATATGGGGACATGGGGATATGGGGATATGGGGACATGGGGATATGGGGACATGGGGATATGGGGACATGGGGATATGGGGACAGGGGGATATGGGGACAGGGGGATATGGGGATATGGGGATATGGGGATATGGGGACATGGGGATATGGGGACATGGGGACATGGGGATATGGGGACATGGGGATATGGGGACATGGGGACATGGGGATATGGGGACATGGGGATATGGGGACATGGGGATATGGGGATATGGGGACAGGGGGATATGGGGACAGGGGGATATGGGGACATGGGGATATGGGAACATGGGGATATGGGGATATGGGGACATGGGGATATGGGGACATGGGGATATGGGGACATGGGGATATGGGGATATGGGGACATGGGGATATGGGGACATGGGGACATGGGGATATGGGGACATGGGGACATGGGGACATGGGGATAGGGGGACATGGGGACATGGGGATAGGGGGACATGGGGACAGGGGGACATGGGGACATGGGGACATGGGGATATGGGGATATGGGGACAGGGGGACATGGGGACATGGGGACATGGGGATATGGGGATATGGGGACAGGGGGATATGGGGACATGGGGATATGGGGATATGGGGACATGGGGATATGGGGACATGGGGACATGGGGATATGGGGACATGGGGATATGGGGACATGGGGATATGGGGACATGGGGACATGGGGATATGGGGACAGGGGGACAGGGGGACATGGGGACATGGGGACATGGGGATATGGGGATAGGGGGACATGGGGACATGGGGATAGGGGGACATGGGGACAGGGGGACATGGGGACATGGGGACATGGGGATATGGGGATATGGGGACAGGGGGACATGGGGACATGGGGACATGGGGATATGGGGATATGGGGACAGGGGGATATGGGGACATGGGGATATGGGGATATGGGGACATGGGGATATGGGGACATGGGGACATGGGGATATGGGGACATGGGGATATGGGGACATGGGGATATGGGGACATGGGGACATGGGGATATGGGGACATGGGGACATGGGGATAGGGGGACATGGGGACAGGGGGACATGGGGACATGGGGACATGGGGATATGGGGACACTGGGACTTGGGGACATGGGCCATGGGGACACTGGGATAACTGGGGACACTGGGGCCAGCCAGTAACGGGGTCACCGGGGACGTCCCCAGCGTCGCCACCCCCCCGGCGCGGACTTTGGCCCCGGGGCGGACTCTGCCCACGCGGGGTGGGGACGTTGCCTGCGCGTGACGGCGTCTTGGGGACACGGGGGGGGGGTCCCCGAGCACCCCGGGGGGCCAAAGGATTCAATGCCCCCCCCTCAGGGATGTGTCCTTGGTGGCCCCGGGTGACAAGAGGGGACAAGGCCATCGGGGGGGGTGGGAGGCACTGGGAGCCACTGGTGGCAGTGGGAAAGTGCCCAGATGGGGACACGGGGACACGGGGGGGGGGGGGGGGGGCAGGGGAGGGTGACAAGGGACAGGAGGGGACATGGGGAAGGGGGGGGAGGTCCCCAAATCCCTGGGTATGGGGGGGGCAGGTGGGGGGGTCCCCGGTTTGGGGGTCTTGGGGGTCCCTGGGAATGGGGGTCCGCAGGTTTGGGGGGGTCCTGGGGTTGGGGGCAGTCCCTGATTTGGGGTCGCCGGGTCTGGGGGTCCCTGGGCATGGGGGTGTCCTGGGGGGGGGGTCCTTAAATCTGGGAGGGGGGGGGGCAGTTGGGTGGAGGACACCCTGAGTGCAAGGGGTGCCTGGTTTGGGGGACCCCAAATTTGGGGAAGGGGCGCTGGGTGCAGGGGGGGGGTCCCTGGTTTGGGGGGACCCCATATCGGGGGCGGGGGGGGGGGTCCTTGGGTCCAACAGGTCCCGGCCGGGGGGGGGTCCGGGGGTCTTGGGGGTCCCCGGTGTGGGCTGGAGACCCCAAATTTGGGGCTCCCCATGGCTGGGGGGGGTCCCCATGGCTGGGGGGGTCCCCGGGACTGGGGGTCCTGGCTTGGGGGGGGGGATCCCCAAATCTGGGGGGGGGGGGTCCCCAGGTTTGGGGTTGAGGGGGGGGCGTCCCGTACCTGCCGCAGCTCCTGCTCCAGCTGCAGGGCGCGGGTGACGATGGGGCCACGCACGGCGTACTCCACGCGCCGCACCGCGGGGTTCATGCTGCTGCCGCTCAGCACCGGGGCCCGGCCGCCCCCCGACGCCGCCGCCGCCGCCGCCGCAGCCATGGCCGGGAGCCTGCGGGGTCGCCGCGCGCTCAGAGCCCGCATGGGGCCCGGTGCCGGCCCCCCCCCGGGGAACGGAGCCGGGAACCGGGAACCAGCGGGCGAAGGCGGCACCGCCCCGGGCAGCGGCACAGGGCGGGACGTGGGGCGTGGGGCGTGGGGTGCGGGGCGTGGGGTGTGGGGTGTGGGGTGTGGGGTGTGGGGCACGGGATGTGGGGCACGGGGCAAGGGGCATCGGGCACGGGACGGGGGGCACAGGGCAAGGGGCACGGGGCACGGGACGTTGGGCACTGGGCACGGGACGGGGGGCACGGGGCACGGGGCACGGGACGGGTGTGGGGCACGAGGTGCGGGGCACAGGGACGTGGGGTGTGTGACGTGGGGACATGGGGACATGGGGATGTGGGGATATGGGGACGTGGGGACAGGGGGACATGGGGATATGGGGATATGGGGACATGGGGATATGGGGATATGGGGACACGGGGATATGGGGACATGGGGACATGGGGACATGGGGACAGGGGGATATGGGGACAGGGGGATATGGGGATATGGGGATATGGGGACATGGGGATGTGGGGATATGGGGATATGGGGATATGGGGATATGGGGATATGGGGATATGGGGATATGGGGATATGGGGATATGGGGACATGGGGACATGGGGACATGGGGATATGGGGATATGGGGATATGGGGACATGGGGACATGGGGATATGGGGACATGGGGATATGGGGATATGGGGACAGGGGGACATGGGGATATGGGGACATGGGGACATGGGGATATGGGGACATGGGGATATGGGGATATGGGGACAGGGGGACATGGGGATATGGGGATATGGGGACATGGGGATATGGGGACATGGGGACATGGGGATATGGGGATATGGGGACAGGGGGACATGGGGATATGGGGATATGGGGACATGGGGATATGGGGACATGGGGATATGGGGATATGGGGACAGGGGGACATGGGGATATGGGGATATGGGGACATGGGGATATGGGGACATGGGGACATGGGGATATGGGGATATGGGGACTTGGGGATAGGGGGCTATAGGGACATGGGGATATGGGGATATGGGGACATGGGGACATGGGGATATGGGGATATGGGGACATGGGGACACGGGGATATGGGGACATGGGGATATGGGGATATGGGGATATGGGGATATGGGAACATGGGGATATGGGGATATGGGGACATGGGGACATGGGGACATGGGGATATGGGGACATGGGGACACAAGGACATGGGGACACGGGGAGGGCTGTGGGGACAGGGGAAGGCAGGGACACAAGGTTATGGGGACACGGGCATAGGGCCACAGGGTGGTGGCACGGGGACAAGGAGATGGGGACACAGGGACACGGGCATGGGGACACGGGGCGGGGGGGGGGGACGGGTACACGGGGCAGGGGGGCGATGGGGGCGGCGTGGGGACGTGGGGACGTGGGGACGTGGGGACGCGGGGACGGGGCCAGGAGGCGCCGCAGGTGGCACCCGGCACCACCAGGACCCACAGCGGCCGGGGGGGGGGGTTGGGGGGGGGCAGATTTGGGGCAGGGCCCCACAGCAGGGGGACAGCCCTGGAGGGGACGGACCCGGGGGGGAACCAGCTCTGCCCCACGGCGCCCCCCCATCTCCCCCTGTACCCCCCCCCGTGCCCCATAGCCCCCACCCCTGCCCCATAACTCCCCCCCCTGCCCCATAGCCCCTGTGCCCCAGAGCCCCCCCAATTGCCCCATAGCCTCCCCCCACCCCATAGCCCCCTGCCCTATAGCCTCCTGCCCCATACTCCCCCCCCTCCCCAGAGCCCCCCCAATTGCCCCACAGCCCCCCTGCCCCATAGCCTCCCTGCCCCATAACCCCCCCACTGCCCCATAGCCCACCCGCCTCATAGCCCCCCACTGCCCCATAGCCCCCCCCAATTGCCCCACAGCCCCCCTGCCCCATAGCCCCAATAGCCCCACAGACCCCCCGACTGCTCCACGCCCCCCCCCCCCGCCCCATAGCCCCCCCCACTGCCCCATGGCCCCCCCTGCCCCATACCCCCCCACTGCCCCATAGACCCAATTGCCCCATAGCCCCTCCAATTGCCCCATAGCCCCAATTGCCCCATAGCCCCGCTGCCCCATAGCCCCCCCAACTGCCCCATAGCCCCCCCCGCCCCATACCTCCCCACTGCCCCATAGCCCCCCAATTGCCCCATGGCCCCCCCTGCCCCATACCCCCCAATTGCCCCATAGCCCCAATTGCCCTATAGCCCCCCCAGTTGCCCCATAGCCCCGCTGCCCCATAGCCCCCCCAGTTGCCCCATAGCCCCCCCAGTTGCCCCATAGCCCCCCTGCCCCATAGCCCCAATTGCCCCCTAGCCCCCCCAGTTGCCCCATAGCCCCCCTGCCCCACAGCCCCCCCCCGCCCCATAGCCCCCCAATTGCCCCATAGCCCCCCTGCCCCATAGCCCCAATTGCCCCCTAGCCTCCCCAGTTGCCCCACAGCCCCCCCTGCCCCATAGCCCCCCTGCCCCATAGCCCCCCTGCCCCATAGCCCCAATTGCCCCCTAGCCCCCCCAGTTGCCCCACAGCCCCCCCAGTTGCCCCACAGCCCCCCTGCCCCACAGCCCCCCCCGCCCCACAGCCCCCCCCGACTGACCCGCGCTGCTTCATGGCCCCTCTGCCCCACAGCGCCCCCTGCTGGCCCGAACGGCCGCCGGCCTTAGCCCCGCCCCGCGGCGCCCCCGCAGCCAATCGGCGCCCGGCCCCTTTGTCGTTGGCCCCGCCCACCCTCCGCCCATTGGCTGCAGCTGCGTCCCCCAGAGGGGCGGGGCTGTGCCCTCCGTCCCCCCCCCCCCCCCTGCGGTGGGGCGCCCCCTAACTGCCAGCGGGGGGGGGCGGCGGTTGGGTGCCCCATAGCGCCCCATAGCGCCCCATAGTGCCCCATAGCGCCCTTAGTGTGCCCAATAGTGCCCCATAGCGCCCCATAGTGCCCTTAGTGTGCCCCATAGTGCCCCATAGTGCCCGTATTGTGCCCCATAGTGCCCTTAGTGTGCCCCATAGTGCCCCATAGCGCCCCATAGCGCCCCATAGCGCCCTTAGTGTGCCCAATAGTGCCCCATAGCGCCCCATAGTGCCTATATTGTGTCCCATAGTGCCCATCATGTGCCCCATAGCACCCATAGTGTGCCCCATAGCGCCCCATAGTGCCCATAGTGCCCTATAGTGCCCATAGTGTGACCTATAGCGCCCATAGTGCCCCATAGTGCCCCATAGCACCCCCTAGTGTGACCCATAGTGACCCATAGTGCCTATATTGTGCCCCATAGTGCCCCACAGTGTGCCCCATAGCGCCCCATAGTGCCCCATAGTGTGCCCTATAGTGACCCATAGTGCCCCATAGTGCCCATCATGTGCCCCATAGTGCCCCATAGCGCCGATAGTGTGCCCCATAGCGCCCCATAGCACCCATCATGTGCCCCATAGTGCCCCATAGCGCCCATCATGTGCCCGAGTGCCCATAGTGTGCCCCATAGCTCCCGTGCTGTGCCCCACAATGCCCATCGTGTGCCCCATAGCACTCGTAGTGTGCCCCTTAGTGCCCCACAGTGCCTATATCGTGCCCCATAGCACCCATCATGTGCCCCATAGTGCCCCATAGTGCCCATAGTTTGCCCTACAGCGCTGTGCCCCATAGCAACCCACTACTCAGCCCCATAGCAACCCACCGCTGTGCCTTACAGTACCTGCTCTGCGTCCCATAGTGACCCACCGCGCTGCCCCATAGCAAGGCGTGCTGTGCCCCATAGTGACCATGCTGTGCCCCATGCTAGGCCCCATAGTGCCCATGCTGTGCCCCATAGGGACCCCCCCCCCCCGCTGTGCCCCACAGAACCCATGCTGTGCCCCATAGCCCCCCATGCTGTCCCCCATGGGGATGCCCAATGCTGTGCCCCATGGCCCCCCCATGCTGTGCCCCATAGCGTCCCATGCTGAGCCCCATAGCATCCCATGCTGTGCCCCATAGCGCCCCCGCTTTGCCCCATAGCCTCACACCCAGTCCCCAAAGCAACCACGTGCCCCACAGCCCCCACTGCACCGTGCCCCATAGCTCCCCCCCCCACGCTGAGCCCCGTAACCCCCCACACTGCGCCCCACAGCCCCCCACGCTGCGCCCCACAGCCGCTCCCCAAACATTTACAGGTCCCAGTCCCCAAGCCACGGGTGCCCGCACCCAACCCTTGCATGTGGGGCACCCCATAACCGCCCCCCCCCCCCCCTTCCCCATGGGGCGTCCCACCCCGTGGCCCCCTCAGCGCCCCACACCCCCCTCCCTCCCGGGCTGCCGTGGGTCCCAGCCCCACATACTCGTTCCCGGGCTCCCGTGGGTCCCAGCCCCACGTGCTCCCCCGTCCCCACCCCATTCCCGCGGGGGCCCCCGGCTGCGGGCCCCTTATCAGCCCCACACGTTGTGGGGCGGCGCTGGCCGTGGGGCCGCCCCACTTCTCTCCCCCACCCCCCCCGCCCCCCTTTTTTTTTTTTTTTTTCCCCTTCCACCCCCCCCCCGGGCTCACCCCGCGTCCGCGCGCTGTGGGGCAGCCGTGGGGCAGCGAGGCCGCCGCGTCGCCACCGCGGCCGCCGCCACCGCCTGACCTTTGCGGGTCCCTAAATATAACGCGGCAGCTGCCGGGGGGCCGCGACCCCCCACCCGCCGTGGGGCAGGGCAAGGCGGGGGGGGGGCAGGGAGGGGACGACTTATGGGGCGCCAGAACCCCATAGCGTGGGGGCAACCCCGCTGCGCCCCCCAACTTGTGGGGCAGGTGGCAGCGCCGCCCCGGGGGGCTGCCCGCAGGAGTGGGGCTGGGCGGTGTCGGGGGGGGCTCTCCCAGCCCCATAGCTATGGGGTGAGGGGGGGGTTAGGGGGGGCGGCCGCCTTGCTATTTTTACAGCGCCTCGGAGGTGACATCGCGTCCCCGGGGGGGGCCCCGGCAGCGCTTGGGGGACGGGGACGCCGACACCGACGCCGCGCGCGGTCGCGAGGGGCGGCGAAAGACGGCGCGGAGACGGCGGTTTTGGTGCAAAAAAGCTTCGATTTGGGTAGCGGGAAATTTTGTAGGGTGGAGGCGGGGGGGGCACCCGACGGCGCGGGGACGCCCGAGCGGCCGTACGGCCGCTCGGGCGTCCCCGCGCCGTCGGGTGCCCCCCCCAAGTGGGTTCTTCTGCCCCATAAGTGCCCCCCCAACCCCCCCCAACCTCACATCACCTTGCAGCAGCGCTGCTTGGGGGCCGGCGGCTCCTCGGGGGGGGCCGTGAGGCGTAGCAAAGGGGGGGGGTCGGGGCTCGGGGGGCAGCCGTGGGGCGGCTCCGTGGGGCGCTGCTGCTGGTGCTGGTGCTGCTGGTGCTTGGTGGCCGCTCGCTGCCGCTTCAGCTCCGCCAGGGTTTGCGCGGGGACGGGGTCGGCGGCGTCCGGAGGCGACGGGGACGATGCCGGGGAGGGGTCCTGGAAGGTGGGGGGGGGGTCTCAAGGCTTGGTGGCACCGAGGGACGCCACACACCCCCCCCAGGGATGGCACGGCACCGCGCGGTGACACCGAGGGACGACACCTCAAGGGCGGCCCCAGGACGCGGTGCTGACACCCGGTGACACCCGAGGACCTCCCCACCCCGACACCAAGGAGCCCCCAGGACCCTGCGCCCCCCCCGGGACCTCCCCCCAAAGACACCCCAGGGCACGGCGCCACCGCTCGGTGACACCGAGGAGCCCCCCCAGGTGTGACACCACCGCCACCCCCCACCCCCCCCCCCCTTAAATCCGGTCCCACCACGTCACCTGGAGGCAGCGCCGCGGCTCGGCCTCCGCCGCCCCGTCCTCGTCCTCCTCCTCCTGGCCTCGGCCCCGCTGCCACACCAGGGCCTCGCGCGCCTGCGCCCGCCGGTACCGCTGGCTGCGCTCCGTCACGCTGGCGCGCCGCGCCGCCTTGCTGGGGGGGGTGAGGGGGGGGGGGACACGGGCTCAGCTGGGGGGGGCACATCGCCCCCCCGACCCCAAAGGTTGACCCCCCAAAATCCTCTCACCCGCGGCTGCCGGCGCTGGACGTCCTCCGCTGCAGCGAGGAGCGGTGCTTGCGGTGCGAGCGCAGGACGGCCTCGCGCTTCTGCTTCAGCTCCAGCAGCTTGGCGCGCACCTCCTCGTCCCCGCACACGTCTGCGGCCACCCGGGGGGGCGGGCGGGGGGACGGGGACACGGGGACATGGAGAAGGGGAAGGGTCCCCGTGGTCCGCCTTGGCCCCTGCGGGCCTCGTGGTCCCCTCGGTCTCCATAGGCCCCACGGTCCTGGTGGCCCCCCCATGGTCCTGGTGGCCCCCCCATGGTCCTGGTGGCCCCCCCATGGTCCCCATAGTCCCCAGTGTCCCCAGGGTCCCCATAGTCCCTACAGTCCCCATAGTCCCTACAGTCCCCACAGTCCCCATGCTCCTTGTGGCCTCCATGGTCCTCCCCAACGATCCCCTCGGTCTCCATAGACCCCATGGTGCCTATGGCCCCAAAATCTTTGCTGTCCCCAAGGTCCTCAATGTCCCCACAGTCCCCGTAGACCCCATGGCCCCCACTGTCCCCCCCATCGTCCCCTCGGTCTCCACAGACCCTATGGTCCCCATGGCCCCCATGCTCTTTGCTCTCCCCATGGTCCCCACAGACCCCATGGACCCTATGAACCCCATGGTCCTTACGGTCCCCACAGACCCCGAAGGTCCCCATAGACCCCACGGTCCCTATAACCCACGTGGTCCCTGCTGTCCCCAATGGCCCCCAGTATCCCCGTGACCCCCACGGTCTCCATAGGCCCCACGGTCCCCACAGACCCCAACAGTCCTCATTGTCCCCATAAACACCCACGGTCCCTATGAGCCCCATGATCCTCATCGTCCTCATAGACCCCATGGTCCCCATAGACCCCATGGGCCCTATGAACCTCATGGTCCTCATGGTCCCCGTAGGCCCCATGGTCCCTATGACCCCCATGGTTCTCATTGTTCCCACAGACCCCCATGGTCCCCACAGACCCCCATGGTCCTTATGGTCCCCATAGACCCCCACGGTCCCCATAGACCCCAACGTCCTTATGGTCCCCAAAGACCCTATGGTCCCTATGACCCACGTGGTCCCTGCTGTCCCCAACGGCCCCCATGGTCCTTGTGGCTCCCCATGGTCCCTGTTGTCCCCAGTGGCCCCCAATATCCCCATAACCCCCACGGTCCCCACAGACCCCCACGGTCCTCATTGTCCCCATAGACACCCACAGTCCCTACGAGCCCCGCAGTCCTCATTGTCCCCACAGACCCCCCATGGTCCCCACAGACCCCCCATGGTCCCCATAGACCCCAATGGACCCTATGAACCCCATGGTCCTTATGGTCCCCGTAGACCCCCAAGGTCCCCGTAGACCCCCACGGTCCCTATGACACACGTGGTCCCTGCTGTCCCCAGCGGACCCCGTTGTCCCCATGCCCCCCCTGGTCCCTCTGTTCCCTACAGGCCCCGTGGCCCCCACGGTCCCCAAGGTCCCCTTGGTCTCCATAGCCCCCATGGTCCCCGTGGTCCCCGTGGTCCCCATTGTCCCCATGCCCCCCTGCGGCCCCCGCGGCCCCTCGCCGCGCTCACCCAGCGGCGTCTCGTCCATCGCCGACTTCCCGCCGAGGTCGGCGCCGTGCGCCACCAGCAGCTCCACCAGCGGGATCTGCGCGGTGACGGCGTCACCGGCACCGTCCCCCACCGTCACCCGCGTGTCCCCCCCCAGTCCCCGGCGCCCCGTCCCCACCTGTCCCCAGCAGGCGGCGGCGTGCAGCGGCTGCCACCCGTCCTCGTCCCTGGCGCTGGTGCTGGCCTCGTGCCGCAGCAGCAGCTCAGCTGCCTCCACGTAGCCGTTGGCCGCCGCGATGTGCAGCTGCGGGGAGGGGAAGGGGGGACAACACACAGCGGGGGCGGGGGGCTCGGAGGACCCCGGTGGGTGTCCCCGTCCCCGTCCACCCCCCCCCCCAAGTCCCTACCAGCGTGGCGCCGCGCGCCCCCGGCGCGTCCAGGTCGGCGCCCGCCTGCAGCAGCGCCCGCACGTCCGCCAGCATCGCCCGCTCCGTGGCGCCGCGCGCCTCCTCGATGCGCGCCTGCGTGATGCCTGCGGGACGGACGGACGGACACGTGGCGGGCGGACGGACGGGCGGAAGGACGGGGGGACAGCCGGCGGTCGCGGCGCTCACCCTGCTCGGCCATGGCCGTCTCCAGGCAGTCCAGCGTGGCCTCGTCCTCACACAGGTCGTAGGGCATGTCGCCGTCGGACGTCACCGCCAGCAGGTTGGCGCCGCTGCGGTGGGGACGGGAGCGGGGTGGCGTAAGGCGTGGGGGCGCGGGGACGCCACAAGGGCGTGGGGACGTGGGGACGTGGGGACGGAGGGACATGGGGCCGGGAGATGTGGGGACGTGGGGACGTGGCGAAACGGGGGTGCCATGGGGATGGTACAGAGACAGGAGGCGTGGTGACGTGGGTACAGGGGGACATGGGGACACCACAGGGACGTGGGGACACCACAGGGACATGGGGACACCACAGGGATGTGGGGACACCACAGGGACGTGGGGACACCACAGGGACGTGGGGACATGGGGATGCAGGGACACGAGGACATGGGGACATGAAGCGCGGGGACGTGGGGAAAGGGGGATGCCACAAGGACATGGGGACACGGGGACTCAGGGGCATGGGGACGTGAGAGGTGGGGACGTGGGGACACAGGGACGTGGGGATGCAGGGAGGCAGGGACGTGGGGACACCACAAAGACGTGGGGACATGGGGACTTGGGGACACGGGAACGTGGGGACATGGAGATGCCACAAGGACATGGGGATGTGAGACGTGGGGACGTGGGGACAGAGGGACATGGGGACACCACAAGGACATGGGAAAGTGAGACACGGGGGTGTGAGACATGGGGACATGAGGACACGGGGACACTGTGAGGACACGGGGACGTGGGAATGTGAGACGTGGGGGCGCATGGACATGAGGACACGGGGACATGGGACATGGGGACACGGGGACGCAAAACGGGACATGGGGATGCTGTGAGGACACGAGGACACGAGGACAAAAAGATGCAGGGGCACAGGGACATGAGGACACGGGGACATGGGCACACGAGGACACGGGGATGTAGGGACATGGGGACACGGGGACACGAGGCACGGGGACATGGGGACACTGCAAGGACACAGCGACACGGGGAGGTGAGACACGGGGACGCGTGGACATGAGATGTGGGGACACGGGGATGTAGGGACATGGGGACACAGGGACACGGGGACACGGGGGGGCCACGCCGCCCGCCCCGCGCTCACCGCGCCACCAGCAGCTCCACCAGGTGCCGGTGGCCGCAGGTGGCGGCGGCGTGCAGCGGCGTCCAGAGCTCGGCGTCGCGGGCGTTGACGCCGGCGCCGGCCTCCAGCAGCAGCGTCACCACCTCCCCCAGGTCGTCGATGCAGCACTGCGGCGGGCGGCGCGTCACCGCCACCGGGACCGGCACCGGGCACCGGCACCGGGACCGGGACCAGCACCGGGAGCAGCACCGGGACGGGGACCGCGGGGAGGCCGGGGGCTGACCTGGTGCAGCGCGGTGAGGCCGTCCTCGTTGCACAGGTCGGGGCTGGCGCCGGCGCTCAGCAGCTGCCGCACTGCGAGGGGGTGGGGGGGGGGGGTGGGGGGGGGGTCCCCAAAATTCCTCACCGGGGTCCCGGCCCCCCCCGCCCAACCACCCCCGGGGACGTCCCCGGCACGCGTGGGGACGCCACGACGGCCACGGCCCCGCCGCGGGCGTGGGGAGGGTGGCGGGGGGATGGTGGCCGTCACGGGGGGACGGTGACACCGGGGGGGTGGTGGTGACACCGGGGGGGTGTGGTGACACCAGGGGGTCCATGGTGACACTGTGGGGTCATGGTGACACTGTGGGGGTCATGGTGACACCAGGGGCTTGTGGTGACACTGGGGGGTTACGGTGACACCGGGGGGCTCGTGGTGACACCAGGGGGTGGTGGTGACATCGGGAGGGTCGTGGTGACACCGGGGGGGGTCGCGGTGACACCGGGGACGTTCCTCGTGCCCACCTTCCTCCAGGTCGCTGCGCGCGGCCGCCTCCAGCAGCCGGACGTTGGCGGGGAACCTCACGCGCTTCTCCGCGCCGCCCTCACCCTCGCCGTCGTCGCCGTCGCTCTTCCTCCTCCTCCTCCTCCTCGCCCCGCTGCCGCCGCCGTCGCCGCCGCCCCGCGCCTCCTTCTCCAGCTGCGCCCAGGCCTTGAGCTGCTGCGCGCGGCGCTTCTGGGCGTGCTTCAGGCGCTCGGCCGCGCTCATCCTGCTCACCGCCGGCATCTCCGCCAGCAGCTCCGCGTGCTCGGCCATCGCCGCGGCGGCGGCGGAGGCGGCGGCGGCGGGGGGGGGCTCGGGGCTTGGCCGCGGGGCCCCCGGGGGCATGCCGGTGCCGTGGGGGTCACCCCCGTGCGCCGAGCATCGCCCGCGGCACGCGGTGGCCTTCGCTCTTCCTCCTCCTCCTCCTCTTCCTCCTCCGGGGTGCCGGTGCCGAGGCCGAAGGCTGCCGGGAGCGAGGGCGCGGTGAGGGCGCCGCGCCGCTCCCCGCCGGACCTTGCTTCGGGCACGGCCCGGCCCAGCCCGCGGCAACGCCCGGACGCCGGCACGGCGCCGCCGGCACGCGGCAACCCCCCCCCCACTCCCCCCCACGGGGGGGTCGCCGAAAGCGGCACCGAATCCCGCTTTTTTTCACCCAAAGCCGAGCACGTGGCTCCGGTCAGCCTCGGGGCCGGCGGGACGGGGCGGGACGGACGCACGGACGCAGGGACGCGCACCGGCGGGGGTCCTGGTGCCGGAGGCCGCAGGCGGTGAGGCCGGCGGAGGTGGTGAGGCCGCTCCACCCCGAAACGCCGGCACCGAGCCTGGGGCTGTGCCGGTGACACCGGGAGCACCGGGCGGGGGGTGGCCGGGCGGCCGCGTGTCCGTGCATCCGTCCGTCACCGGCCCGGGGGTCACGGTCCCGGTGACCTTGGGGCTAACGGCGGGGAGCAGGCGCCTGGCGGCCTCGTTATGCTCGGGTCTCGTTACGCTCCTGCCTCGTTACCCGCTGGCCTCGTTACCCGCTGGCCTCGTTATGCTCCAGCCTCATTACTTGCTCGCCTCGTTACCTGCCCACCTCGTTATATTACAGCCTCGTTACCTGCCGGCTTCGTTACCTGCTGGCCTCGTTACTGGCTGGCCTCTACCTGCCGGCCTCTCCGCCCGCCTGCCCTGTCACCCACCAGCCTCGTTACCTGCCGGCCTCCTTACGCTCCGGCCTCGTTACCTTCTGGCCTCGTTACCCACCGGCCTCCCTACCTGCAGGCCTCATTACTCTCCAGCCTCGTTCCCCACCAGCTTCGTTATGCTCCAGCCTCATTACCCACCGGCCTCGTTACCTCCTGGCCTCTACCTGCCGGCCTCTCCACCTCCCCGCCTCGTCACCCACCAGCCTCGTTACCTGCCGGCCTCATTACACTCCGGCCTCGTTACCCACCAGCCTCTCTACCCCCGGGCCTCGTTACTCTCCAGCCTCATTACCCACCAGCCTCCTTCCCCACCAGCCTCGTTACCAGCCAGCCTCCTTACCTGCCGGCCTCTCTACCCGCCGGCCTCGTTATGCTCCGGCCTCGTTACCTGCCGGCCTCATTACCCACCAGCCTCATTACCAGCTGGCCTCTCTACCTCCCCACCTTGTTACCTGCCGGCCTCATTATGCTCCGGCCTCGCTACCTGCCGGCCTCTCTACCCCTGGGCCTTGTTACTCTCCAGCCTCGTTACCTGCCGGCCTCGTTATGCTCCAGCCTCATTACTTGCTCGCTTCGTTACCTGCCCGCCTCGTTATATTACAGCCTCGTTACCTGCCGGCTTCGTTACCTGCTGGCCTCGTTACTGGCTGGCCTCTACCTGCTGGCCTCTCCGCCCGCCTGCCCTGTCACCCACCAGCCTCGTTACCTGCCAGCCTCCTTACGCTCCGGCCTCGTTACCTTCTGGCCTCGTTACCCACCGGCCTCCCTACCTGCAGGCCTCGTTACTCTCCAGCCTCGTTCCCCACCAGCCTCGTTATGCTCCAGCCTCATTACCCACCGGCCTCGTTACCTCCTAGCCTCTACCTGCCGGCCTCTCCACCTCCCCGCCTCGTTACCCACCAGCCTCGTTACCTGCCGGCCTCATTACACTCCGGCCTCATTACCCACCAGCCTCTCTACCGCCAGGCCTCGTTACTCTCCAGCCTCCTTCCCCTCCAGCCTCCTTCCCCACCGGCCTCGTTACCAGCCAGCCTCCTTACCTGCCAGCCTCTCTACCCGCCGGCCTCATTATGCTCCGGCCTCGTTACCTGCCGGCCTCATTACCCACCAGCCTCATTACCAGCTGGCCTCTCTACCTGCCCTCCTCGTTACCCACCGGCCTCTACCTGCCGGCCTCTCTACTTGCCAGCCTCGTTACCTGACGGCCTCGTTACCCACCGGCCTCTACCTCCCCACCTCTCTACCCGCCGGCCTCGTTATGCTCCGGCCTCGTTACCTGCCGGCCTCGTTACTCAGCGGCCTCGTTACCCACCGGCCTCTACCTCCCCACCTCGTTACCCGCCGGCCTCGTTACACTCCGGCCTCCCCCCTCTCCCCCCCCCCCCCCAGCCTCCTCCCCCAGCCTCCCCTCCCCCCCCACCCCCACCCCTCCCGATTTCCCCCCCAAAACCCCCTCTGATGACGTCACTCCCCTCCCCCTCCACCCCCCAGCCCCCCCCCCGGGGAGGCCGCCCCTCCCCCTCCCCCCTCCCCCCACGGCCCCGCCCCCTCCCGGAAGCCCCGCCCCCCACCCCCCCCCGCCCCCCCCCCGGTACCGCCGCCGCCGCCGCCGCTTCCGCGCCGCTGCCGGGGCGGGGCCGCCGCTGCCATGGCAACCGCCCACACTTCCGGTGGGGGGCGGGGCCTCGGGCGGAAATGAGGGGCGGCGCCATCTTGGGTGTGGCCGGGAGAGGGGAGGGGCGGGAGGGGAGGTGCCGCCCCCAAGATGGCGGCGGGGCTGGGAGGGGCGGGACTTAAAGGGGGCGTGGCCAGGGGCGGTGCTCTGATTGGGCGGAGCTCCGAGGGGGGCGTGGCCTGCGGGGGGCGTGGCCTGGAGCCCCGGCCGGCGCGGGGTCACCCGCGGTCGTTGTCCCCAGCCCACCCCGCCGGGGGGCGCCCCAAGGGGGAGGGGGACCCGATCCCGGCCCCAGCCCCATTTTGGGGGGGCTCAGGAGCCCCGGGGGGGGTCCCGTAGAGGGGGGGGGACCCCCATGGCCCCCCCCAGGCCCCCCACCTGGGGCTGCCCCCGCTGCCCCCCCCCCATTATTGGGGTGCCACGGGGGGGGGGGGGATGGGGGGGGAGAGACCGGGGGGGGAGGGCCACGGGGGGGGCACAGAGGGGATCGAGGGGGGGGGTTGGGGGGATCAATGTGTGGGACCCCAATGTGGGACCCCTGGGGCCCCCCATATGGGACCCCAACGTTCAGTCCCTCACCTATGGGACCCCTGCCCCCCCCCCAAAATGGGAACCCCTGCCCCTCCCCATATGGGACCCCTGGGGGCGCCATATGGGACCCCAGCGTGCTGCCCCCCCCCATATGGGACCCCTGGACCCCACCCATGGGACCCCCACGTGCAGCCCCCCCAAAATGGGAACCCCGGACCCCCCCCATATGGGATCCCTGGACCCCCACCCATGGGACCCCCACGTGCTGCCCCCCACCTATGGGACCCCAGCCCCCCCCCCCAACGGGAACCCCACAGCCCCAGGTACGGGACCCCCGGAGCCCCAACGGGACCCCAAAATCCCCTAAATGGGGCCCCAACGGGCTGCCCCCCCCCCCCATTGGGACCCCTGGGGGAACCTCATGAGACCCCCCCGTGCAGCCCCACCTATGGACCCCCGGACCCCCCCCATGGGACCCCGCTGAGCCCCCTCCCCCACTGTGGACCCGCGGGCCCCCCCCCTTGGGACCCCCAGAGCCCCCCCCCCGGGACCCCCCCATGGGACCCCCCCCCATATGGAACCCCCAGCCCCCAGTATGGGACCCCCAGCCCCCAGTATGGGACCCCCGACCCCCACTGGGACCCCCGGAACGCCCCCAACCGGGACCCTCCCCCCCCCCCAGTCCCTCCCAGTCCCTCCCAGTGCCCCCAGGGCCGCGACTCGAGGCGCCGTCCTTTGTCAGGGGCTGAGCACCCCCGGGGGGGGCACAGCGGGACGGCGACAGCGACAGGGGGGGAGGGGGAGGGGAGGGGTGGGGGGAGGGGGGGGGGGGGGCAGCCCCGGGGCACGGGGCCGGAGCAGGCAAACGGCACGGGTGGGGGAGGGCTCCCAGTGCTCCCAGTGCCTCCATCCCAGTGCCCCCAGTGCCCCCATCTCGGTGCTCCCAGTGCCTCCAGTGCTCCCAGTGCCCCCCCGAGTGCTCCCAGTGGCCCCGTCCCAGTGCTCCCAGTGTCCCCAGTGCTCCCAGTACCCCATGCTAGTGCTCCCAGCGACCCCAGTGCCCCATCCCAGCGCTACCAGTGCCCCCCCCCAGTGTCCCCAATGCTCCCATCCTAGTGCCTCCATCCCAGTACTCCCAGTGCCCCCAGCCCAGTGACCCCAGTGTCTTCATCCCAGTGCCCCCAGTGCCCCCAGTGCCCCCCCAGTGCCCCCAGCCCAGTGCTACCAGTGCCCCCCCCCCAGTGTCCCCAATGCTTCCACTGCTCCCAACCCAGTGCCTCCATCCCAGTACTCCCAGTGTCCCTAGCCCAGTGCCCCCAGTGTCTCCATCCCAGTGCCCCCAATGCTCCCACTGACCCCATCCCAGTACTCCCAGTGCCCCCATCCCAGTGCCCCCAGTGCCCCCAGCCCAGTGACCCCAGTGTCCTCATCCCAGTGCTCCCAGTGCTCCCAGTGCCCCCTCCCCCCTCCTTTTGTTGTTTGCCGCCCGGCTCCAGCTCCCCAGGAGGGAGGGAGAGGGGGGATGGGGGGGGGGGCCTGGCTACAGCCCCCAGCACGGGGTCACGGCGGGGGCTGGGCAGGAGGGGGGGGTGTCAGAGCCCCCCCCGGCTCCATGACCGCATGGGCACGACCCCCCCAGGACCCCTAAAACCCCCCATGAGCTCCGAGCCCCCCCGGTCCCATCCCGACCCCACAAAGGGACCCCCCCGGCTCTCCTGAGGGGGGTCGGGAGAGCGGGGCCGAGGGGCACGACCCCCCCCCCTCGCCCCCAGCTCCGCCGCTGCTCGGGGTCGCCCCTCGCCCACCGGCACCCGCAGGGCCCTCGGGGCCCCTCCCCGTCCGTCCGTCCGTCCCTCTGTCCGTCCGTCCGTCCACCCCGCAGACACGTTCAGGGTTTGGGATCGCCCGGCCAAAGGTCAGGGCCTTGCACTTGGCCTCTTTATCCCAGCTCTGACCCCAAAAGGCCGGGGTTAGCCTGGACCCCTGGGGAACCCCCGGTCCGACCCCTTCACGCCGAGCACCGCGCACGGGACGGCCCCCGGGGGGGTTGGGATGTCCCTGCAGGAGACCCCAAAACCTCCCTGGGCAGCCTGGGGCCAGGGTTGTCACCCCCCAGTACAGAAGTGGCCCCATATTGGGACCTGGGGGGGTAGCGGGGGGCTCACATGGGAACAGCTCCCGGCATGAACATATTGGGGTGCTGTCCCCATCCCATCCCATCCCATCCCATCCCCATCCCCATCCCATCCCCATCCCATCCCCATCCCATCCCCATCCCATCCCATCATCCCATCCCATCCCCATCCCCATCCCCATCCCATCCCATCCCCATCCCATCCCCATCCCATCCCATCCCCATCCCCATCCCATCCCATCCCGTCCCATCCCCATCCCATCCCCATCCCCATCCCATCCCGTCCCATCCCCATCCCCATCCCATCCCATCCCATCCCCATCCCATCCCCATCCCATCCCCATCCCATCCCCATCCCCATCCCATCCCCATCCCCGTCCCATCCCATCCCATCCCCATCCCATCCCATCCCCATCCCATCCATCCCATCCCATCCCCATCCCATCCCCATCCCCATCCCATCCCCATCCCTCCCATCCCATCCCCATCCCCATCCCCATCCCATCCCATCCCATCCCCATCCCATCCCCATCCCATCCCCATCCCCATGCCATCCCCACCATCCCGTCCATCCCATCCCCATGCCCCATCCCATCCCATCCCCATCCCATCCCATCCCATCCCCATCCCCATCCACCGTCCCATCCCCGTCCCATCCCATCCCCATCCCCATCCCATCCCCCCATCCCATCCCCATCCCCATCCCATCCCATCCCCATCCCCATCCCATCCCCATCCCCATCCCATCCCCATCCCATCCCATCCCCATCCCATCCCCATCCCCATCCCATCCTCCATCCCGTCCCATCCCCATCCCATCCCCATCCCATCCCATTCCCATCCATCCCATCCCCATCCCCATCCCATCCCCATCCCCATCCCCAATCCCCATCCCCATCCCATCCCATCCCATCCATCCCCATCCCCATCCCATCCCATCCCCATCCCCATCCCCATCCCATCCCCATCCCATCCCATCCCATCCCCATCCCATCCCATCCCATCCCCATCCCCATCCCATCCCCATCCCCATCCCATCCCATCCCATCCCCATCCCATCCCCAATCCCCATCCCATCCCCATCCCCATCCCCATCCCCATCCCATTCCCATCCCATCCCCATCCCATCCCATCCCATCCCCATCCCATCCCATCCCCATCCCATCCCATCCCATCCCCATCCCCATCCCATCCCATCCCATCCCCATCCCCATCCCATCCCATCCCCATCCCCATCCCATCCCATCCCCATCCCCATCCCATCCCCATCCCATCCCCATCCCATCCCCATCCCCATCCCCATCCCCATCCCCATCCCCATCCCATCCCCTTCCCCATCCCATCCCCAGTCCCATCCCCATCCCATCCCCATCCCCATCCCATCCCACCCCATCCCATCCCCATCCCATCCCCATCCCATCCCCATCCCATCCCATCCCATCCCATCCCATCCCATCCCATCCCATCCCCATCCCATCCCCATCCCCATCCCCATCCCATCCCCATCCCCATCCCATCCCACCACCCCATCCCCATCCCACCCCATCACCCATCCCATCCCCATCCCATCCCCATCCCCATCCCCATCCCCATCCCATCCCCATCCCCATCCCCATCCCCATCCATCCCATCCCATCCCCATCCCATCCCATCCCCATCCCCATCCCATCCCCATCCCATCCCCATCCCCATCCCCATCCCCATCCCTTCCCCATCCCCATCCCATCCCCATCCCCATCCCCATCCCTTCCCCATCCCCATCCATCCCCATCCCCATCCCTTCCCCATCCCCATCCCATCCCCATCCCCATCCCTTCCCCATCCCCATCCCATCCCCATCCCCATCCCCATCCCCATCCCATCCCATCCCCACCCCATCCCCATCTCATCCCCATCCCATCCCATCCCATCCCATCCCATCCTGTCCCCATCCCATCCCCATCCCATCCCATCCCGTCCCCATCCTGTCCCCATCCCATCCCACCCCACCCCATCCCATCCCCATCCCATCCCTCATCCCATCCCATCCCCATCCCCATCCCCATCCCACCCATCCCACCCCATCCCCACCCCATCCCCATCCCACCCCATCCCATCCCCACCCCATCCATCCCCATCCATCCCCATCCCATCCCCCATCCCATCCCATCCCGTCCCCATCCTGTCCCCATCCCATCCCACCCCACCCCATCCCATCCCCATCCCATCCCCATCCCATCCCCATCCCATCCCCACCCCATCCCACCCCATCCCACCCCATCCCACCCCATCCCATCCCCATCCCATCCCATCCCCATCCCATCCCCATCCCATCCCCATCCCCATCCCCATCCCCATCCCCATCCCATCCCCATCCCCGTCCCATCCCATCCCATCCCCATCCCATCCCATCCCCATCCCATCCCCATCCCATCCCCATCCCCATCCCCATCCCCATCCCCATCCCCATCCCATCCCCATCCCATCCCCATCCCCATCCCCATCCCATCCCATCCCATCCCCATCCCATCCCCATCCCCATCCCCATCCCATCCCATCCCATCCCCATCCCATCCCCATCCCCATCCCCATCCCATCCCATCCCCATCCATCCCCATCCCCATCCCCATCCCATCCCCATCCCCATCCCCATCCCATCCCCATCCCCGTCCCATCCCATCCCATCCCCATCCCATCCCATCCCATCCATCCCCATCCCATCCCCATCCCATCCCCATCCCCATCCCCATCCCCATCCCATCCCATCCCCATCCCCATCCCCATCCCATCCCATCCCATCCCCATCCCATCCCATCCCATCCCCATCCCCATCCCACCCCATCCCACCCCATCCCCACCCCATCCCATCCCCATCCCATCCCATCCCCATCCCATCCCCATCCCATCCCCATCCCCATCCCCATCCCCATCCCATCCCCATCCCCGTCCCATCCCATCCCCATCCCCATCCCATCCATCCCCATCCCATCCCCATCCCATCCCCATCCCCATCCCCATCCCCATCCCCATCCCATCCCCATCCCATCCCCATCCCATCCCCATCCCATCCCATCCCATCCCCATCCCATCCCCATCCCCATCCCCATCCCATCCCATCCCATCCCCATCCCATCCCCATCCCCATCCCCATCCCATCCCATCCCCATCCCATCCCCATCCCCATCCCCATCCCATCCCCATCCCCATCCCCATCCCATCCCCATCCCCGTCCCATCCCATCCCATCCCCATCCCATCCCATCCCCATCCCATCCCCATCCCATCCCCATCCCATCCCCATCCCCATCCCCATCCCATCCCATCCCCATCCCATCCATCCCCATCCCCATCCCATCCCCATCCCTTCCCCATCCCCATCCCATCCCCATCCCCATCCCATCCCCATCCCATCCCCATCCCACCCCCTCCCCCTCCCCTCCCCTGCCCTCCCTCCCCCCGCCCCTCCCCTCCCCACAAAACCCCCTCTCCCCCCCTCCCCCCCCGGCCATGCCTCTCCCGGTGCCGTCCCGTTCCCCCCGGGCCCGCCCGCAGCGGTACCGGCGGCACCCGAAGCCGCCCTACTCCTACCTGGCGCTCATCGCCCTCGTCATCCGCGCCGCCCCGGCCGCCGCCTCAAGCTGGCCCAGGTACGGCACCGGCACCGGCACCGGAACCGGGACACCGGGGTGGGCACCGGGACCGGGTCCAGGATGGGCACCGGGACACCAGGACCGGGACCGGGATGGGGGCCGGGACCGGGACATGGCACCGGGATGGGGGGCCGGGATAGGGGCCGGGATGGGGCACCGGGACTGGGATCGGCACCGGGACACCGGGATGGGGGCCGGGACACTGGGGCCGGGGCCGGGACATGGGGATGGGTACCGGGATGGGGGCCGGGACACCGGGATGAGCCCTGGGACCGGCACCGGGACACCGGGACCGGCACCGGGATGGGGACACGGCCGGGGGGCGCCGCGATGAGACCCCGGGGGGACTTGGGGGATTTGGGGCACTGGGAGGGCACTGGAGGAACTGGGGACACTGGGAGGGACTGGGGATTCGGGGAACGGGGGAAATGGGGGCGCTGGGACGAACTGGGGGGCACTGGGAGGAACTGGGGGCACTGGGAGGGACTGGGGACACTGGGAGGGACTGGGGAACTGGGAACACCAGGAGGGACTGGGGGAACCGCGTGGGCACTGGGAGCACTGGGGGGACCGGGATCACCAGGGGGAACTGGAGCACTGGGATCATTGGGGGGGGGGCACCGAGGAAACTGGGGGTACTGGGAGAAGTGGGAGCACTGGAGCGGGGAGGGGGCGGCGGGACCTGGGGCAACGGGAGGGAACTGGGAGCGCTGGGGGCAACTGGGAGCGGGGAGGGGGACACGTGGGCAAGGAGGGGGGGGGCACTGGGAGCACTGGGGGGGGGGACACGTGGGCATTGGGGGGAACTGGGAGCACTGGGATGGGGGCTGGGGGGCACTGGGAGCACTGGGATGGGGGCATATGGGCACTGGGGGGCACTGGGAGCACTAGAATGGGAGCACTGGGATGGGGGCACTGGGAGCACTGGGGAGGACACGTGGAGCCCTGGGGGCACTTGGAGGGGGGGGGCGGGTCCTGCCCCCCCCTCCCCCTCCCCCCCCCCTCCCCCCCCCTCCCCCCCGCCCCATTCCCACCGGGGGGGGAGGGGCTGGAGGGGGGGGGCAGCGCTGGCGCCGCCTGCCGGGGCGGGGCGCGGGGGGGGAGGGGTCGGGGCAGGGGGGGGGGGTGGAGGGGGGGGGCAGGTGGTGACCCCCCCCCCGTGCCCCCCCCCAGATCATCCAGGAGGTGGGCAGCCTCTTCCCCTTCTTCTCGGGGCGCTACCAGGGCTGGAAGGACTCCATCCGCCACAACCTCTCCTCCAACGCCTGCTTCGCCAAGGTGGGGGCGGGGGGGGCGCGGGGGGGGCACGGGGGGGGCACGGGGGGGGCACGGGGTACGGGGGGGGGACAAGGGGGGAGGCCCGGGGGCGGTTGGGGGGTTGGGGTCCTGCCTACGGGCACCTGGGGTCCGTTGGAGGGGGGGGGTTGTGGGGGGGTAATTTGGGGGGGGGGCAGAATGGGGGGGCTATGGGGGGGCTGGGGGGTCCCATCTTGGGGGGGGGGCTGCACCTTGGGGTCCCAAATGGTGCCACCAGGGGGGGTCCCATTTGGGGGGGGGGCCAAGGGGTCCCATTTTGGGGGGGGGGGGAGCAAGGGATCCCATATTGGGGGGGGGGGGCAGCAGGTTGGGGTCCCAAATAGTGCCTCCAGGGGTCCCGTATGGGGGAGTTTGGGGGGTTCCCATTTTGGGGAGTTCCCATTTTTTGGGGGGGGTCCCAGCTGTCCCACCCTTTGCCCCCCCCCCTTTGTGCCCCCCCCCAGGTGCTGAAGGACCCCTCGAAGCCGTCGGCCAAGGGCAACTACTGGACGGTGGACGTGAGCCGCATCCCCCCCGAGGCGCTGCGCCTGCAGAACACGGCGGTGGCGCGGGGGGGGGCGGGGGGGGGCCGGGGGGGGCGCCCCCTTCGCCCGCGACCTGGCCCCCTTCGTGCTGCGGGGGCAGCGCTACCCCCGGCCCCCCGCCCCCCCCGGGGCACCCCCCCCCTTCTCCATCGCCTCCCTGCTGCGGGACCCCCGGGGGGGGGGGGGAGGGGGACGCCGAGAGCCCCCCCCGAACGTCGGGGCCCCCCCAGACGTCGGGGCCCCCCCCACCCCCCCCGCTGCCCTGGGCCCCCCCCGGGTGCTGGGGGCAGCTGCCCACCTCCTACAGCACGGCCGTGGCCCCCAACGCCGTGGCCCCCCCCGGCGGCCCCCCCGTCCTGGCGCTGCGCTGGGGGGTCCTGCCCGTGGCGCCCCCCCCCGCGGGGGTCCCGTCCCCCGCCCCCTCCCCCGGCTGAGCCCGAGGGGGGGCCCCTGGCCGCGCCCCCCCCCCAACAAGAGCGTCTTCGACGTCTGGCTCAGCCACCCCGCCGACACCGCGCCCCCCCCGCTGTACGGCTAGGGGGGCCCCCCCGTGGGACCCCAATACGGGGACACCCCCATGGAGACCCCCCCACAAGGACACCCCCACAAGGACACCTCCCCCCCAAGGACCCCAATACGGGGACACCCCCATAGGGAGCCCCCCCATGGGGACCCCAATATGGGGACACCCCCTTGGAAACCCCCCCCACAGGGACCCCCCCATGGGGACACTCCCCCCCATAGGGACCCCAATATGGGGACCCCCCCCACGAGGACACCCCTATGGGACACCCCCATGACCCCCCCCCCCCATTGGGGACATGCCCCCCCCCCCCCAGGTCCCCAGTACAGGGACACCCCCGTGGGGACCCCCCCCATAGGGACCCCAATATGGGGACACCCCCACGGGGACCCCCCCATAAGGACCTCAGTATGGGGACACCCCCTTGGAAACACCCCTGCAGGGACCCCCCCATGGGGACACCCCCATGGGGACACCCCTATGGGGACCCCCCCCATAGGGACCCCAATATGGGGACACCCCCGTGGGGACCCCCCCATAGGGACCCCAATATGGGGACCCCCCATGGGGACACCCCCGTGGGGACCTCTCCATAGGGACCCCAATATTGGGACCCCCCCCCCGGGGACCCCACTATGGGGACCCCCCCTCTGCCCCCCCCCCCCGCCACCCCCCCCATGTCCCCCCCTCATGTCCCTGTGTCCCCCCCCCCCAATAAAAGCTTGGGGGGGGCCGAGCCCAGAGGCTGCTGTTGGGGGGGGGGGGGTCGCAGATGGGTGCCCCCAGCCCCCCCCGGGGTCCCCCCAGTGCTCCCAGTACGGGGGGGTCTCCTCCCCAGTGCCACCGCCCCCCCCCCCCCCCCAGGGCCACCACCTGTGGTGGGGGGACGGGGGGGGGGCACCTTGGGACACGGGGGGGCACTGGGACATACTGGGATGGGGGGAGACACTGGGATGGGGGGGGCACTGGGACATACTGGGATGGGGGGGGACACTGGGATGGGGGGGTGCACTGGGACATACTGGGATGGGGGGGGACACTGGGATGGGGGGGGGCACTGGGACATACTGGGATGGGGGGGACACTGGGATGGGGGGGGGCACTGGGACATACTGGGGGGGGGGGACGACACCTGGGGGGACACCAGGACATGGGGGGGGGGGATACTGGGAGACACTGGGGGGGGGGGGCACACATATTGGGGGGGGGACATGGGGGGGGACAAGGTCATGGTGGCACTCGGGGACACGTGGGGGGGGGCACTTGGGGACCGCATTTGGGGGGGGGGCATCGGGGGGAGGGACATGGGGACAGTGGGGGGGGGGGCACGGGGGGGGACACGCGCGGACCCCCCCCCCCCCCCCCCCCCCCCGGGCGCTCCTGGCGCTGGGATCCCGCGCGGAGCCCAGGCCCCGCCCATCGCCCCGCCCCCAGCCCGAGGCCACGCCCCCATCCCCGATGCCACGCCCCCATCCCCGAGGCCACGCCCACCCGTGAGGCCACGCCCCCTCCGCGAGGCCACGCCCACCCGCGAGGCCACGCCCCCTCTGCTGCCGGCCCGGCGCCGAGCTCCGGGGGGGGGCGCCGAGAGCGGGTAGGGAGGGGGAGGGGGGGGTGGGGGAGGGGAAGGGGGAGGGGGGGGGGTGCGGGGGTCCCAGCAGGTTGGGGGGGGGGCGGGGATCGGGCCCCCAGCCCCCACGGCCCGGCTGCGGGAGCGGCCCCGCCCCCAAAACGGGGCCCCGCCCGCTGGGGGGGGGACTTGGGGGCTCTGTGGGGTGGGGGGGGGTCGGTATGGGGTGCCCTGGGGGTGTAAATGGGGGGCTGGGGGGCTGGGGGGGTTCTGTGGTGTGGGGGGTGTCCTGGGGTGCCCTGGGGGGGTCGTGGAGATGTGAAGGGGTGCGGGGTGTTATGGGGTGTGGGGGGGCTGTAACTGGGTGCGGGGGGGTTCTACGGGGTGCGGGGGGTGCCCTGGGGTGTCCGGGGGGGGTCGTGGAGATGTGAAGGGGTGCGGGGGGGTCGTTATGGGGTGCGGGGGGGCTGTAATTGGGTGCTGGGGGGTTCTACGGGGTGCGGGGGGGGTCATTATGGAGATGTTACGGGGTGTTCTTTAGGGGGTGTCGGTGGTGCCATGGGGGGGTTATGGGGGGCTGTTATGGGGTGCTGGGGGGACATTATGGGGTGCCATGGGGCTGTTATGGGGTGCTGGGGGGCTGTAATTGGGTGCTGGGGGGTTCTATGGGGTATCGGGGGGGGGGTGTTATAGGGTGCCCTGGGGGTGTTCTTTAGGGGGTGTCGGGGGTGCCATGGGGGTGTTACGGGGTTATGGGGTGCTGGGGGGAGCGGTGGGGCTGTTATGGGGTGCAGGGGGGTTCTATGGGGTGCGGGGTGGTCGTTATGGGGTTCGGGGGGGGGGGTCATTATTGAGATGTTATGGAGTGCCATGGGGGTGTCATGGGGTTACGGGGTGTGGTGGGGCTGTTATGGGGTGCTGGGGGTATGTTATGGGGTGCCGTGGGGTGTTATGGGGTGTTATGGGGTGCCGTGGGGCACCATGGGGTGCCGTGGGTCGGTGCAGGATGCCTTGGGGTGCCACAGGGATGTTCTTTGTGGGGTGCCATGGGGGTGTTACTGGGTGCCGCGGGGTGCCGTGGGGTGCAGCAGGGTGCCCCCCACCCTACCCACCCCACCCCTTCCCCCCCATTCCAGGCCCCTCCGTCCCATCCCACCCCCATGCCCCCAGCCCCGCTGCTCCCCGGCCCCGCGCTGCCCAACGCGGTGCTGAGCGCCGTCAGCCTGGCCTCCGCGCTGCGCACCCGCCAGGTGAGCCGGGCACCGCGCCACCACGCCGCGGGTGCCACGACGCGTGCCATGACACGGGTGCCACCACACCATGGGTGCCACAACACCGGTACCACGACACCACGGGTGCCGCGATGGTGGTGCCATGACATGTGCCATGACAACGGTGCCACGATGTGTGCCACGACACCACAGGTGCCACGACACCACGGGTCCCATGACACTACGGGTGCCATGATGCTGGTACCACGACACCATGGGTGCCATGACACTGGTGCCATGACGTGTGCCATGACATGGGTGCGGTGACACTGGTGCCATGACGCCATGGGTGCCACGACACCGGTGCTATGATGCTGGTGCCATGACGTGTGCCATGACATGGGTGCCACGACACCAGTGCCACGACACCACGGGTGCCACGACACCATGGGCACCACAACACCACAGGTGCCATGACACCACGGGTGCCACAATACTGGTGCCATGACATGATGGGCGTCACGACACCACGGGTGCCATGATGCTGGTACCACGACACCACGGGTGCCACAACACCGGTGCCGTGACGTGTGCCATGACATGGGTGCGATGACGCTGGTGCCACAACGCCATGGGTGCCACGACATCAGTGCCATGACGTGTGCCCTGACACAGGTGCCACGACACCAGTGCCATGACACCGCGGGCGTCACGACATCATAGGTGCCACGACACCGGTGCCACGACACCATGGGCGTTACGACACCACAGGTGCCACAATACTGGTGCCACGACACAATGGGTGTCACGACACCACGGGTGCCACAACACCACGGGTCCCATGACACTACGGGTGCCATGATGCTGGTACCACGACACCACGGGTGCCACGACACCGGTGCCGTGACGTGTGCCATGACATGGGTGCGGTGACGCTGGTGCCACAACGCCATGGGTGCCACAACACTGGTGCCATGATGCCGGTGCCATGACGTGTGCCACGACACGGGTGCCATGACACCACAGGTGCCACGACACCGGTGCCACGACACCGGTGCCATGACGTGTGCCATGACATGGGTGCCACGACACGATGGGCGCCACGACACCACGGGCATCACGACACCACGGGCGTCACGACACCACGGGCGCCACGCCGCCGGTGCCACCAACCCCTCTCCCCCGCAGGTGAACGGCGCCGCCGCCACCGCCTTCGCCCTGCAGGCGCTGTGCGCGGCCTGCGACGCCCTCGGGGACGTCTTTGGGGACGCCGCCGGGGACCCCGACCCGCTGCCGGGCTGCTGGGTGTCGGCGGTGCTGGCGCAGCCGCTGCTGGCCTTCGGCTTCCTGTGGCACTGCGGCGACACCGGCACGGCCACGCTGCTGCTGGCGGCCGCCGTGGCTCTGGCCCCCGCCGCCGCGCGCCTCCCCGCCGAGGGCCGGGCGCTGGCCGCCCGCGGGGCCACCGCCGCCGCCTCCGGCACCGTCCTGGCGCTGGCGGCGCTGCTGGCGGACGGGCCCGGTGCGCTGGGCGCCGTCCTGATGGGTGCTGGGGGGCTGTGGCCGGAGCTGCGCCCGTGGGTGCTGCCGCCCGCCTGCCTGGCCCTGCAGCGCGCCCTGCGAGCGCGGCACCGCGGCGGGGGGTGGCGGGGGGACGGGGGGTGAGGGGGCGCCGGGGGTGGCGCGGTGGCGGCCGCGGTGGTGGCCACGGCGGTGGTGGCCGCTGGTGGGTCGGTGGCAATAAAGGAGTCAAAAGCGGTCCTCGGGGTCTTGGTTCCGGTGGCTTCGTGTGGCACCGCCGGGACCGGTCAAACGTGGGGGCCTTGGGGTCGTGCCCCTGGATTCGGGGGTGCACCGGGACACGCGGCGCCGGGGGCAGCGGGCACGGAGCGGTGCGGCACTGAGCAGCGTGGCACGGAGGAGCTCGGCACGGCTCGGTGCAGTACGGCACGGCACGGCTCAGCACGGCACAGCTCGGCTCGGCACAGCACGGCACAGCATGGCACGGCGCAGAATGGCACGGCGTGGCACGGCACGGCACGGCTTGTGTTTGCACGGCACAGCACAGGGACAAGTGGCACGGCACGGCACGGCATGGGACAGCGTGGCATGGGGGAGCTCGGCACAGCACGGCACGGCACAGTGCAGTGCGGCACGGCACGGCACAGAATGGCACGGTGTGGCACGGCACGGCTCGGTGCAGTACGGCACGGCACGGCTCAGCATGGCACAGAATGGCACGGCATGGCACGGCATGGCACGGTGTGGCACAGCACAGCACGGCTCGGTGCAGTATGGCACGGCACAGCACGGCACGGCACGGCATGGCACGGTGCAGTACGGCACGGCACAGCATGGCACGGCACGGCATGGCACGGTGCAGTACGGCACGGCACAGCACGGCACGGCACGGCATGGCACGGTGCAGTACGGCACGGCACGGCTCGGCACGGCACGGCACAGCATGGCACAGTGCAGTATGGCACGGCATGGCCTGGCACAGCACAGCACGGCATGGCACGGTGCAGTACGGCACGGCACGGTGTGGCACGGCACGGCTTGCTGCAGTACGGCACAGCACGGCACAGTGTGGCATGGCACGGCACAGCGCGGTATGGCACGGCACGGCTCGGCACAGCACGGCTCGGCACGGCACAGCACCACTCAGCACCATATAGCACAGCACAGCACGGCACGGCTCGGCTCAGCACCGCACAGGATGGCCCCTGCCCCTGCCCAGCCCCACGGCGCGCTGAGCTGGCCTGGGGACACTGGGGGTACTGGGGACACTGGGACACACTGGGGGCACTGGGAGTACTGGGGGCACCAGGACATACTGGGGGCACTGGGAGTACTGGGGGCACTGGGAGTACTGGGGGCACCAGGACATACTGGGGGCACTGGGAGTACTGGGGGCACTGGGAGTACTGGGTACACTGGGACACACTGGGGGCACTGGGACACATTGGGGGCACTGGGAGTACTGGGGGCACTGGGACACACTGGGGGCACTGGGACACATTGGGGGCACTGGGAGTACTGGGGGCACTGGGACACATTGGGGACACTGGGGGTACTGGGGGCACTGGGACACACTGAGGGCACTGGGAGTACTGGGGGCACTGGGACACACTGGGACACACTGGGATTATTGGGGGCACTGGGGGGACTGGGAACACTAGGAGCACTGGGGACACTGGGAGCACTGGGAATCCTGGGAGGGACTGGGAGCACTGGGGTCACTGGGAGCACTGGGAATCCTGGGAGGCACTGGGGTCACTGGGATGGGGGCACTGGGAGCACTTGGGAGTATCCCAGGGTGGGGGTGCCATGGGGCACAATGGGGGCACTGGGCCACCCTGGCCTGTATTGGTGTTTACTGGCCCGTACCGGTGCATACTGGTGTTTAGTGGCCTGTACTGGTGTTTACTGGTGTTTACTGGCCCATACTGATGTTTACTGGGCCGTACTGGCCCATACTGGTGTTTACTGGCCCGTACTGGCCCATACTGGCCATTACTGGTGTGTACTGGCCCATACTGGTGCTTACTGGGCTATACTGGTGTTTACTGGGCCACACTGGCCCATAGTGGTGCTTACTGGCGTGTACTGGCTCTTACTGGTGTTTACTGGCCCGTACTGGTGTTTACTGGTGTTTACCGGCCCATACTGATGTTTACTGTGTTTACTGGCCTGTACTGGCCCATACTGGTGTTTACTGGTGTTTACTGGTGCGTACAGGCCCATACTGGTGTTTACTGGCCCGTCCTGTGCTTACTGGGCCATTCTGGTGCTTACTGGGCCGCACAGGCCCATACTGGTGTTTACTGGTGTTTACTGGTGCCTACTGGTGCGCACCGGCCCGTCCTGGTGCTTACTGGGCCGCCCCGGCCCCCGTCGGCCCCCCTTAGGCCCCGCCCCCTTTAGGCCCCGCCCCCTTTCCCCACCCCCCGTGACGCCACAACCCCTCCCCCTCCCCCTCCCCCTCTGGGCGTGCCCCGCGCGCGCCCCCCCCATTGGCCCCGACCCCTCCTCGCCCCGCCTTCCCCCTCCCCCCATTGGCCCCCCTCGCCCCGCCTCCCCCCTCCCCCCATTGGCCCCGACCCCCCCCCCTCCCCCCTCCGCCCCCGCCTCCCCCCTCCCCCATTGGCCCGACCCCTCTTCGCCCCGCCTCCCCCCTTTCCCATGGCCCCGACCCCCTCCTCGCCCCGCCTCCCCCCCTTTCCCATTGGCCCCAACTCCCCCCCTCCCCTCCCCAACCCCGCCCGCCCGGTGGGCGTGGCCTCGCCGCGATGGCGGCGGGCTGAGGGGCGGCGGCCATGTCGGCGGCGGCGGCGGCGGAGGAGCGCGAGGCCGGGGGGGGCCCGGCCGCCTCCGCCGCCCCCCCCCCGCTCCCCGCGGCTCCGGGACCGGGCTCGGGGGGCCCGGGCGAGGCTGGAGGAGGAGGAGGAGGAGGAGGAGGAGGGGGGGGAGGCGCTGAGGAAGGAGGAGGAGGAGGAGGAGGCGGGGGGGGCGGCGGGGGGGGGCCCAGGCCTCACGGCGAGGCCGCCGCCGACGCGGACGCGCCCCCCAAGAAGCGGCTGAGGGCGGCGGGGGCCGGCGGCGGCGGCGGCGGAGGAGGAGGAGGAGGAGGCGGAGGAAGCGCGGCGGAGGGGGCGGCGGCGGGCAGCGTGAAGCTGGAGGAGCGGCTGCACTCGGTGCTGTGCTGCACCGTCTGCCTCGACCTGCCCAAGGCCTCGGTGTACCAGGTAGCGGGGGGGGGAGGGCCGCGGGGGCACCCCCCCCAACGGGCACGGGGACCCCCCCATGGGGACGGGACCCCCCCCATATAGGGACCGGGACCCCCCCTAGAGACGGGGACCGGGACCCCCCCCCCCCAGAGACGGGGCCCCCCCCCCCCAGAGACGGGGACCCCCCCCCCAGAGACGGGGACCCCCCCCCCAGAGACGGGGACCCCCCCCCCCCAGAGACGGGGACCCCCCCCCCCTAGAGACGGGGACCCCCCCCAGAGATGGGCCCCTCCCCATAGGGACTGGGAGCCCCCCCATAGGGACAGGGACCCCCCCCCCCCCAAATAAGGCCCGGGCACCCCCAGTCCCAAGGGATCCAGGCACACCCCCTCCCAAAAAAAAATGGGGGCCCGGGCACCCCCACCCCCCAAAAAAAAAGGGGTCCCATATATCCCCCAAGTGTGCCCCCCCCCCCCCCCGAAAAAAAGAGGGCCCAAAGTACGTCCCCCCAACCCCAAAGAGCCAGGACCCCCCCCCCCCCCCCCCCCCCAAAATAGGGGCCTGGGCACCCCCACCCCCTCCCAAAAAAACGTCTGGGCTCCCCCAGCCCGAAATAGGGGGGCCACATGCCCTCCGCCCCCCCCCCCAAAGTGTCCCCCCAGCCCCAAAAAAAGAGGTCCCAGACCCCCCCCCCCCCCAAAAAAAGAGGCCCCAGAGTACCTCTCCCAGGAAGCAGGGACACCCCCCCCCCCCCCCCCAAACAGGGCCCGGACACCCCCACCCCAAAAAAAGAGGTCCTAGAGAACTCCCCCTTCAAGGGGTCCAGGCACCCCCCCAAAAAAAAATAGGGGCCCGGGCACCCCCACCCCAAAAAATGGGTCCCGTGTGCCCCCCGCCCCGAAAAATATGGCCCAGATACCCCCCCCCCCAAAAAATAGGGGCCCTTTCCCCTCACCACCCCAAAACCAGAGCTCCTATATATCCCCTAAATGTGCCCCCTGCCCCCCAAAAAAGAGGTTCCAGAGACCCCCCCCTCAAGGAGCCAGGATTCCCCCCCCCCCCCCCCCCCCCCCCAAAAAATACGGGCCTGGGCACCCCCACCCCCAAAAAAGGGGTCCTACATATCCCCCATATGTGCCCCCCCCCCCCCAAAAAAAGAGGTACTGGAGTGCCCCCCCTGACCCCAAGGAGTCCAGGCACCCCCCCCCCAAAAAGGTTCTGGCACCCCCAGCCCGAAATAGGGGTCCCACGTACCATCCCCCCCCCCAAATGTGCCCCCCCAGCCTCCCCCAAAAAGAGGTACCAGACCCCCCCCCTCCCCCCAAGGAGTCAGGGCACTCCCCCCCCCCCCAAAATAGGGGCCTGGGCACCCCCACCCCGAAAAGGGGTCGCACATATCCCCAAATGTGCCCCCCCAAAAAAAAAGAGGGCCCAGGCTTCCCCCTCCCCCCCCCCCAAAGGAGTCTGGGCATCTCCATCCCAAAAAAGGGGTCCCACATACACTCCCCCCCCCCCAAATGTGTGTCCCCCCCAAAAACAGAGGTCCCAGAGTACCCCCCCCAGAAGGGGACCGGGTACCCCCCCCCCCCCAAAGGCCTAGAGCTGCCCCCCCCCCAAAAGAAGTGTCCCAGACCCTCTCCCCCCCCCCAAATGTGCCCCCCCCCGAAAAAAGAGGCCCCCAAGTACCACCCCCCTTCCAAAAGAAAGGTCCCTGACCCTCCCGAAAAAAGAGTCCCAGATACCCCCCCCCCCCAAAAAAAATGTGCCCACCCCCCCAAAAAAAGAGGTCCTGGAGTACCCCCCCCAAGGGGGCTAGAGACACCCCCCTTCCAAAATATGGGTCCCCAACCCCCCCCCTAAAAAAGGGTCCCCGCTACCCTCCCCCCCAAGTGTCCGAGAGTGTCCCCCCCCCCAAAAAAAAGGGTCCCAGAGTCCCGTCCCCCCCCACCCAAAGGGCCCCAGACACCCCCCCCTTCCAAAATAAGGGTCCATGACCCCCCCCCCAAAAAAAGACGGTCCCAGAGTCGTGTCCCCTCCACCCCCAAAGGTCCTGCTCTTCCCCCATCCCCCCCCAAAAAAAAGGGTCCAAAGTTGCCTCCCCCCCCCCCCCAAAAAAAAACAGCCCCACCCCAAAAGAAGGGTCCCACATCCCCTCCCCAAAGTCCCAGACCCCCCCCCCCCCCATCCAAAAAAAGGGTCCTGGAGTCCTCTCCCCGCCCCAGAAGGGGCCTGGACCCCCCCCGCATTTCAAAATAACGATCCCGGATCCCCCCCCCCATCCCCTAAAAGGGTCCCAGACCCCCCCACGTATCCCCCACTCCCCCCCCCCAAAAAAAAAGTATCCCAGACTCCCCCCAAAAAAAGGCCCCAGACCCCCTCCCCCCAAAAAAGGGCCTCGGGATCGCCCCCCTCCAAAAAAAGCTCACCGGACCTCCCCAAAAAAGGGTCTCAGACCCCCCCTCCCCCCAAAAAAAGGGTCTTGGTGTCCCCCCCCCCTTCCCACTCCCACCCCCCGGGGGGGGAATTTGGGGCATCCCACGGCTGGCACAAAACCACCAGGTTTTACCCCAAAAAACCCCCAGGGGGGTCAGGGGGGGGTTTTCCCAGCCACGCTAAGCCCTGTTTTGGGGTCAGAAAGCCAAAAATTGGCGTCTCCTGGTGCTTGGGGGGGGGCAGGTGGGCGCCCTGCCGAGGACGCTCGTTAGTTACCCTTCGCGTAATTAGCGCCGGTAATTAGCGCCGGGACGCCGCAGCGCGGGGCAGCCGGAGCAGCCGGTTGTGGCGCAGTGGCAGCAGTGGCAGCAGTGGCGCGGTGCCGCCGTCCCCCACCGGCGTGACCCCCCCGCGGTGCCGGGCACGCCGCGGTTTTGGGGTCGGCGGGACGGGGCTGTGGGCGCTGGGTGCCCGCGGCGCGCCCTGGCCGCTCCTGGAGGTGCGGGTTTTGGGGCGAAACCAGGTGGTTTAGGGCTCCTGGCGCGGGACGAGGCCGTTCGCCGGTCTCTCGTGGGGTCCCCACGCAGCGCGGTGGCGGTGACGCGCGGCCGGGGCTTTCCCCGGTGCCACCGCGCAGTGCCCCCCGTTTACGATGCCCAACCCATGGCATTTTCCGGCCCCCAACCCCCCCTTTTCCCCCAAATCACCTCTGAACCACCCCATTTTCCCCCCAAACTGCCCCGTTTTCCCCCAACCCCCCCATTTTCCTCTGAATCACCCCCAACTCACCCCGTTTTCCCACTCCAAACCCCCCCGTTTCCCCCATTTTCCCCCAAATCACCACCAAATCACCCCCAAACCGCCCCATTCCCCCCAACTCACCCCATTTTCCTGCTCCAAACCCCCCATTTTCCCCCATTTTCCCCTAAACCCCCCTGTTTTTCCCCCGACCCCCCCCATTTCCCCCCAAATTGCCCCATTTTCCCCGAAATCCCCCCTGAACCCCTCCAAATCACCCCTGAATCCCCCCATTTCCCCCCAAATTGCCCCATTTTCCCCAAAATCCCCCCTGGACCCCCCCAAATCACCCCTGAATCCCTCCATTTCCCCCCAAATTGTCCCATTTTCCCCGAAATCCCCCCTGAACATTCCCAAATCACCCCCGAATCCCCCCATTTTCCCCCCAAATCCCCCCATTTCTCCCCAAACCCCACATTCCCCCCAAATTGCCCCGTTTTCCCCCAAATCCCCCATTTCCCCCCAACCCCCCCGTTCCCCCCAAATCTCCCCCCCGTACCGTCCCTTGGACCCCCCCCCGGTGCCCCCGCACCCAGCGCGGCGCTGCTTTGCCCCCTCAGTGCACCAACGGGCACCTGATGTGCGCCGGCTGCTTCATCCACCTGCTGGCGGACGCGCGGCTGAAGGAGGAGCAGGCCACCTGCCCCAACTGCCGCTGCGAGATCAGCAAGAGCCTCTGCTGCCGCAACCTGGCCGTGGAGAAGGCGGTGAGCGAGCTGCCCTCCGAGTGCGCCTTCTGCGCCCAGCAGTTCCCCCGCTCGCTGCTCGAGCGGCACCAGAAGGAGGAGTGCCAGGACAGGTACGGCACCGCCACGGGGACGGGATGGGGACGGCACGGCGCCGGGACGGGGCCAGGACATGTGTGGCGTGACACGGGGATGGCACTGGGACGGGGATGGCATGGCATGGGGATGGGGATGGCATGGCATGGGGAACAGGACCAGGGTGTGTATGGCACGGCATGGGGATGGGACGGGTATGGCACGGCACCAGGACAGGGACGGGATGGGTACGGCACGGCGCCGGGACAGGTATGGCACGGCATGGGGACGGGGCCAGGACACGTGTGGCGTGACACGGGGATGGGACTGGGACGGGGACGGGTACGGCACGGGGATGGCATGGCATTGGGAACGGGACCAGGATGTGTATGGCATGGCACTGGGATGGGGATGGGACGGGTATGGCACGGCACGGGGACAGGGCCAGGATATGTGTGACGTGACACGGGGATGGGACTGGGACGGGGACAGCACAGGGATAGGGATGGCATGGCATGAGGATGGGGATGGCATGGCATGGGGACGGGACCAGGGTGTGTATGGCACGGCACCGGGATGGGGACAGGACCGGGACGGGGACGGGTATGGCATGGCATGGGGACAGGTATGGCATGGCACAGGGTTGGGACCAGGACAGGTATGGCATGACACGGGGACAGGACCGGGACGGGTACGGTACGGCACGGGGACGGGTATGGCACAGTACGGGGACGGGACCAGGACAGGTACGGCACGGCATGGGGACAGGGAGGGGACGGGTATGGCGCGGGATGCAGACGGGCACGGCACAGGGACGGGACCAGGACATGCATGGCATGGCACGGGGACGGGATGGGGACGGGACGGGTACAGCACGGCACGGGGACAGGGACAGGAAGGGGACAGCGCGTGCGGTGGAGGGCTCCTGGTGCTCGCCGCGCGTGCTGGGGGAAGGAGGAGCAGCAGTAGCAGCGTGTGGCGAAGCCTTCGCGCCGCTTCGTCCCGCGGTGCAGCCCCTCCTCATCCTCGCCACATGTCCCCAGTGGCGGCACGCACCAAACCCGCCCCAGTGGCTCTTCTGGTGCCACTCCACGGGTTTGGGGACACGTCGGCCGCCTCTGTCGCTGTCCCCACCAAGGCTTGCTCCACAGCCGGCTCCGGCCACGTGGATTTGGCCCGAGGCATCGCCACGGCCAGCGGGAGCGGCGCCGTCGGGGTCTCGGTGCTCCCTGGGGGGGCTCGCACACCCTCGGGGCCTCGTCTCCCCCAAAAAGCCGTCCCTCACGGCCGCCCCGTGCCCCGCAGGGTGACGCAGTGCAAGTACAAGCGCATCGGGTGCCCGTGGCAGGGCCCCTTCCACGAGCTGACGGTGCACGAGGCCGAGTGCACGCACCCGACCAAGACGGGCAACGAGCTGATGGAGATCCTGGACGAGATGGACCAAACGCGCAAGAAGGAGATGCAGCTCTACAACAGCATCTTCAGCCTGCTCAGCTTCGAGAAGATCGGCTACACAGGTAACGCGCGGCGGCGCTCCGCGGGGTGCTTGGGCCCGTGGCGCCGCGCCGGGGCCGCCGCCGCCTCTCCGCGGGCGCCGGGGCTGCTCGGGGCCTTTTTGTTGGGTTTTCCGATATTTTTTTATATTTTTTTTGGCGTTCCTCTTCCGAAGAAGAGCCCGCCATGCTTCCCCGCGGCTCCCCGCTCATCTCCCGGGGGGTTACAAACCCCTCCCCCCCCCCCCAGCCCCAGGAAACGTGGGGTGCCACCCGCTGCCGTGCGGGGCCAGGGGCACTGGGCCGAGAGCCGGCACCAAAACCGTGCGGTGTGCGGTGAGCCCGGCGCCCTCCTGGCTCATGGGCGTGGTGCTGAGCCTCGGAGCACTGCGGGGGACCCGAGGGTGCTCAGCCCCGGGAGGCAAACGGGACGAGAGGAGAGCAGGGCCGGGGTGGGGGGGGGAAGGATTTTCCCTTCGCCCCTGGGGGGCTGCGGTGCCGAGGGGACGCCGCTAGGACACGGGGTGCACTCCGGCCTCGGTGCCGTGGGCTGCTGGCCCCGATCCTGTCCTACAACTCCTCTGAGAATGCCCCAAAAGCTCGGGCTCACCCCGGCCTTCAGGGGCACCCCTGGGCGCCCAGCTCGGAGCACTGCAACGCGGGGGCTGCCGCTCCGCTCCCCCCCCTTTTTTTTTTTCCCCACGGTGTTCCTTGTCCGTGCCTCGCTGCCCCGCTCACGCCTCTGTACGCGACCCCAATAAAGCCGATTGCACCCGATCCGAATCCTGTCTGTGTGTCCTCTGCGGCCCGGCCCCGGCACCGCGCTCGCGGGGCTGCCACGAGCCGAGCCACCCGCGGCCCTTCTGCCTCCCCCCTCCCCTTATCCCTCCTCCCGTCCTCGTCCCTTGGGACCACTGGGGTGCCCCCCAAGACCACCACGGCTCCGGGGTGCCCCCCAGGACTGCTGCGGCTCCTGGCTGCCCCTGTCCCTGCGGTGCGGTGCCGGTGCTGACGCGGTGCTGGCGCTGAGCCCGTGCCGGTGCCGGCCCCGCGTTGGTGCTGAGCCCGGTGCCGGCGCTGACCCCGTGCTCTCCCCCCTTGTCCCGCAGAGGTGCAGTTCCGCCCGTACCGCACGGACGACTTCATCACGCGGCTGTACTACGAGACGCCGCGCCTGACGGTGCTCAACCAGACGTGGGTGCTGAAGGCGCGCGTCAACGACTCGGAGCGCAACCCCAACCTCTCCTGCAAGCGCACCCTCTCCTTCCAGCTCATCCTGAAGAGCAAGGTCAACTCGCCGCTGGAGTGCTCCTTCCTGCTGCTCGAGGGGCCCTACGACGACGTCAAGATCAACCCGGTCATCTACCACTTTGTCTTTACCAATGAGAACAATGAGACGGAGTACATGCCGCTCCCCATCGTGGACTCGGTGGAGTGCAACAAGCTGCTGGCGGCCAAGAACATCAACCTGCGCCTTTTTATATTCCAGATCCAGAAGTAGGCGAGGCCGCGGCGCCTACGTGGCGCCGTCGCGACGCCATCGTGGCGCCATCGTGGTGTCAGCGCGGCGCCATCATGGTGTCATCTTGGATGATCGCGGCGTCATCGTGGATGATCGTGGCATCAACGCGGGTCATCGCGGCGTCATGGCGCCATCATGGATGATCACGGCGCCATCATGGCGTCACCCTGGCGTCATCGTGGATGGCCATGGCATTGACGCGGCATTGTGGGGTCATCACGGTGCCATCATGGCGTCACCATGGATGATCGCAGCGTCCTCTTGACGCCATCATGGCGCCATCGTGATGTCATCGCGGCGTCATCATGGGCGATCACGGCGTCATTGTGGCAGCGTGACACCGCCGCGACGCCGTCGTGGGTGATCGCGGCGTCACCGCGCTGCCGTCATGGCGTCCCCGTGCCTCGCGCGCCCGGCGCCGCCTCGCCGCGGTGCCCCTCGTGCCCGCGCCTGCATGCCGCAGCAGCCACAGCCTTCCTCCTCCTCCTCCTCCTCCTCCTCCTCCTCCTCGCCGCGGTGCCGGCGGCGGCGCTGCGGGGGGGGCGCGGCGCGGCGCTCTGTACAGCGGGTCCTCTGTCTGTTTTACTAGGAGAATAAACCACGGGGGGGATTTTCCAAGGAGTCGGGCTCCCAGCGTGCCCCGCGGCCTCGGGGGGGGCCCCCAAAAGTCGGGGGGGTCCCCCAAAATATTTCTGGGGTGGGGGGGGCTCAGGGGGGTCCCCAAACCCCCTGAAATTTGGGTGTGCGGAAGGGTGGGGGAGGAGCCACGGGGTTGCGTCGCCCCCAGCGCTGCGTCTGGCCTCTCCTCGACGCCCCCAGTTTGTCACCAGTTCCCCCCCCGGTTTGTCACTGGTCTTCCTCCATTTTGCCACCGATCTCCCCCCTGTGCCGTCAGAGCCCCCCCCTCATGACGTCAGAGCCCCCCCAGGTGACATCATCTGTCACAGGGGGCGTGGGAAGAGCTTGGGGGGGCTGCAAGGTAGGGGGATACTGGGGAGACTGGGAGGCACTGGTTAGATGGGGACTGGTGGGGAGCGCTGGGGATACTGGGAGCAGCTGGGAGCTATGGCCTGTGGTACTGGGAGTGCTGGGGACAGGCACTGGTGGTGCTGGGAGTGCTTGGGACAGTCCCTGGGAGTACTGGGATGATGACTGGAGGGCACTGGGAGCGCTGGAACAGTGACTGGGAGGCACTGGGAGCAGCTGGGAGCTACGGCCTATGGTACTGGGAGTGCTGGGGATGGTGATTGGGGGCACTGGGAGAGGCATTGGTGGCACTGGGAGTACTGAGGGTGGTGACTGGTGGGCACTGGGAGCACTGGGGACAGGCACTGGTGGTACTGGGGTGCTTGGGACAGTCACTGGGAGTACTGGGATGGTGCCCGGTGGCAATGTGACTGGGAGCACTGGTGGCGCTGTGACTGGTGTCCCTGTAACTGGTGGCACTGGTCTCCCTGTAAGTGGTGTCACTGGTGTCACTGGTGCCCTGTAACTGGTGGCACTGGGAGCACTGGTGTCCCTGTAACTGGCGGTACTGGTGCCACTGGTCCTGCCGGGCCCCGTTCCCAGGAGGCACCGCGGGGGGCGGGGCCGCCCCTCCCGGCACCACCCGGGGCGGGCCGCGGGGCACGCCGGGAGTTGTAGTCCGGGGGCGGGGCGGAGGCGGGGCCGTGCGCGGCGGCCAATGGGAGCGGCCGGTGCGCGGCTCCCCGCGCTGATTGGCTGGCGGCGGCGCGGGGGGCGGGCACAGCGCGCGGCGGGCGCGGGAGCGGCGGGGAATGAGCGGGGAGCGTGCGCTGCGGCGTGAGCGGGGGGACTGGGGGATACTGGGGGGTACTGGGGTAATGGGGGCACTGGGGGGACTGGGAGGTGCTGGGGGGTGCTGGGGTACTGGGGTAATGGGGGCACTGGGGGGTAATGGGGGGTACTGGAACACTGGGAACACTGGGGGGAGGAAAGGGGGGTAATGGGGGGGGTACTGGGAGCACCGGGGGGTACCGGGGGGGGCTGGGAGCACTGGGGGGTGCTGGGGTAATGGGGGCACTGGGGGGTGATGGGGGGACTGCGAGGTACTGGGGGTAATGGGGGGTACTGGGAGCACTGGGGGGTGGTGGGGTAGTGGGGGGGTACTGGGAGCACTGGGGGGGTACTGGGGGCACTGGGGCGTGATGGGGGGTAATGGGGGGGGTGTGGGGTACTGGGGGGGTACTGGGAGGTACTGGGGGTAATGGGGGTGCTGGGGGCACTGGGAGCACTGGGAGGCAATGGGGGGGATGGGGTGATGGGGGGTTATTGGGGGGTACTGGGGGTAATGGGGGTGGGGGGGTACTGGGGACACTGGGGGGTAATGGGGGTACTGGGGGGGATGGGGGGTAATGGGGGGGTACTGGGAGCATTGGGTGGTAGTGGGAGCACTGGGGGTTGCTGGGGTTACTGGGGCCGGGGGGGTGCTGGGAGCACTGGGGGATGATGGGGTAATGGGGGGGGTGCTGGGGGGTTACTGGGGGGTGCTGGGGATACTGGGGTCGCTGGGGGCATGGGGGATCGGCACTGGGGGTGCTGGGAGCATGGGGAGTACTGGGGGTACTGGGAGCACTGGGAATACTGGGGAGCAATGGGGGTGCTGGGGGTGTTGGGGGTACTGGGGGCGCTGGGGAGACTGGGAATACTGGGGGATACTGAGGATGATGGGGGACACGGGGGCTGCTGGGGGCACTGGTGATACTGGGGGGCAATGGAAGCAGTGGGGTCACTGGGAGTACTGGGAGGTACAGAGGATACTGGAGGAACTGGGGGGCACTGGGGATACTGGGAGTGCTGAGGGGTGCTGGAGACACTGTGGATACTGGGGGGCAGAGGTACTGGGGGTACTGGGAGTGCTGGGGATAGTGGGAGCACTGGGAATACTGGGGGGTAGCGGGGTACTGGGGCTACTGGGAGCACTGGGGGGTGCTGGGGGGTAACGAGGGTGCTTGGGGGCACTGGAGGAACTGGGGGGCACCGGGGATACTGGGAGTGACAGGAGCACTGGGAGCACCGGGTGCACTGGCAGCGCTGGCTTGGGGCTCACTGGGAGTGCTGAGGATACTGGGGAGTGCTGGGGATGTACTGGGAGCACTGGGAGTACTGGAAGGTAGAGAGGATACTGGAGGAACCGGGGGGCACCGGGGATACTGGGAGCGACGGGAGCACTGGGAGCGCTGGGTATACTGGGAGCATGGACTTGGGGCTCAGTGTGAGCACTGGGGATACTGGGGAGTGCTGGGGATATACTGGGAGCACTGGGGGGTGCTAGCGGGTAACGAGGGTGCTTGGAGGCACTGGAGGAACTGAGGGGCACCAGGGATACTGTGAGCACCGGGTGCACTGGTAGCACTGACTTGGGGCTCACTGGGAGTGCTGGGGATACTGGGGGATGCTGGGGATATACTGGGAGCACTGGGGGATGCTGGGGGGTAACGAGGGAGCTTGGGGCACTGGAGGAACTGGGGGGCACCGGGGATACCGGGAGCGCTGGGAGCACCGGGTGCAGTGGGAGCGCTGGCTTGGGGCTCCCTGCGAGTGCTGGACCGGGAGCACTGGCGTCTGCTGGACTGGGAGCACTGGTGGCACTGGTGCCAGCCCCCCCCCCCCCCTTCCCCAGAGCTGCAGAAGGCGAAGGAGAAGCTGCAGCGCGGCGGCGGCGGCGGCGGCGCGGAGGAGGCGGCGCTGTGCAACCAGCTGGGAGAGCTCCTGGCCAGCCATGGTGGGGCCGGGGGCCGGGGGGGGTCCCGGGGGACCGAGGGGGGTCCCGGTCCCCGGATTGGGGGGCGGGGGGGGGCGTCGGTGACCCCCCCGTGCGGTGGCGGCAGGGCGCTACGCGGAGGCGCTGGAGGAGCACCGGCGCGAGCTGCGGCTGCTGGAGGCGGCGGGCGACGGGCTGGGCTGCGCCGTGGCGCACCGCAAGATCGGCGAGCGCCTGGCCGAGCTGGGCAGCTACCAGCCGGCGCTGGAGGTCGGTGCCCCCCGAGGGGGGCTTTTTTTTTATGGGGGGGGGTCGTCCTGAAGGGTTTAGGCTGACCCCGTCCCCGCAGCACCAGCGGCGGCACCTGGAGCTGGCGCGCGCCCTGGGGGACGCGGCGGAGCAGCAGCGCGCCTGGGCCACCATCGGGCGCACGCACATGTTCGTGGCCGAGAGCCGCGGCGGCGGCGGCGGCGGGGAGGAGGAGGAGGAGGGGGAGGAGGTGACGGCGGCGCTGCGTGAGGCCGAGGGCGCCTTCCGCACCAGTTTGGCCATCGTGGAGGAGAAACTGGAGGGTGAGAGGCTGCTGGGGGCAAAGAGGGGCTTGGGGAGGGGGGGGAGGTCCTCGTGGGGGTTCCTGAACACATCTGGGGTGGGGTGGGTGCGGGGGGGTCCTGCTGGGGGTCGCTGAACCCATCTGGGCGTGGTTGGGGGGTCCTGGTGGTGGTGGTGGGGTCCTGGTGGGGGGGGGACCCCAATCCTCTGCCACACCGCGTTGCCGCGGGACCATGGCTGTGTCTTGCGGTGCCACGCCGGAGCCCTGGTGTTGGCACCGGGGGCTGGGGGCTCCTCCTGGGGGTCCCCAAACCCATCTGGGCACTGGTTGGGGGGTCCCGGTGGTGGTGGTGGGGTCCTGGTGGTGGGGCGGGACCCCAACCCTTTGTGGTGCCGTGAGACCATGGCCGTGTCCTGCTCCCAGCAGGATCGGTGCCGCGCTGGAGCCCTGGTGTTGGCTCTGGGGGCTGGGGGCTCCTCCTGGGGGTCCCCAAACCCATCTGGGCACCGGCTGGGGGGTCCTGGTGGTGGTGGGGGCACTCCAATCCTCCACTGTGCCATGGGACCATGGCCATGTCCTGTGCCCAGCAGGAGCGGTGCCGTGTTGGAGCGCTGGTGTTGGCACCAGGGACTGGGGGCTCTTCCTGGGGGTCCCCGAACCCATCTGGGCACCAGTTGGGGGGTCCCGGTGGTGGCGGTGGGGTCCCGGCGGCGGCGGTGGGGGGGACCCCAAATCCTTCGCGGTGCAGCGGTGCCAAGGCCGTGTCCCGCAGGGGCGGTGCCGCGCCGGGAGCTGGCGGCGATGCGCACGCGGCTCTACCTCAACCTGGGGCTGGTGTACGACAGCCTGCGGGACGCGGGGCGCCGCGGGCGCTACCTGCAGCGCAGCGTCTTCGTGGCGGAGCGGGCGCGCCTGGACGAGGACCTGCAGCGCGCCTACTTCAACCTGGGCGCCATCCACCTGCGGCAGGGCCAGCACCCCCAGGCCCTGCGCTGCCTCCAGCGCGCCCGCGACTGCGCCCGCCGCATGCAGGACAAGGCGCTGGAGAGCGAGTGCTGCAGCAGCACGGCGCAGGTCGGCCTCGGGAACGCCCCCCCCTTGTTTTTTAGCCCCCCTCCGGGGTCCGTCCCGGCGTCTTGATGAGGTTGGGGGGGTCCCCGTGTCGTCCCCCCACCCCCAGGTCCAGCTGAGCCTCGGAGACTTCGCGGCCGCCAAGCGCTCGCTGCGGACGGCGTACGCGCTGGGCTCGCGGCAGCCCCACCAGCGGCACCTCGTGCGCTGCAACCTGCGCTACGGTGAGCTTGGGGGGGGGGGGCACGGGGGGGGCGCACGCACAAGGTGGTGACCCCCCCACCCCGGTCCCGCAGCCACCAAGGTGACGCGGCTGCAGGAGGCGCTGGAGGAGGCGGCGGGCGAGCCGGCGGCGGCGATGGCGCTGTGCGAGCGGCTGGGGGACGTCTTCTCCAGGCACGGGGACTTCAGGAGGGCGCTGGAGCACTACCAGCGACAGGTGGGGGGGTACTGGGGGCGCTGGGGGGCACGGGGGGGGACTGAGGGGGCTGGGGGGTGTGGGGGGGGCTGGAGGTGTTGGGGATGGTGGGGGTAATGGGGGTACTGGAAGGCACTGGGGATAGCAGGAGCACTGGGAATACTGGGGGGTGCTGGGGTTACTGGGGTCATTGGGGATACTGGGGGTACAGAGGACACTGGGGGGCATGGGGGGGCTGGAGGTGTTGGGGATAGTGGGGGTACTGGCAGTACTGGAAGGCGCTGGGGATAGCAGGAGCACTGGGAATACTGGGGGGTGCTGGGGACAATGGGAGCACTGGGGATACTGGGGGGCACTGAGGATAATGGGAACACTGGGGATAATGGAAGCACTGGAGCTACTGGGAGGCGCTAGGGACACCAGGGGGCGCTGGGAGGCACTGGGAGCACTGGGAATACTGGGGGCACTGAGGATGACGGGAGTGCTGGGGATAATGGAAGCACTGGAGCTACTGGGAGCACTGGAGGTACCTGGGGGGGGGGGCTTTGTCCCCCTTGACCCCCTTGACCCCCCCCCCCAGCTGAGCTACGCCGAGGCGCTGGGCCGCCCCGCGCCCGAGCTGGCCGCCATCCACGTCTCGCTGGCCACCACCTTCGGCGACCTGCAGGAGCCCGCGCGCGCCGAGCACCACTACCGGCAGGAGCTGGCGCTGCACCGCGGCGACGCGCTGGAGGTGAGCGGGGCCCCCCCCAACGGGCACAATCTGGGGGAGGGGACCCCTCCCATAATAAAACAAAAGGGCACGGGGCCGGGACCCCCCCGGCTCGCCCCGGAGCCTGACGGGTGGCCACGCGCAGGAGGGGAGGACGTGGCTGAGCATTGCGCTGGCCAAGGAGGAGGCGGGCGAGCCCCGCGCCGAGCTGGAGGCCTGCCTCGGGACGGCGCTGGAGCGGGCGGAGGCGGCGGGCGAGCTGCGGCTGCAGGTGAGGGCACGGCGGCGAGCGCGGTGCCGACGCGGTGCCGTGGTGCTGACGCGGTGCCGTGGTGCCGACCTGGTGCCATGGTGCCATGTTGCCGACCCGGTGCTGCGGTGCCGCGGTGCCATGGTGCCGACCCAGTGCTGCGGTGCCGACCCGGTGCCATGGTGGTGCCATGGTGCTGCCACAGTGCCGACCTAGTGCCACAGTGCCATGGTGCCGACCCGGTGCTGCGGTGCCATGGTGCCAACCAGGTGCCATGGTGCCATGGTGCCGCCATGGTGCCATGGTGGTGCCATGGTGCCGCCACGGTGCTGACCTGGTGCCACAGTGCCATGGTGCCACGGTGCCGACCCAGTGCCACGGTGCCCTGGTGCTGACCTGGTGCCATGGTGCTGACCCAGTGCCGCAGTGCCATGGTGCCATAGTGTCGACCCGGTGCTGTGGTGCCGACCCAGTGCTGCGGTGCCGCGGTGCCATGGTGCTGACCCGGTGCTATGGTGCCAACCTGGTGCCATGGTGCCACCACGGTGCCGACCCAGTGCTATGGTGCCATGGTGGTGCCATGGTGTCGCCATGGTGCTGACCTGGTGCCATGGTGCCGTGGTGCCACGGTGCCAAGCCAGTGCCACGGTGCCATGGTGCTGAGCCGGTGCCGTGGTGCCGACCCGGTGCCACAGTGCCATGGTGCCGAGCCGGTGCGATGGTGCTGACCTGGTGCCGCAGTGCCACGGTGCCGACCCGGTGCTATGATGCCGACCCAGTGCCACAGTGCCATGGTGCCAACCCGGTGCCGCAATGCCGTGGTGCCGTGGTGCTGATCTGGTGCCGACCCGGTGCCATGGTGCCAACCTGGCTCCGTCCCTCCCGCCCCGCAGCGTCAGGTCCTGCGGCACCTCCACGCGCTGCAGCAGCGGGCCGGCAGCGCCGAGGCCGCCGACACCATGGCGAGGCTGCGGGGCCTGCCGGGGGGCGAGGAAGAGGAGGAGGAGGAGGAGGAAGAGCAGGAGGGCAGCGAGGCCCCCGAGGAGGAGAGCGACCTGGAGCTGTCGGAGAGCGGTGAGGGGCGCGCGGGGGTTCCCTGGGGTGCTGAGAGGAGGGGGGACGGGACCCCAAAATGTGGGTGAGGGGGGGATGGGACCCCCGGGACGCGGAGGGCAGCGGGACCCCCGTGCCCGGCTGCGCCCCCGCTCACAGCCGTGCCACAGAGGGGGAGGACGACGAGCTCGACGGCTACACCAAGAGCGTCCCCGGCCGCCGGCGCATCTGCAAGGTGAGAGACGGGGCCCTGGCACTGCTCTGTGCCCCCCAGGGGCGGGTCAGGCCCCCCAGGTGTGGGTCAGGGTCCCCACAGGTGCGGGTCAGGCCCCCCAGGTGCGGGTCAGGGTCCCCACAGGTGCGGGTCAGGCCCCCCAGGTGCGGGTCAGGGTCCCCACAGTTGCGGGTCAGGCCCCCCAGGTGCAGGTCAAGGCCCCCAGATGTGGGTCAGAGGCCCCCAGGTGGGGGTCAGGGCCCCCAGGTGTGGGTCACAGCCCCCCAGGTGTGGGTCAGGACCCCCAGGAGCAGGTCAGGGCCCCCCAGGAGCGGGTCAGGGCCCCCCACCCAGCCCCCCAAGCCCCTCGGGGGCCATATCCCCACCACCCCTCCCTGTGCCCGCAGTGGAACCGCCGCAACGACCGGGGTGAGACCCCGCTGCACCGCGCCTGCATCGAGGGCGACCTGCGGCGGGTGCAGCTCTACCTTAAGCAGGTAAAAGGGTTGGGGGGGGGGGCAGGACACACACAACGGGACCCCCCCGGCACTGGGGACACCGGTGGGGGCGTGGGCTCGCTCCTGGGGCGCCGCGGTGCCCGGCGGAGCCGTGCCGTGCCGGCCGGAGCGAAGGGATGCTGCTGGGGGGGGGGGGTGACATCCCCATGGCTGGTGGCACGCGGTGACCGTCCCCTTGTGTCCCCCCCCCCACACGCAGGGGCACCCCCTGAACCCCCGCGACTACTGCGGCTGGACCCCGCTGCACGAAGCCTGCAACCACGGGCACCTGGGTGAGCGCCGGGACCCCCCCTGCCCTGGGGGGGGGGGCGGGGGGGGGAAAGGGGCCGGATCCTGCCCGACATCCGCCCCCTTTTCCTCCCCCCCCCCCTTGTGACACCCCCCAGAGATCGTGCGGCTGCTGCTGGACCGGGGGGCGGCCGTGGACGACGCGGGGGGGGCCGGGCTGCGAGGGCATCACCCCCCTGCACGACGCGCTGGGCTGCGGCCACTTCGAGGTGGCCGAGCTGCTGGTGCAGCGCGGGGCCTCGCTGGCCGCCCGGAACGCCAAGGTGAGCGCGGGGATGGGGACACGCCGGGGGGGGGGGTCCCGGGGGCTGGGGGGGGCACGGTGAAACCCCCCCCGGCCTCCCCGCAGGGCCTGACGCCGCTGGGGACGCTGGAGGAGTGGATCGGGCTCTACGGCAAGGAGCTGGACCAGGAGACGTGGCAGCGGTGCCAGGCCACGGAGCGCCTGCTCAAGGAGACGGCGGCGGCGGGCGGCGGTGAGCCCGGGGGGCCGCTGAGGGGGTTTTGGGGGGGGGGGGGGGCGATGATGGGGTTTTGGGGGTCCGGGGGCCGCATCCCCCCCCCCCCAAGCTGAGGGTCTCTGTGCGCCCCACAGCGCCCGCCGCCCCCCGGGACTCGCAGCTCTTCGACGCCGAGCTCTCGGAGCCACTCATCGCGGGCGGCGAGGACGCGGCAGGGGCGCAGGCGGAGCCGGGGGACCCCGACACGTCCCCCCCCCGCCATGTCCCCGCTGCGGCCGGCGCGGAAGCGGCCGCGGGGAGCGGAGGCAGCGGCGCCGGACCCGGCCGCCCCCGCCGGGGGCCAGGCTGAGTACGAAGCCACCATCCGCGGCCTGGGCAGCGCCAGGTCCCTCCCGGTCCCCGTCCCGGTCCCCGTCCCCACGGCGTCCCCGCGGCCGGCGCTGATCCCGGCCGAGGAGTACGTGGAGGACTGGCTGGAGGACGACCTGGCGGCGGCGGCGGCGCGAGGGGCGCGGAAGCGCTCGCGCCGGGAGCCGGGGGACGGAGCCGGGGAGCCCGGTGCCGCGCGGCGCCACCAGAACCGCCCCGTGGGGAGAGCGGCACCGGGACGCGGCCGCGAGCGCCCCGAGAGCCCCGGCAGCCCCGCGCGGGCGGCTGAAGGCTCGGCGGAGGCTGGAGGAGAGGAGGCGCAGGTGAGGGGCCGGGGATGGGGATGGGGGTGCGGGTGGAGGGGTCCCCCGGGGGTCCTGAGCCGCTGCTCCCCTCTCCCAGCCGCCCCCCGGCCCTGCCCTGCCACCCCCCATCCGAGTGCGGGTCCGGGTGCAGGACAACGTCTTCCTCATCCCCGTGCCCCAGAGGTAAGCACCTGGGACCCCGTCCCCCCGGGACCCCATCCCCCCAGGACCCCCATCTCCATCCCCCCGGGACCCCCATCTCCCCGGGACCCCCCATGCCCTCAGGACCCCCATCTCCATCCCCATGGGATCCCTGTCCCCATGGGACCCCTGTCTCTGTCCCTGTCTCTGTGGGCCCTCCGCCCCCAGGAGACCCCTGTCCCTGTCCCCATGGGGCCCCCGTGCCCCTGAGACCCCCATTGCCATTCCTCTGAATCCCCTGTCCCCAAGGGTCCCCTGTCCCCATGGGACCCCCATCCCCATCTCCACAGGACCCCCACCTCCATCCCTGTCCCCACGGGACCCCCGTCCCTAAGAGGTCTTCATCCCACTGAGACCCCTGTCACTGTCCCTGTGGGACCCCCATCCCCTTCCCCATGGGTCCCCCATCCCCATGGGTCCCCCCCAACTCCATCCCCATCCCCTTAAGACCCCCAACCCCATCCCTGTGGTCCCCCCACCCCTTTCCCTGTCCCCCCGAGATCCTCATTCCCTTGAGACCCCATCCCTGTGCCCCCCTGTCCCCATCTCCGCGGGACCCCCATCTCCATCCCTGTCCCCACAGGACCCCCGTCCCCAAGAGATCCTCATCCCAGTGAGACCCCTGTCACTGTCCCCATGGGACCCCCATCCCCGTCCCCATGGGTCTCCCATCCCCATGAGACCCCCCCAGCCCCATCCCCTTAAGACCTCCATCCCCGTGGTCCCCCCACCCCTTTCCCTGCCCCCCCGAGATCCCCATCCCATGCGCCCCCCATGCCATGCGCCCCCTGTCCCCGTGCCCGTCCCGGTGACGCCCGCCCGGTGCCGCGGCAGCGACGGCCGCGCCGTGGGCTGGCTGGCGGCGCAGGCGGCCGAGCGCTACTACCAGGCGTGCGGGCTGCTGCCGCGCCTCACCCTGACCAAGGAGGGGGCCCTGCTGGCCCCCCAGGACCTGGTGGGGGACGTCCTGCAGAGCAACGAGGAGGTGAGCGCGGCCCCGTCCCTGTCCCCGGCCCCGTCCCCGTGGGGACGGAGGTGTCACCGGCACGGCCGCCCGCAGGTGCTGGCCGAGGTGCAGTGCTGGGACCTGCCGCCCCTGGCCGAGCGCTACCGCAAGGCGTGCCGGAGCCTGGCCCTGGGTGAGGAGCACGGCCCCCGGCCCCCCCGTGTCACCTCCCTGCCCGTGCCAGGACCCCTGGACCCCCCCATGTCACCTCCTGCCTGTGCCGGGACCCCCGACCCCCCTATCCCCCATGCCATGCCCCCATCAGCTCCCTGTCCCCCTGCCCCGTGTCACCCCCATGTCCTGTGTGCCAGGACCCCCCCGTCCCCTCTCCGTCCCCTCCCTACCCCATGTGCCCCCACCTTTGTCACCTCCCCGTCAGCGCCCTGTCCCACGTGCCAGGACCCTGCCACCTCCCTGCCGTCTCCGTTCTGTGCCCGTCCCGCGTGCCACCACCCCTGTCACCTCCCTGCCACCACCCCTGCCACCTCCATCACCTCCCCATCTCCTTCCCAGCTTACACCAGCACCCATGTCACCTCCCTGCCACCTCCCTGTCACCTCCATCATCTCCCCACCCTACATCAGCACCCGTCACCTCCCTGTCCCCCCCATGTCACCTCCCTGTCCCATGCACCAGCCCCTCGGGGACCAACCCCAGGTAGCGTGGGGCCGGGACAAAGCCCCCACACCCCCGTGCCATGACCCCCCCCCCCCGGTCCCCATGTCCCTGTCCTGGTCCCCGCGTCCCCATCCCGGTCCCCGCATCCCCTCGGTCCCCGCAGAGCCGCAGCCGCTGCTGCTGAAGGCGACGGAGCTGCAGGAGCAGAGCCCCGCGTTCAGCGCCGGGGGCCTGGCCCCGCGCCCCCCCCAGCTCCCGCCGCTGCTGCGGGCGCTGAAGCTGCAGGCGCCCCTGCGGCAGCTGCGCCTGGGGGGCTGCGGGCTGGCCGACGGGCACGGCGCCGAGCTCAGCGCCGCGCTCAGCACCCTGCCCGGCCTCGTCCTCCTCGACCTCTCCGGCAACCGGCTCGGCGCCCGGGGGCTGCAGCACCTCGCCGAGCCCGGCGTCGCTTTCCAGGTTAGGGCCGGGGGGGGGGGGTTGGGAAGGGGGCGTCCCGGCACCCCCGGTGCTGCGTCGCGGTGCTCAGCCCCGGTCCCTGCCGCCGGCAGAGCCTGGAGGAGCTGGGACCTGAGCCTGAACCCGCTGGGCGACGCCGGCTGCCGGCCGCTGGCGCTGCTGCTTGCGCGCCTGCCCCGCGCTCACCGCGCTGCGCCTGCGCGCCTGCGGCTTCGCCGACGGCTTCTCCCGGCACTGCCGCCTCGGGCTGAGCGACGCCCTGGCAGGTGAGTGACCCCCCCCCAGGACCCTCACCCCCTCGCCCTGTGTTTGGGGGGGGGTCCAGGGGCTGCCGTGACGCCGGTGTCCGTCCCCCCCCCCTCCAGGAGCGTCGCAGCTGCGGGCGCTGGCGCTGTCCTGCAACGCGTTGGGCGCAGCGGGGCTGGAGCCGCTCCTGCGCAGCCTCCCCGCTGGCACGCTCGGGCACCTGGAGATCGGCTCCGTTGGGGGGCCGGACCCCCGGCCCCTCGCCGCCGCCATCTGCAGCTTCCTGGAGCGGGTAAGTGGCTGCTCCCCGCCGCCGGCCCCGCGGGGACGCCGGGGACACGGAGCCGACGGCCGCGGGGCTTCCGCAGGGCGGCTGCGCGCTCGCGCACCTCGCGCTGCCCGGGAACGGCTTGGACGACGCGGCCGTCGCCGAGGTGGCCAGGTGAGGGGCTGGGGGGGGACAATGGAGGGGGCTGGGCTGGGGTGGGTGTCCCCCCATGGCACCAGCTCGTCATGTCCTTGGTGTCCCCTTAGCACCGTCACCATTTCCCCTCAGTGTCCCCCATGGCACCGTCACCCAACACCCTCGGTGTCCCCCTTGGAATTGTCACCCAATGCCCTTGGCACCGTCACCCAATGCCCTCGGCACCGTCACCCTTTCCCCTCGGTGTCCCCCCAGCATCGTCACCCAGTGCCCTTGGTGCCCCCCCCTTGGCACCGTCACCCAATGCTCTTCCCGACCCCCATGGCACCGTCACCCAACACCCTCAGTGCCCCCCGTGGCACCGTCACCCTCCCCATCCCACCGCACGCACCCAGCGGTGCCCCGCTGCCGCCGGGGCCATTCCTGGCCCCCTCCCCGCACCATTACCTCGCCCCCCACCCGCAGGCGCCTCCCCGCCTGCCCTCCCTGGTCTCGCTGGACCTCTCGGCCAACCCCGGCATCAGCGCCGTGGGCCTGCGGACGCTGCTGTCGGCGCTGGGCGAGCGGAGCCAGGGGCTGCGGTACCTCAGCCTGGCAGGTAGGCACGGGGACGGGGGGGGGTGGAGGGGACCCCCCCCCAACCCCCGCGAGGCCCCCGCGGTGACGTTGTCCCCGTCCCCAAGGCTGCTCCGTGGAGGGGCCCCTGGACGGCACCACCTGGGCCAGGGCGGCCGCCGGCGTGCGGGACCTGCGGCTCTGCGGCCGCGGCGTGAGCCGGCGCGACCAGCGGGACGCGGGGCAGGCCTGGCGCGGGCCCCCCGGCACCGGCCTCTGCGCCGTCGCGCGCCACCGCAAGCTCTTCTGCACCAGCCTCTGAGCGCCCGGCGCCACCGCCCTCGCAGCCGGGACGTCGCGATACGGGGACGTCGCGATACGGGGACGTCGCCATACGGGGACGTCGCCATACGGGG